>NC_026655.2:31069725-31678954 GCF_000004075.3 Cucumis sativus
TAAAAAACAAATTAATTCATTTGAGACAAAATCACAAAATATCATATTTGATTTATTTTTTAAAAATTTATTTTTACTTTATTAATAAAATTATTTTTAAAAATTACAAAATAAATTAAAATATTTATAAGATATAGAAAAATTTTAGAATATATCAATGACATTCTTCTATCACTATAGTATATCATTGACTATCCACGATAGAATTTGTTATATATTGTAAATATTTTTGTAAAATTTGCTATTTTTTAAAATTCCTCTTATTAATATTCAATTTGATTCATTTCTATATGATTTTAGAAAAAAAACCAATCAATTTATTTTTCAAAAAATCTCATTTATATTATTTAAAAAAAAATTAATCTATTTGACATAAAATCACATAATATGTAATTTAATTTTATATTTATTAAATTTTTCTAATTTATGGTACACCCGAATCTATAAATAGAGACATTTGGTCATACCAAAAAGAAAAGAAAGATGGATTTGTTATTATTATTATTATTTTCTCTATCCTAAACAACCTAATCCCATAATGAAAGAAAACTTAGTTGGAGGTTGTACGTAGTAAATATTTACTTTCAAAGATCCACACCTCATACAATATATAATTTCCTTCCAGATTTGAATTCTTATTTTTGTGTTCGATCTTTTTTAAAGGTTGAGAAAGAAAAAATGTATAAGGAAGGTTTTATTATTTTCTTTTAGAAAAAAAGCCTTTAACCCTTTTTTTCTTTTTAAAAAATAGAAAAAAAAAAGAAATAGACATAAACAAAATGTTTGTTTCTTTATTTATGGTTATTATTTCTTTTTTAAATCCCAACTTTGGACACATATTTTCTTTTCACTAAAACATAGAGAAAAAAATTTGATGATTGATGTTATTATTATTACTACTACTATTGTTTTTAAATTTTTTTTTAATTATTATCATTATACTTATTATTATTATTATTAGACTTATAATTATAATTAGATTTATTATTATGGGCGGCGGCAACCATGCCGTCACCCCTTTGTTTTGTTTCTTCTCTTCTTGTTTTTTTTTTTTTCTTTCTAATATTTTTTAATTCATTTATTGTTTCTTTTTCTTTTTCTTTCCTTCTTTCTTTATTTTCTTTTCTTTTAACTTATTCTCATTACTATCCTAATTATGATTATTACATGTCCTCCTCAGCTTAAATACTTGTATGCTTGCTTCAACATTTTACAATAAACTTATTTGGAAATACTACAACCTTATTTTACATTAGTTAATTTAATTAAATAATTGTAATAGATCGCGATTTGAAGAATAATAATTAAGGGTATAACAACATTTTAAAAAAATGCAAATATAGCAAAACTATCGCTGATAGACTTGATCACTGATAGACTCATATGATCTATCAGTGATAGACTCTATCATTGATAGAATTTGACAAATTTTGCTATATTTGCAATTTATTTAAAATGTTGCTATATACTTAATTATTTTGAATTTAATTACTAAATTTGCAACTATCCCTAATTAATTTGATTTTTTTTTCATTTTCTTTCTATTTTATTCTTAAAAAAACTCCAGCGACCTAATTGAAAATATGTGGAAGTATTTATTTCTAAATTCTTAAAGTGAGAGGATGGATTATTTGAGAGTCCAATATCGATTCCAATACTTTTTTTAAGAAAATAAAATTTTATGTTATTTTCTAAATTTATTGGATGGCATATTTTATTTTCTTAGTTAAATTGTGCATCATTTCCAATTTGATCTAATTTAAAATTTCTCCAAGTTTAAAAATATTTTAAATTAAATTACAAGTAATTTTGAAATCATTCTTAAATTTGTTTTTTTAAACCATTTAGAAATTCTTTTGCTTTAAAATTATATTTTTACGTTTTTTTCAAAAATTCAAAATTAAATCTATATCTCATAAGGTTTTTAATCATTTTTTTTTTAAAAAAAATAACTCACATCGATTTCGTTAAAAAAATTGTACGATAGAATTTAGAAATCTTTGGTAGTCCGAGATTTGATACCAAGAAAAAATGAATTTAATCAATATTTAACAACAAATCTTTATTAAAAACTAGCCTAAAATAGATTTTTAGAAACTATAATAATTTCTCATCAGGTTTAAGGTGAGAAATTTTTTCTCAATATTCTAATTAATTGAATGTATTTCAATTATTTTATGGAATCATTCCTTCAAATATTAGAGTGATAACAATGAAATAGGGCATATTTTTTTCTAAATGAATTTTGTACCAGACATTAAATTTGGCTACTGTTTTCTAAACAAGTGTTATGACATGCTAACACATTTTCAGTATACATAAATAACTCCAGAATCCAACTCTAGTTTTTTTGCATTTTTTTAAAATTATTTACTTTATTTCAGTGTTCAATAATCAAATTGTAAAAAATTAGATTGATGACGATTTTCTTTTCTTTGTTTTACAATTAATCCTTTTTAAGCACGTTGACTGTTCCACATCATCTCGAATACAACACTTTTAAGTCCAAGAAAAACAAGTCCATAATCTTTAAGAAAAAATTAGCCAATAGACAGAAAGATAAAAGACTAGTAAATTTTGTTTCATTTCATTTTAAAGTCAATCCAAAAATAAAAAGGTCCATTGTATGAAATGGCACCTTCTAATTGATCCACTATGACGAGAAGATTTTTACCACATCATCCAGTCAGAATTAACAAATTTTGGTAAGCTTGTTTTAGCAATAACTTCTTGAGTTGAACCTGATTTAGTTGATTCAAATTGCATTGAAATCATTGTTTCAAGCTCTACGTAAATGATAATTCAAAACACTAAAATTGTTAGTCAATAGAATTTGAGTTTGTTATCATCAAAACATGAATTAATGAACTAATTAAAATTAATAAATTGATTATGGACGAAAAGGCCAACAATCTCCCTCTCTCTCTTTTGTATGATGACAAACAAGTCAAGAAAAATAAAATCCAAATAGGTGTATGATATAAGTATGAACTTCAATCACAATCAACACATCACAAATTCAAATGATATATCATTGATACCATGCTTTCATTTCAATATTTCTTATTATTTCCTCTCCCCTTTTGGAATCAATGAAAAATTATAATTAAGAAAATAATATATTTTTGCATGAAAGCTTTTCCTAAAACATGAACACATATTAAGTAAATTAAATATATTGCAGGATTCATGTGGCAATCCTGGAGGGAGAGTGAATAGGGATTGCAAATTAATGAAAACTTTTCACTAATAAGTAATTTAAACAAGAATTTCATTCAAATGCATTCCGATCGAATTCACTTATAAAGTGACATAAAAAAATTCAAGTACTTCATAAATTAATTTTATGCAATGAACTATATCAACAGATTAATTACAAAACTAAATAGAAGAGGGAGAGATAAATTGACACCGATAATTTTATAGTGGTTCACTTTTCAAACTCTTTTTTAGTATGTCACTAATCTTTGAACTCTTTTCTTGGATTAGAGAAAACTGCACCGCTCTTTTTACTAGTTCAAGAGCAATCCATTACACAAAAGCACTTATCTATTAGGTTTAGTCATGCCTTGCACTGGCTGAGTCTGTGGAACTCTCCCTCACACATTGTAGCTCATAAGTCCTTCAACCTCTCTGCCATACTTCTTTTCCCTCAATTAGTTTGTACTAACCCTACTAACCCTACTACCTTTGCTAACCTTTGAGCAATTCTGGAATATACTTTCCTTCCATATCACATTGAACTTGAGGGAGCTAGACTTCTCTTTAGACTGCCTCCCTACTATTAAATCTCTAATTGGATCTCGTGTCCCTTCAGCTTCCTACCTACACTATCTGCCCAGTTTGACAAGACATAACTCCTATAACATATCATCTCATTACACATGCTATGGATACCTTTAACTAGAATGCATGAAACTTAACTCATAGACTCTCTTTTTAACTCTTAACATACTTTAACTCTTATACTCTTAAACTCACTTATGATTTCCATGAACTTTTTTGCTATAATACCAAACTGTCGCGCTCCCTCCTAGACCTTCTTCTCTTAACTCAAAGGTAGGTGTGACACTAACAAGTATCACTCTATTCTTACGACATTTACTGACAACTTATTAAACTACCTACTCTTAACGTAGATGAAATTAAGAAAGCATATGCATAATACTCTACGTAGGCATATCTAGAGTAACTGTACAACACAGATGTTTCTAAAAGATGGAAAATCAACAACATAAAGACATTTACACCACAAAATCCTCACAAAACACAACCACAAACCTGAATGCATGGTCTCGATACATATGTAACAAAGGAAACCTAAAAACTAGAAAACATACTTGCAACTGTAGGTCAGACTTGGGAACCAAGCTCTCTACCTGAAAAGTGAAAAACATTTTAAAAGAATGAAATAAAGATCTTGTTAGTGACTATTTTAATAAATATGATTATAAATCAAATATGCATAAAATCATTGAGCTTTTGCAAAAATAGAAAAAAAATTATGATAGCCATTTAAAGTGCATGTCACTACATTTTCTAAATTGCAAAAGTAGCAAATTTAAAAGCGAATAATCTTCTGATAGTCGTTTGATAGTTGTGTGTTATCATTAATTACTTGTCATATTTACTATTTGTAACATGAAGAGAAAAAAAAGGTGTTATGGGGTATTTTTTTCTAACTATTTTTTTTGTCATTTGATGCAATTTTCCCAAAATCACAGCAAAGTAGTAAATACTTAATTTTTTTTTGTTGATTTTAACACCCATTTAGGTAGGTTGTATAAAATATTAGTTTATACAACCTAATATTAAAGAAAGTTTTTTTAGTATAAAATATTCAAACTACAGGTTTCTTATAGCTAAATTAAAGAAAGTTTGATTGATTTTGCTATATTTTGTAAATATTTTCAATATTTTTCTATTTTAAAAAATGTCATTTTAATATACTTATTAATTTTTAATTAAATAAGTCTAATATTTATGAGAGAAATTATTTCAAATAACAATATTGTTAAAAATATTTAAAATGATGGTAGAATATCACAATCTATTTGTTATATAGACTATTGTACTATCTACCATGTCATAGACGTGCTTATAGAATTCGTTCACAATCTATCATATATAGATAATTATAATAGTTTATTATATTTATACATATACTAATTGATTTTGCTATACTTGAAATTAAAAAATTGAAGAATATATAATAGACATTCAAAGTATAGAATATATTAGTTCTATATCAATTGTCCAACGGTACTAGTAGTTACCGATAAAAGATAAGGATCTACAAGGCACAAGGTCATGCTAGCTTTTAGGGCACTACTACTTTACTAGTGCATCAAATGTTAAATATTTTATTCTAAAACTTATTTAAGTTTCAGTCAAATAAAGTAAATGTGACATCTATATTATTCAAATTATTTTTAAGAAAGAAAGATAAGCATGAACTTGGATCCAATAAAAATAATAAAGATAACCATTAACCATATCATTTATATGCCTAAATTTTAATTGGTAAGTAAAGAAATCTTTCGAGACTTTCAAATATTCCAAACACTACCATTAGCCATGAGATTTATAATAATTGAGTATTTAATTGCTAAAGGAGTTTTTAAAAAATCTATGTGAATCTACCGTCAAATTGATGAACTATGATACTCTTTGATACACACTTGAAACACTTTGATACACCTAATACTTCACTGATAAGTTTGATATACTCGATGGATTGTTAATAAACTTGTTATGCTTCATTGGTACACTCAGCAAATTTGATACACCTGATGTAATGTAGATATATACACTTAGTATTCTTCACTAATACTCTCAACTGATTAAATAAACTTGATATGTTTGAAGTTCTACTTATACACTCGATACACTATTGATATCCACTTGTAAACTTGCTTGACATACTTGATAATAATTCACTTTATTAATATGCCGATATTTTTTTAACAATATATTATTGTTGATATACTTGATAATGATACACTGAGTTATATCATTCATATACTTAATAATTGTATAATAAACTTCATAAAATTTGAAAAAAAAAATGAAAATCATGTAGTAAATATATCAACCAACCAATACATATAATATAAATACAATCACAACACATTAAGAAGCCGCCAGATCCCAAAAATAAAGGTCTAGATGAAAAGGAAGAAAAGGAAAAAATGTTGAGTCTGTTGTCCTAGTCAAGCCTAAGACCTAGTTGAATGAATCTTGAAGGGTGCCTGATTTACCTATTAGGTAGTAGTAGTCTTGCTTTCATTGTATTCCCCATATAGGAAGGAAGTCCATACAAAACTCATACAAAGTAAAACCAAAAGAAAACCAACCGAAAAAAATTAAATAAAATCATTTGAAATCATATTTAACTCAAAAAACACATCGAAGAAAGTAAAGAAAATATCAGAAATAGAGTTAAATTACTATGATCAAGAACCATTATATTCCACAATGCAAATAATGTACCATTGATATTCTAAAATCAAGATTAAGAGAAAGAAAACATAAATCATTTTCCCATATAAGAAAGAATGATTAGGACCTTAAAAATAGGGAGAATAAATATATACGTTATTGAAGAAACAAATTGTTTTTTCCATAAGACCAGAAAGAATGATTAGGACCTTGAAAAATAGGAGAAGAAATAAGGGATGATTAGAGCGTTAAAAGGAAAAAAAGAAATGTGTTATGTAAGAAAGGGTTAATAAAATATTTAGGATGAAGAGTATTTAAAAAAAATAAAATTTTTTGCTATATTTACAAAATTCTAAAACAATGTGTTATATTTGTTATATTATATTCTAAAAAATACCCAATGCATTTTTCTATAAAACAATAAAAATTTGATTTCATCAACTTTCTTTCTCTTATCACCGTGAAATAATAAAATATTTAGGCAACACGAAATTATTTCCATTACTTGATTAAATTTGGGCTTTTCAATAACCATTATACACTCTCTATATATAAATATACAATTAATACTATCTTTTATGTATATAATTAAGGGGTCTTTTAAAAAATATAACAAAGTGGTAAAATATTTACTAAATATAGAACAATTTTGAAAACGAAAAAAGCCAAGAGCACTAGTTGGAGGTGATGTGACGTGCGACATACACTTTTCAACGGATATCGCTGACAAGTTTAGCATTTAGAGTAAAGCTTATATAGTCTGCCTCACTGTATCTAGAAGGAGGAATAATAGTTCTAGAATAATTTGATAAATCTTCTTGTAAGACCCTAATTTCGTACCACCAACGCGATATATAGGACATATATAATAAGAAGAGACCTTGCGACAAGGGTGCTAAATGAAGAAATTTTTTAGGGTAGAATATATTCTACGAAAGAAGTATGTGTGAGGCCATCACTCGAAGAAAGGTTGTCTGGTTGGAAAGGATCCTTGATGAAGTCATTTTAGAGAAGAGTATAGGACATCCCTCGAGGAAACATGCAAAAAAGGAAAAAGGTGACGCAAAGAGGAATACTTGTCTAAATTATACAGAGCAAGTGTAAGCAATGTGATAAGAAGAAGTAGCGAGGAAGAAACCTATGTTGGATGCCAAGAGTTAGGCGTTTAATACAATAATGCAATGAGAATGTACTTATGCTTAATGGAGTTTGATAAGAAATATGTGTCCTGTTAACAAGGCTAGGCGACTCTATGAGACATGTAAATGTCAGTTGCTTCCTAAGAAGATAAAGAGAGTCAAACATTTTAAAGACTTTGGCTTTTCAAGGAGATAATGTTGGCATCTCAAGGGAACTTCTAATCGTCCTTGCTATTTTAGCTTACGTGTCGAATTTGGATTGGTTTGCATGACCCGATGAATCATATTAATCTAATTATTTAATATTAAAATAATAATATCAGAACCTGATCAATTAAATTGAATTAATTCGAATCTTTATTTAATTTAAATATCATTTGACTTTAAAAAAACTCGTTAAAAATTAATTTGAACTATTCGAATTTTTTATCACCTTGTTCTAAATTTTATTACTATAATGAGCTAGTAGAGGACTAGTGAACCTATCAATCATGGGCTCCAACGATTTGAGATTAACTGAACTCTTTTAAACAAAATTAATCAACATTTATTAACTAACAAGTTATTGCACTAAAGTTCCATAGTTGCACTCCTTCACTATAGATATATTTTATGTCCACCTGATATAACCATGTTCAGTAAATTAACCCTTCACAGGTTGTTCGTAATCTCAACTCAATCAATTTACCGTTTTACCCTTAACTTTACCTCTTGTTTCTTAAGTATCATTGATCCTCTAATGAACAACTGGTTTAAGGACCAACCTATAAACCGAATTCCACTCAGGCTAATGAGAGGGTGGGGTCCCTTGTTCATGATCTAGATTCAGTGCATAAGGGGAAAACCTATCTATTGACTTTAAAGAGATCAGAAGTGAATTTCATCTTGCACCTTATGTCCAAGCTATCCACCCGGTCTCTTACCCTTGAAAGAGGAGGTATATTGAGTCAGCGCTGATGAACTATCCTCACCTATGCAAATCTAAAGATAATATCATGTGAATATGAGTTCATAATTAACTCAGGATTAAGGTTAAGTTACCTAAGTCATCAAATTAAAAGAAATAGTCAGTTTTGAAACGCCAACAGTGTTATAACATAAAAAGTGACTATTTTAATGGTATGATATTATGCAAGTCTTTTACATAGGATGACTCGACTTTTATATCTCTATATGAACGATTCAGGTTCACAACATTTGTATTAACTACATAAAACCGCATCCACAATGTTATCAAAATAAGACACTCAACCTTATTCATATACTATAAAATGTTTAGGCTATAAACTCAATCTTGATCCATATTTATGTCTCTGCATAAAGTCCAAGTCTACAATATAGCCTTGGACCTTAGTTTAATAGATTCATGATGATAGTATTATATTTCACTAATAACTAATTCAATAATCATATAGAATAATCATATACTATATGTAATCTACAAACTATGAGTTTTAGGACGTAAATTCTAACAACTTATCTTTGATATACTATCATTTTATTAATTAATGATAAGTTGTTGTTTTTCCTCACTCAAGAAAAGAGAAATGGAGAATATGATATACTATAGCCCAATATAGAGATTAGAAATGTTTTATACAACAAAGAAAATGGCGTATTAAGCATATATGCCAAAGTGGGTAACTTCCACTTTGTTTATTAGGGAGAGAGAGAAACAGTTACTTATGAGATCAATTAGTTGCCATTTACAACTTTAATTCCATTTAGAGTTTGCTGCAAAAGCCAAAGGGAAAAAGGTTTATGTTAGTTTAATCAACAATTTGGTGGAGAATTGTGAAAACTTATTGCCAGTTCTTATATAAACTTCAAAAAAGTTAATAAACTTTCAACTCTTTGTCATATGTTACATTTATATATTTGTAACAATAATATAGTTTTGAAAAATTACTCTATAAATATAACCAAATTTTAGATTTTATCACCGATGAATTTCTATCAATATGATTGATAGATAATAAAATAAATTGATAGAAGTCTATCGACATCTGTCACTGATAAAATCTAAAATTTTATTATATTTTATAAATACTTTGATTCATTTTGCTATATCTAAAATAATTCGTATATATTTTTATTGAAAAAGAAAAATAGACCTAATTGGAAGATCACCTGAAAGCAAGATAAAATATACTGCACATCACTCGTTGAAATTTGATGATGAAAAACAATTCTAGCCCTGCAATTCAACTTTGTTTAATAAATAACTAAATACAATAACCTATTGAATTTATTGTTTTCATACTATTGCTCCATAAATAGAGATAATAGTCTATCTTGATCTACCACACAGTTCATCGTAAATAGATTGTGATATCTTATTACACGTATTTTTTTCTCTTTTCGGATGTTACAATCATTTTTAAAAGATTTTTGAAAATATTTTTCCTATTAATTAAAATATTTCACTATTTCAAAAGTTATTGAAACTCACTCGTTGTTGAAGCCAGATTGAATTGTTTTGGATAAACATCTGTCTTTTCTTAGCTAAAACTTTTGTTTTCATGCACACTTCCTTTCAAAACGAAGAAAAATATAAAATGTGTTATTTTGGCAATTTTGTTTGGTTTTTTAGTCTAAAATTTTAAATTAACGAAAAAATAAAAAATATTTTAACATAATTGTTGAAGCTATTATAAATGTAAAAAAGTATAACAAATTAGAAAAAGGCTATAATATTTTGTTATATTTATAAATATTTTGATTCACGTTGTTATATTTAAAAACAATTCATAAAGTTAATTGATTTTTTTTAGAATCTTATATATTGTATATATTTGTTCATATTTTTTAATATAAATTGTAATTAGTAAAAACACATAAATAGTATTTTTAAAAATAGCTCTAAGATAAAATGTTCTTTCATACTTTTCAAAGAATAACACCTTTAAGAATCGAGAAAAATGAGATTTTAGCGTATAAACGTGCAAGTGAAAAATATATGCTATAAGAAATAAGTGAGATTTTGTTCTACCTTTATGGTTTAAAAAAATATTAAAAATGTTTCCTAATCAAACATTTGACGAAAAAGAATAATATATAATGAAAAGTAGAATTTTAATTTGAGAATAGACCTTGTTTGGGTTTGTAGCATCACAAAAATGCCACGTTCTTCCAAGCTTTTACATAATGTTTCCATTGAGATTCCGTAATCGTCTTCTATTTCAAACAATATCTGATAATATATGACAAACTAAATAACTATAAATAATTTCAAAATAATAATAATAATAATAAAGAAATATTTTTTTTAATTTTGTAATTTAAGTATTAAAATAAAACTCACCAACATATGAATACCTTTCATAAAAATGTCTCACACCAAGTGATTAAACCTTGGCTACGCAACCGTTTCAAATCTAAACAATATTTTAAAGATTTTTTGGTGCACGAAAATCTAAACGATCGTATACCAATATTTCATCGAATTTTTTTCGAGATCTTTTATATTTGATATACAATCTTGAACCAAAAAATACTTTGAAAAAATATCATGATTTAAAAAAAAATATGAAACAAAATTTGTGGAAGAAGATAAGAAAAATGATGGAGAGGAAAAGAAAAATTAGAAGAAGAAGAGAAAAAAAAAATATGGAAAATATGAAATATTTTAAAAAAAAGTCCGGTCAAGGGTTTTTTGTTTTTTATACATGGACTGTAAATATTTTGATGTTTTGTTATATTTATGAAAATTAACTTTGATCTAACTATATGTAATTTTATTTACTATAGTTTACAATTCGTTTTTTTCTAAACGTTGAGATTTGTACTCAAACTTACACATTTGTTTATGGGATGATTATAATTGGTGTAGCAATTTTAAGAATAATAATTAAGTGTACAACAACGTTTTTAAAAAAATGCAAATATTGCAAAGTCTGTCAATGTAGACTTCTATAGTTGATAAACTTCAATCATTAATAGACTTTTTGACATATTTTGCTATATTTGCAACTTTTTTAAAAATATTGTCATATATGTATATTTTGAATCTAATTGTTATATTCATGAGCATCCCTTATGTATGAGCTTTAATATTTTATAATCAAAACATTTCTTTAACACAAAATTGAAAGTTCTCCGACGTTAAACACAAAATTTATTTTTTATCTAAAAGAGATTGAATTAATTTAGAAGAATTTTAAATCTTTTAAGAAGTTATTAGATACAATATCGACACGGTTCATGCTCAACGAAACCCAACCTAAAAAGTTTAGAGATTCATTTAACACTTTTGAAAGTTTTGGACCTAACATTGATAAATTTTGAAGTTTTGGTCTAGACAATTAAGTAAATAGTTCATTTTGTAATCTATTAGGGGAAGATTGTTTGATGAATATCACTAAATTCTCATTGAGTAAGTATTCGTTTACTGTTTTTGTATTGTCGTAATGTAAGATAATATAGCATCTTGAGATTCTCACGCATTCGTTTACTCTATATTGAATGCATCTCAAGAGTTTTGAACGCACTCCTTAAATATCGAGAGAGCGAATAATCTTTTATCTATATAAGTTCGGTTCATATTAACTGTACAAAATATTGACATTAAAATCAAACATAAGTTTTAAATATCTATTTTTAAACCCTTTTAATCAAAAGAAACAAAAAAATCAATTCAAACACAAAGATGATAAAAATCACTACAATTTTCAATTATTGTTTAGAGATACTTACAATGTTTGTCTCAACTGATTTTGGATCAATCTTTAATCCTTTGATTTGGAATAACCCACCTATATTAATCCCAAGAAAAATATTAAAAAAAGAGGATCAGTATAGTAATTGGTAATGTTGATAAGAATTATAGTGAAAGAGTGATGTTAATTACTAGCTAGTTGCTTAGCCTTCTTATGATCAGCTTCAAGTTTTTGAACATTCTCTTTGATAGCAACAAGTCCAGCTGCACAAAGGATCCCAATTTGCCTCATTCCTCCACCCAATGTTTTTCTAACCCTTCTTGCCTATTATATATTAAACACACCATTTCAACACAAAATTTGCATAATAAAGGGTTGTTTAAAAAAGTAGAAAAAAAAGACCCTATAGTGCAAGTTCAGTTAAATCAACATCAATTGTGATGTAGTCAAAGTTGTTTGAGCAAATTATAGTTTTACGATCAAGATTTGACGATTGTGTCATATTAATCTCTAGTTTGTTTTCATAAAACTGAGCAACATTTGGAAAATACTATGATTTTCACCTCTTAATTAATAGAAATCGTTAATTTACTTATGGAGGGTGTTTAAGCAGTAATTCTCAACATTAAGAAGTCTCACTTATCCTCTTCATCATCTTGTCTCTCTCCTTGTATACATGTAAAATATTTTCCAAAATGGAATGCACACGAGGAAATGAAAAACGTTTGTTTGTCATGTAAATTAGGAAGACAAAAATCTTTGAGAAGCATTCAAGACAAGTAAGGATGACGTAATCAGGTCGCATGAGATATACAAGAACGTCTAGATCATTAGGTGTTGAATCCAAAATGTCAAATTCTAGGTATTACATCGAAAATTTGAGGACAAATACATACTTGAGGTGTTGGTGAGTAAAGAAGGATGATAAGGAGAAGGAAACAATGAAAAGGTTGAGGTAGGAGGTAGGGCTTGACATTAGTGTTGTTGCCAACATCGAGGCTAGGAAAAGAAGATAGGGTTAGGCCCAGGTTGGAACATGGAGCTTAGATCGAATCCCATTGTTCACACTTCAAGTAGTTTACGAAGAACCTAAATATTTATCTTGTGAAAGTTAGCAATACAAGATAGTTAATTCTTGATAACTTATGTACTTGTGAACCTTTTGAATAATCTTAGTAAATGATCTTTTCAATCCAGTTTAAGGTATTCCAGTTGTTGGTATGATTACACCAAATTGCGTTACTAACTTGATTGTGCTATGTCTTTAATTATTGTTGCTTATGCTATTTACTTTGTCAATAGCTTTGGTCCTAACATAATTCTCTAGGTTAACATTATGTTTTTTTAATTGGTATTAGAGTGGATTACAAGTGTTTGGCTATGGATTTAATCAGAGAATTAGGTGGATCAACAATTAGACCTTCTATGGTAGATGGTTCAAACTATGCATATTGGAAGGCCAAAAGGATTGACAGCAAGACCTAGAAAGCAATTATCTCAGGCTAGACTCACCCTTCTGTCACTGATGTTGAAGAAAAAGAGTCCTCTAAACCACTGAAAGACTGGTTCGGAAGCTAAAGATAAGGGATATTTGGGAATGTCTTCAAACTAATAAATACATGTATGTTTGCCGAAGAAGCACAAGGAATTTTACATGTTGTTTATGAAGGTATGTTCAAAGTAAAAATGTCTCATATTTTCAAATTTTTACGTAGTTTGAATCTCTTAAGATGATGGATGATTAAACTATTGTCGACTATAATGTTCATGTCTTTAACATTGCAAATGAGTCATTTGTGCTTGGTGACAATTATCTGAAGAGAAATTAACTAGAAAGGTGTTTCGTTCTATGTCAAAACGCTTTGTCGTTGAAGATAACAACTATTGAAGAAGCGAATGATATTGCCACCATGAAGATGGATGAGTTGTTATGTACATTTGAACTAACATTTGATGTTCCAAATGGATGTAAAATTTACCTTTTTGAATGGGTACTTGAATAAGGAAGTTTTTGTTGTTAAACCCAAGGAATTCATTGACCTAGCATATCCTAAAAAATATGTGTACAAACTCCGGAAGGCTCTTTATGGTCTCAAGCAAGCACTTAGAGGTTAGTATGATTATCTTGTCGAGTTTCTAACTCTTAAAGGGTACTCTCGTGGTGGGGTTGACAAAATCATTTTCATTAAGAAATCAAGTGAAAAGTTCTTGATAGCACAAATTTATGTGGATGATATCATTTTTTTGATGATCTCCTCAATCCATGGTTGACAACTTTGTTCACTAAATGCACTCTTGTGTGCTACAAGCATTCTGAAATAAAACAGTTGTGAAGGAGGTTGTAAGTACTAAGTATAGTTATTAGGCATTTGAAGGAATGTTTAGCTAGAGGAAGGAGTAGTTATGTATTCTAGCTAGCTAGACAACGCAAGGAAGAAAGATGAACTTTTTAGCTAGGCAAAGAAAGGAACGTGGGAAAGCTAAGAGGACACATTAATCTAGATTAGTTAGCAAGTTATATCTTGGGATAAAGTTAAGCATAATTAGAAGAAATGTTAAACCTACATGTGTAAGTTACAAAGAAAGAGTTGACAATATGAGTTGATGAATAATCTGGTTTAAGATTAATATAAAAAACTCTAATCAAGTTAATAAAAGTTGTTAAGTTATATTCAAGCATTGAAATGTTGAGTTCTTATCGCATAGCATGTTCTCAATAAATAAAGTTTAAGTTGTAAGGTCGGCGTTCTAACATTTCATTTTAAGGTGTTAAAGTTGCCCCAAGTCACAACGACGCTTGTATTGCGTAGGATGTGTTATGGGTGGGTGCATGACATCTTGCTTCAGTCAAGGGAATTCTGAAATATGGGCATGGTACTACTAAGTATGGCCTATGGTATTCCTGTGATACTAATTCATCTGTAATGGGATATTGTGATGCTAACTGGTCTGGATGCTCGAAAGATAAAAAATAAAAGTACTTTAGAATTATGATTCTTTTTGGAGAATAAGCTAAAATGTCTTGGTTTAGTAAGAAATGGAATAGTCTATCCTTGTTAATTGTTGAAGCTGAGTATATAACAACTAGAAATAGTTGTGCTCATTTGCTCTAAATGAGTGCCACACTAACATCTCCAAGAATTCAGTTCAACACATAAGAACAAAGCACATTTATATACATATCATTTATACGAGACCTTTTGGAGAATAAAATCATCTTTATGGAGCATATTAGAACTACAATTCAGCTTGCTGACATTTTAACAAAACCTGCAGATGCTGCTACCTTTGAGTTTTTTGGGCAAGTTTGGAAATTTGCAAAGTAAATTTATAGCAATTGATACTCGATCTTGTATGGCAAAGTTTCCCTAATTGTCTTATGAATATTGTGTGTGCCTGTGGGCTGACTATTGTGATTCTATGTCTATGATTGAAGCTCATTTATTTATCATATTTTCCTCTATTTCAATTTATAATACAAAGTGGGCGTCGTTTTCTCTTCTAGTATATTACTCTTATTCAATTTACTTTCTCATGTGTGTTCTAGAGTGTCATCTTCACTATAAGTTATTGGTGTGGTTTCGTGATTATCTCCATCTTTCCATTCCTTCCAACTTCATCATGGTAGCAACAAGAAGAGGAACTTACTAGCCCTGTCAACTAAAGGATCGATCTGAATCCAAAGTTAGTTCTAGTGTCTCTATTGCAAGGACTATCTCTAGTAGGTTCCGAATGCAGGGACATTCTTCGTCTTCCTCCAAGTGGCAAAATGTGGGTTCCTCTCGATTGTTTAGTTCTACTATTCCCGATTAAGGTATTTCTCATCCCAATCCTACTATCGATGAAAATATCTTGCATGCACCCTCTGTCAATTCCTCTGCTAGCCCTGATCATGTATTTGGTGCTAATGAAAATGTCAAAAATACTATGCCTCCATCTATCTCTATGATTATTATGAACAATGCCTCAATCGCCCCTTTTGATTACCCTGTTTTGTCGAATGTTAGAGACAGTGAATTCTGTTATTGAAGATATTGTTTCTGAGAATAATGTAATGTTAATGACATTAATGCTAACATTGCTAACTAAATTGAGTCTGTGAATTTTTTTTATCTCGTTTTTTGAAACTTCTGTTGATTTCACAAGTGATACTAATCCCTCTGCTAGTGTGGATACATTTGCCTCTGTAACTACAACATCAACTGATCCTTTGGAGCCTCTAAATGATGTTGCACCCAATTATTTCTTTAAGGATAATGTTGTTTTGGCTCACTTGGTCAGACGGTCCAAGCGAGCTCGTGAGTACCCTACTGTTTCTTTTGGTGCTCAGATCCTAGTCATGCTAAGAAGACTACAAAAAGCAAACATACTTGTACGGGTCCTTCCAAAGGTCCCAAAATCATAACCACTAAAGTTGACCACCACGAAATTCTTTCCAATGTCCCATTTGCCCCCATTGATGGGTATCATTTCATTATGAAGAAACTGTTTGAAAAGGGAAGTATGTAGTCCAAACGTAAAATTTCTGATGAGGTCAACATTTCTAATAAGCATCGCTCTTGTCTTCCTATTATGGTGTTAACTGACCAAACTGGTATGACAAAGACTGTGTCTCAAGTTGGTCCATTTTATTTGTGCTTGATCATGAATTTATTGACAATCTAACTATGAAGTTTGATGATCCAATTGGCCCTAAGTACTGAAAGATTCATGTTTCTGGCTTATGCTTCATTGTGACATCTGCTATTATAAATTAGTTTCTTGGTGTTGAGATTTTGGCTAGTTTCTCTGTTGTGCATCCATCCTATGAGTTTTAGCATTTGAATTGATTGGAGGAAACTGCTACTAAATGGCCCCTAAATGGCCAATGTTTGATGTCTCACTTAGTGTGAAATATGCCATTCTTCACAAGATTGACATTGTGAATTGGTACCACTCCACTTTATGCCTTCAGTGTCTTCTCAACTTTTGTGAAACTTAGTAGTATTATGCTTTATCAGCATTCATCCATCTTAATTGATCAGGATGCTCCTGGCCCTGCCCCTAAGACTATTCATCTGAGTTATAGGCGATGTTTCAAATGTCTTATGTTCCTGATACTGCACACACTATTAGTCATCTGTGTGATGAAGAGTTTACCCTTCCTAATGACTTGTGCACTCCTCATGGTGAGTCACTGTTGCCTCCTACCTTGATCAATCATATCCTTCATGTGTAATCTATAGAGTCACGAACCTTGAGTGGTGTTTTCACACTCTTCCGAATAGGTGTTCTACTTTTAATGCCTTGATCCACACTTATAGTGTTTTCTTGCCTCCTCGTCTCAAAATCCTCCTCCATCCACTGGCTAATATTTTCTATGGCAAGCAAAGGGGGAGATCTTTGTTGTAGGTTGATTGCAAGCTTTGTTGAGGTTGTAGGCTATTGCTGGCTGTTTTGTTGGTTGTTAGTGTTGTTGGCTGATGTGTTCATTGTTTTGTGGTTGTTTGTTATCCCTATGGTTTGTTGGTTGTTTAGCTTGTTTGCCAAGGAAAAATAAAAAGAGAAATGTTGTTTGTCAAAAGATGGAGTTTGTTAAGTGTTTTGGCTTGCAAATGTATTTTTATTTTTTGCCTCATATATTTTTGGTGATCTTTCCTTTTTTTGGTTGTGGGAAAGTTTATGGCAATTGTGGTTTTATTATGGCCTTCGATTGAGACAAAATAAAAATCCTTTCCTATGTCATTGATTGGAAGATTTTTATTACCTTTTGTCTTTGACCTTGGATATAGCCTCGTCCATTTTTTGACCGAAGATTTCTCCTTGAAGCATTATTTATGTGCATGGTGAGTACCTTTTGTCTTTGACCTTGGATATAGCCTGTGGGGTGTGGGATATGGTGTTGAAAACCTTGTCACTGCAGACTTCATGATTCACTAGATTGAGAAGGTTTGTATACGTTAGAGAGGAGCCTAACGTTCAATTTTTTTTTTTTTTTTTTGAGGAGTCTCTCTCAAAAGGAGCCTGGATATCGAGATGCAAGGGTTAAACACGAATCATATGATCTAAGGGGAGCTTAGATTGAATCCGTTATTCACACTTCAAGTATTTTAAAGGAGCCTAAACATTTATCTTGCAAAAGCTATATAATACAAAATCTCAGTAAATGAACTTTTCAATTGACCTTAAGATCCTCCAAATGTAGGTGTGATTACATCAAACTGGATTATCAACTTGGTTGTGTTTTGACTTTACTTATTATTGTTTATATTATTTACTTTGTCAATAGCTTTCGTGCTAACATAATTCTTCATATTAACGTTATCTTCTCATAAAGAATGTCCTAGATTTCTCAATGGAAAGAATTCCAAATATAATAAACCTAGGTTTCCAAACTATCTTAAGAGAGTTTCAAATTCATATGATGTGTTTACAAAGTTTCAATGTTAGAAATATCAATTCCAATATCATAAAAATAAAAAATAAAAACTCAAATTACTACCTTGGCAATAAAGTCTTTTGAACCCACAATGATTGATCCAACAGGTGCACCCAAACCTTTTGATAGACATACCTAATGAGTCAAAGATATAAGGTTAATAATTTATTAGGGTTAAAAAGAACAAGACACTTATTTGGAAAACTCTTCAAAATAACTCTCTTTTTATATATCTTCTTAACAATTGGTTGCTTTTTAATACAAAATAACAATCCTATATATAGAATTGTTAGATTCATAACTTCACACTAAAATCAAATACCTGCAACAATTAAATTCCTACCTAAATCATCAACAAGCTTTGTCAACTATTCATCAACTAATATATAACTTCTAACCTTTAAAATGTTTTAATGTTTGTGTGTAACTTATTTGAATTAAAAAATATGGTCGTCATGTGTTCGAGACGACGCAAAGCCGTTAACATCCTCAAAATGAGTTAATTTTAAAAAACAATAAAAAATTGGAAGTCGTCATCAATCTTTTTTACAATGCGATAGAAAAGAAAGTAAACAAATTTTAAATAAAAGTTTGTCAAAACGGAGTTAAAAAGTCATTTGTGTATGATAAATGTTTACACTTCACAACAACCATGGACAAATTTTATATCTTGAATTAAAATTATTATTTAAATAAAATTCATTTAGAAAAATAAGTTTCTTAAAAAATGTTATCACTCCAATATTTGAAACAATAATCCCATAAAATATATAAATGGACGAAATTCCATCAAATAGACTATATTGATAAAAAAAATTATCACCTCAAAAGTAAAAAATTAGAAACTTTAAAAGTAGTTAAATTAATTGTATATATATATATAATGTGATTAATCAAAAAATAAAAAATAAATGAAATTAAGGCGAAAATTAATTTAACAATTGAATTAATTTTAAATAAAGCTGAACAAAAATACGTAGCTACATATTCTTTTAACTCTAAACAAAATTCTACCTAAATTTCAAATCAATAATAAAAGCAAATAAAGATAGCGAAACATTTTAGAGTAAAATGTATATATAAACGTACTAATATTGAATCAGCGGCTTGTACCAATCGATCAACCGGAACACCAAGTGCCTGAAAAAGTATATTACTTTGTAGAGTTGAAAACTAAATTTAGTATTGAGTAGAAATATATAAATAGAGAGCACTCACAATTGAAGCATTGAAAATTCGAGCTCCATCGATGTGAAGTTTGAGGTCATACTTCTTAGCTAACTCTCCAACTTCATCGATATATTCTACCGAAAGACATTTTCCACCGCTACTGCTTTTCACCATATACTCGTTACTAATTACTCAACTCATAAACTATATCTTATTATATACATACAAAAGTTAATAATTTTTTTGCGTTAATACATTTATTAGTGTTTTTATCTTTTCTAATATAACTCCCAGTAGTATTTTAAATATAAAAATATGAATCACAACTACTTTCAAGTTATAGCAAAAATTTATGCATTTTTTACCTAAACTCTATTAGCACATATCAATTATAGAAATTGATACAAACTTGTAATAGATAGAAACGGATACAAATCTCTTAGTACTATCAGTTTTTTTTTTTTTTTTTCTATTTCCATAAATAATCTGACATTTTTTTTATATATAAAATGTTTTTAGTTCAGAATGTGAATGGATTGAAAACTTAAAATCTGTTGTTTTTAAAATTGAAGTTACTGAATTTCAAAACAATTTTTGAAAACAGAATTCAAATTACCCGTTAAATACATATTCGTTCAACTAAAAAATTTGAAAAGATAGAATTGAATCTAAATTTAATTTCACAACACTCTTTTTCTTGCCATTAGTGATTAGACATTCCAAATATTCTGTTTGGTCAAAACATATCCTTTTGTAGTTTTTTGGGTCTTCTTCTACCTTTCTTTCTTTTTTCTTATAAATCCTCTTATGTTTTATTATTCTCTTTCTTTTTTTCATTGATAAAAAGTTAGTAACTTGAAATTTAATTTTATCAAATTCATGTTTATAATCTATAGAATTTTAAATTTTTATTATATTTTGTAAATATTTTGGTTTTTATGCTATATTTGAAATTGTTCCTATTGTATTTGGTTAATTTGTAATAAATATTAAATGTGTTTTAATTTGGATGGGGTTGAAAATGTTTAAATAATTTTATAAAGAGAATTAGAAATGGTTAAATTCACATAATTGTTTGGTAAATCTCGGACATAAGTTTAATAATAATTAAAGAAATAAAATTGAATAAAACTATTTACCTTTAAAATTTCATAGGACTGTCTAATGACTAATATATTTAAAAGAAAACCAACTTCTTCATACTTCATTTCAAATAACTAACAAATAAATATGTCTCAATCAATTTAAACATAACTAAATAGATAAGAGGCACGTCAAATTAGATTTCTTTTTCTTAAGAAGAAAATAATAATGACAACAAAAACCATCCCAATATCAGTATCTTGTAAACTAGATCAAAAGAACAAATAAGAACAAATAAGAACAAATAATAATATGTTGATTTCTATTTCTTGAAAAATAAGTATTTTATAGCATATTTTTTAGTTTTATAGTTTCTTATTTAAAAAAATATCACAATACTTTAGGCCTGTTGGGTAACCTATTTCACCCTATTTCTTTTTCTCAACTACTTATTTTCTACCAATGCTTTTAGAAAACAAAAGCCACACTTTGAAAATTAGAAAAAGAAAAAATGATAGTTTTTGGAGTTTGGAATTTGTTAAGAATTAAAGATGTTACTAAATCTTGTCAATTTAAAAATGAAGAAAGAGAAGAAAACAAAGGTTGTTACCTAGCAGGCTTCAAAACGAAAGTAAGAAAACAATAGGGGTTAGTGAATATACTTACTTTGCATGTGTATTTTCTAAACAAATGAGCCTTGTTGTTGGGAAGAAGAGTTGTCCCTTTGGATTTCTAATGGCAGCTTCAATCAAATCAATATCCATTGTTCCATCATCTTTGTTCTTCACTGTTCTTGGATGAACTCCTCCAATGGTTGCAATACCTCCGTTTTCCAATATGTGAATGTGAGAGTTGTCTCCAACAATCACTTCACTCCCTCTAGTTTCACAATGTACAAGAACACTTATTAGATTTCCCATTGTCCCTGATGGAACAAATAACCCTTCTTCTTTTCCCATTATCTTTGCCATCTCTTCTTCCAACTCCAACGCTGTGGGGTCGTACCCCAACACATCATCGTCCACCTCCGCCATCGCCATCGCAGCTCGCATTGATTCTGTCGGTTTCGTCACGGTGTCTGACCGCAAATCCACCTTTCTACTCACCATTTTGCACTGCAACTTATATATACTCTACAGATCGTTTATTAGAAAGAAAAGAAGTTAGTGACTTAAGAAGTCATTATTTGACACAAACATTAATTTTCGGTCCAAATATTTATTGTATCAAATATATTGGATTTTTACATGAGGATTTGATCACAAAATGAACACGTTAAATATTGCTCTTTGAAGAAGATTATCATGAACCCATAAACGGAGAATCTCTTATTTGGTAAGTTAAGATCTTGGAAAAGGGCGTAAGAAAGAAGGTTTATGACTAATTTTCTTCAAGAAATAGGGTTCAAATCTTCAACCTTTTGAACTAGAAAATAAAACCATTTTTTTTTATTTATATTTAAATGGAAATAGAAGTTATAAGAAAAAAGAGTGATTTCTTACTCTTGAAATGGAAGATATTATAAGCCCAAGAAAAAGCAGTTGATATTAGCTTCTGTAAGTACTTCAAACACTGCATAAACATATAAATAATTATAGATCATTGAACACAAGAATGGTTGAAGCTTTTACATTTCTTTTCGATAGAAAAAAGCAATTAAAAAAAAAACATGAAATTGATTTCACTCACCTTAGATACGGATGAACCCACGATTGGGTTGAGTTGCATAAACATAAACGAAATTTATAGCAAACTAACACAAAGGGTTAGTCATTAACTATCATATGCTTTTTATTTATTTATTACTATTATTTTATTTTTCTCAAAACATCAGAAGACTAAAAAGAAGTAATAAAAGAACTTTTAAAAGCAATAAAAAAAAAAATACTTACATGCATTCCAACATCACTTATCTCTTCTTCATCTATTCCATAAAATTATTCAATCATAATTTTGATTTTTTATATGCTAAAATTGTTTTATCAGAATAATTTAATATTTTTTCTATGTGAATGAAATAGTGAAAAGAAATGTATAAAGAATAAGTGATAGAATGGATGTATCTAACCTTTGCCTTCATAAAAATGGTTTCAAAATTAGAGGGCCTCATGTTCTCACAAAAAAGATTGAATAATTTTAAAAGTAAAAAACGCAAAAGGAAAAAAGTGGTTTTGAGTATAAACAGAGTAAGAATAAAGAATATATATCTCAAGTTTCAATTAATATCCGTTTGTGGTTTAGTTTCAACTTTTTATTTTTATTATTTTATTCTTTCGAATCATCTTATATAGCTTCAGATCAGATGAGGAATCAGCTTCTGAACTAATTATATTCTTAAAGTATTTAAATTTGAGTCCAACTATAGACTTTGTTCTTTTTTGTAAACAGAAAAATTAGGGAGGATCCAAATTGGTAGGTTTCTTGAATGTTTTAAATTTTTCTATAGATTGTAATTTAAGAATCATCAGCTGGTCAAGAGGCATATCTTTTTACAAAATTTGCACCCCTTTTTGTTTGTATTAAATAATGTAAACTTTTTATAATAGCAGTTTAAAAAAGTATATATAATCACAAAAAATTTATGATAATAAACCTCGTGTCACTTGCATTTTCAAAATTACAAAAATAGTAAATTAAATTAGCGTTGATTACCATCATATTTGCCAAATTTATAATATACTAAAACATGTGTTATGAGCTGCTTTTTTATTATTAATATTTTTTCATCATCTAATGCAATTTTTTCTTTGATAATTTGTTCTTTTTTTTTTATTTGGATGTTTAAATACTTATAGAAAAATAAAATATATTTAATTTTTATCTTTTAATAGTTCTTTTTATGAAGTGTCAATATGGTTAAAGTTTCTTTTTTAAGGTAAAATTTTATAATAACATAAAATCTCATAATAATCCATTTTTTACGTACATCCCAAAAAGAGAGAAAAAAAAAGCAGCTTATCTATTATTTTTTAAAAAATAGAAAATTAATTTATTTTACACAAAATACATAATATCTCATTTAATTTTGAGGCATTTTTAAAACTAGCAAAATAAATTAAAATATGTATAAGTAATAACAAAATTTTGGATTCTATAAATGATAATCTTTTATCACTATAGCATATAACATATCAAGCGATAGAATTTACTATTTCTAAAATTTCTCAAGTAATTTTTCCTATCGATTTTTTTTTTTTTTTAATTTTTGGTGCAATCTACACCTATAAATGTGACATTTGCTCATTTGAAAAGAGGAGACAAAATTCTTTGGAGAAAATATCTACAAAAATGTGGATTTTCATTTATTTGTTTTATTATTTTTCTTTCTTTTTCTTTTTCTTTTTTTCTTCTTCTAAGTAACCTAATCTCATACGAAGAAAAACTTTGGGGAATTGACAAAAATAGGCAAAAAATGGGGTAGATAAAGACTTTTAGGATTGATTGTAAAAAAGTTGATATTTAGGACAAATTGGAGGTGAAATGACGAAAATACTCTCATTTCATGTTAAACATTTCAATTTAAGAACCTGCGAGATGTTTACGAGATGTCTACCAGATGTTTGCGAGATAAAATAATAATAATAATAAATTGGTTTAATTGTTTTATTTTTTTTAAAATCCGAATATGAATTGTGTTATATGTATATATATTTGCATATTAAATGTATCAAGTTGATTTATGGTTGATTTAAGGTTGTTTTAGAGATGTTTCAAAGGATGTTAGCAATTTATTATTATTATTATTTTATCTCGCAAACATCTGGTAGACATCTCGCAGACATCTCGCAGACATCTCACAGGTTCTTAAATTGAAATGTTTAATCTGAAATAAGGGTATTTTCGTCATTTCACCTTCAATTTGTCCTAAATGTCAACTTTTTTACAATCAATCCTAAAAGTCTTTATCTAGTCTATTTTTGACCTATTTTTGTCAATTCCCCAAAAACTTTGGTGGAGGTTACATTTGGTAGGAAGTTATTGCGAATGATACATATCTCACACTACAAGTATTTTCCTTTATGATCTCAATTCTTTTTTTTTTTCTTCTTCTTTTGAAAGGTAGTGAGAGAGAAAATGTATAACGAAGATCTTATTGTTTTCTCTTACTATGTTTTTTTTATCATTATTTTCTTTTAGAAAAAAACTTTTAGCATTTTTCTTCTCTTTAGAAAAAGATAGAGAAAAAGAGAGACATGAGGAAAATGATTGTATTTTTTTTTTATTTATCGTTATTATCATTATATTTATAGTCGTTAACTCTTGATCCTTATTTTCTTTTCTCTAAAAATATAAAGAGAAAGAACGAGGAATAAAGAAAATTTTATTAATATTGCGTTAATATTATCATTATCATCGTCGTCAACATTATTATTATTATTTCAATAGACAATACTTTTCATTTAACTCATACGTTCTTAAATTTGCATCTTATTTATGCTTTATATTGCTTAAATATATGTATACATGCTTTCTTTGATATTTTGCCTTGTATTCATTTTGACAATCTCTACTATGATGTTATCTTGTACTATAGTTAATTAGTTTGATTTTTTTCTTATATATCATTTTTCTCTTACACTTTATCCTTAAAATAATCCTCGACGAAAGAATTTAGAATTATCTGAGAATTCATTATTTCTAATTTTTTTTTAGATAGAGGGGATCAGTACTTTGGGAGTCCGAGATCGATCTCCAATACTTTTCCTAAAAACCTTATGTGATTTGCTTAATTTGTTGTGACATATTTGATTTTGCTTGTTATATTGTGCATTATTTCTTATTTGACTTTTATTTAAAATTTTTCGAAGTTTTAAAAATATTTTAGCTTAAATCACAAGTAATTTTGAAATCTTTCTTAAATTTCTTTTTTTCTTAAAAACCATTTAGAAAATTTTTCTTTAAAATTATACTTTATGTTTTTTTCAAAGATCAAAGTTTAATCTATATTTTATAAGGTTTCCTAATTAACTTTTTCTTAATAACTTACATCAATTTTGCTAAAAAAATTCAACAATAGAATCTAGAAATTTTTGGGAGAACCTTATTTCTAGATTATTTAGGTGAGGGATCGATATCTTTGGTAGTCCAAGACTTGATGTCAAGAAAAAATGAATTTAGAATGTTTTAAAAAAATATATTTATTTAAAGATTAGGTTACAATAGATTTTGAAAAATTATAATAATTTTTTTCTCTTAAGGTGGAGTTTAGGGTTTAGAATGTTTTAAAAAATATATTTATTTAATGGGATCATTGGAGTATGAGCAATGAAATAAGACATTTAAAAATTTCTTATTTTTTCTAAATGAAATTTATTTAAATAATGATTTCAATTCAAGATATTAAATTTGACCACAATTTTCTAAACAAGTGTTATGGGTCCTAACACCTTCCGTGCTCCGCGTTCTTTTTTTTTTTTTTTTGCAAACCATTTTTTTATTTAAATTTTATTTAATTTATTTCGGTGACCAATCACAAGGTAAAAAAAAAGAAGAAGAAGAAGAAGAAGATTAGTGATAACTCCATTTTTTATGACGTTGGCCGCTTTGCGTCGTCTCTAGTACTGGTGATAGCTTGACGACTTCACTTGGGATATGAGGTTCCACCTTGAGAGTTTGGCCTTTTCTTTTGTCTTAATTTTTTATATTCATTTTCCTTAATTTTCTTTTGTTTTTGTTTTAATGTGTTGTTTATTATTGTTCCACGCACAATCATAAGCCTATTGTCCTGGCTCTACCACTAGAAGAAAAACCCTCTACTATGACATTTATTTATATCACAAAATAGAGGGAGGAAAAAAAAATGTCACGAAAGGGAGAAAAATGCGTTTTTGGCGGGAAAAGACGGAAATTTTTGGAAAATATTTTTCGCGACAGTTATTTGATGTCATAAAATAGAAAAAAAATAATAATAAAATAATATATTTAATATAAAAAAATAATAACTTTTTAAGGGATTTTTAACTTATTCCCTTCTCCCTTTCCCCTTTCTTTCGTCTTTCTCCCCTTTTGCCTCCCCTTTCTGCTTTCTCCCCTTTCTCCCCTTTCGTCTCCCCTTTCAGATTTCTTCCCTTTCGCCTCCCAATCTCCGAACTCCTTGAACTCCCTTCTCCAGACGACGACGAGGTCCATCATCGGCATTGCCCCCTCGTGGCCATCTCCCCACTCCAACGCCGCCTGTACCTCTTCTACTACACGACGAACGGGCTACGACCACTCTTTGGAGTCTACCATTGAAGCCTCAAATCTCGCCTTTCTCATATTCGTTCCACCTTTTATCCTCATTTCCAAAAGGCAATTGTAATTTCTTCATCCCTTATTATTACTATTGTTTTTTTCTTACCTCTCCTGTTGTTCTTTGTTTAGTTTCCAATTAAGGATGAATGTTAGTTTAGGTCTCTAAGAGAAAGGGTTGAAAGGTTTTGAATCGTTACTCTCTGTACTTTTCTTTGAGTAAGTCATCCTAAAAAAGATAGTTTTATAGCATTTGAATAAAGCTTTAGGCTATTTGCTAGATTGCAAAGTGGTTTCTCAATACAAAATCCCATGGTCGAAATTTAAGAAGAATCGAGTTCTTGCTCCTGCCGATTTTTTCAATTAAACTTGAAACTCAATTCTCAATATTGCATCTAAGATATGTTCTTCACAAATTTTTGTATTTATTCCTTAATTTTTCTAGATTTTTGGCTGCCACTAAGTAAATGAATATTCTTTCTTTTGTGTTGCCCACCAATTGTTTGATGAAATGCCCATGGGAGGAAATCTTGATTATTGAATGTACATAGGAGGAAATCATTTTAGAATGTTATTATAGTGGAATCCTGGTGAACTAGATTTTATTTTAATGGTTCTAATTTTATTAGTTAACTTTCTTTTGAGGTAGGGGATAAGACCCTTTGAATAAAATTTTGATTAGTTAAAACATAATCATAATTCTTTATGATTAGTTATCATGTTTTTGCTTGGAGAATATTGACTTTTTGTTGATACTTAAATTATGTTCTTAGTGATAGTGCCAGTTCCTTCCCATTTCCCTACTCCCTCTCTCTAGTGTGTGTGTTTGCTTTGATCAATTAATGTGGTACATATCTGGTGGTATTTTATTTAGGTTTGTGATTTTGGACTTTCACGCTTGAAGTCCTTTATCAAACTCCTTTTAAAGGTAAAGTTTGTTGTAAACTCTTTTGAAAAACTTGTTTTAATTAATTAAATTTATGTTTCAAACTTTGAATTTCTCCCTATTATATATGTATATATGCTTGTAAATTAAATTTAATTAGATTGATCGAACAAGATTTAAAGACGTATAATTGGATATTTTGACATTTTTAACGATCATTTGTTCTTCACATGTGAGTAAATAATTGTTAATTCCCCTCTATTGTGAAACTCATTTTATGTTATAAACAAATTTAGATGCTAAATCATTTGAGTTGATAGTGATCATAATATAATATATAATTCTAATTACAATATTGTTGTTGTTTGATTATTTTGTACATATATGGTGTGATACTTCAAATCCTAATTTATTTTGATCTTGTTATATATATACTCTTCTAATTCAAAAGTTAGATTAATATATGTATATATGTGTTATGTATTAAAAATGTTAAAAACACGACACTTCTTTTGTCTAAACTTTAGCTTTCTTTATAACTAACTATTCATTCTTTTTTGGGAATATTTTGGAAAATATGGAAAATATACATATGGCTTCAAAGCTGTACAAACCAAGGTGTAAAGTAAAAACACTCTAGTCCTACCAAATTTATAGCACACAGTTCTCCTGTCTTCCTTTCTTTCTTATATAAGCGACTTTTTTTTTAGTTGTGCTTATTTTTGTCTAAACAATTTTGGTGAAAAGAATAAAAAGAATAACAGAGAAGAAGACAATGCAACTCATTCAGGCGGATTGTGATTTAGAAGATATATGTCGTGTATGAGTGTTCTATCTCTTTTATGCGTTGTTGATTAATTAATTAGTCTGGCCACATTTTCAGTTAGCTAGCTTTAGATCTGTCTCTTTCCAATAGAATGGAAAAGATCCATTTGTAAAAGGTTAGATTCACAGATTTGACATAATTCTTTTCAATTGAGATCCTCTTTATGGTTCTCCCCCAACATGGATCACTTAGCGGTGTCAAGCATTGTTCCTGGTGGTTCATTACCTAATATATTTTTCCCAAAGATGCATGCCAAGAGCCAGATTTTCTGTTAGTATTATTTTATGATCCCAATAGTCTCTCTCTTGAGAAATGAGAATATTGATCTGGAAGTATAAATTCTAATTGCCCATAGTATAGATCCCAATGTATATCACTTTTATCGAGACTAGATGTTGTCTTCCTATTACCACTATTTATGAAACTGATATGACAATGAAAGTTCTAATGGACCAGTTGAGACATAGGATATAAATAATGCAACTTTATAGATCACAGAGAAAAATTATTTCATCTTATAAGTTATATTAAGTTGAAGGTAGTGGCTCTCTTATCTTAACCTTTTTTAGCAAAGGAAAAAAAGGAAAGAAAAACCCAAATCAATATCATCAACCATGAACCCCATAAAGTCATTTTACGTACACTGAAAAAGTTGCATTCAAAATGGCTTGGGTCTAAGTTGAAGATATTACAAAGAGCAATTTCTAAATTGGCAATATGGTCGTAATGCAGCCACAAGCGAGTTGGAATATGCATTTGTTGAGGTACTTTTTTTAGATTATTTTTTATTCTTTCTAGTACTTCGGCAAAATGCTCTTTATTGTTTTGCAGTGCAAAAACTTAATTGCTGACGTTGGGGATATGATGAGCGTCCAAGTGATTGTTGAAGGATCAATGAATAGTTCGAACCCCTACTTCTCAAGCTCTTGGCGGCGGGACTTCGCTGTAAGTGTTCTTCTAGTAAACAACCACAACACAATTTTTAAATATTATCTATGCTGTTTTCATTTTTCCCATCAAATCATGATTCATGATTGCCACTTTTACACTTTTTCATGGAAGAATATGATGTTCTTATTATAGATGGAACTATTGTATAATGGAATGCCCAATAACAAGACCTCTACATTTATATCTATGTTATCTCTCTCTCTCTTTTTGTTCTTTTATCCCGATGATGTATTCTTAAATTTTATCTTTCATTGACAACATATGTCTTGTGTCAGGGGGGTTTCATTCTGGATATGGGCGTACACTTCATTGCTGGATTACGGATGGTAACTGCCTTTGAAACTTTTTTCCTGTGAGAAAAATATTTGAGTTCTATCCTAATGGCTATCACTTGCCCACTGATTAACCATTACTGTTTCTGCTCTTCTTTAAGTCCAAAATGTTTATAATCTCAAAATTGACAAAACCTATAAAACCAGTACAAGTCTCAAGTACATAAGATGAGGTGGTGATGAATTACAAGCGTGACTGTCGCAAAGGCTCTGATTTGTGGAAGAAAAAAAAACCACCTTTAGTCATGCATGGCATTTATGTTCCCTCCCCGATGGCACCATCCTTGATATGATATTTTTAATTTGGAAATGCTAGTTTCTTGTATTTGTAAACAACTTGTTGGATGTGAGGTGGTATCAGTTTCAGCGACTACCTCCTATGTGGATAAGTCTTTACCTCCGCCAGATAACATATCCTCGCTCTTGTAAGTTTCAATTGCTTACTGCTAATTAATGAGTCACCAACAAGTTTGAAAACCTAGAAATTAAGAATGATGACATTTTCCCCTCCTTTAGCCAACTGGAGAATGGATGTTCTGGTGTTTTCGTAATGGTGTTTCTACTTGATTTACATCGTAAGCAGTTTTCTTTTTTCCAGGTTAATCTTGTAAGAACTAAAGAAAACTTACCAATATTCGTTCTGCTTGCAAAGATGAAAATGTGAAGCTATCTCCACCTCGACTTGTATGTTATTTCTACATTGAGTTCCAATTGTATATATTTTAGTGTTATTGTGAATTCGGTATCCAAGATGTAGAATTCAGCTCTAGAACGTCAGGACACGAGTAGGCTGAAAAACTTTATTAGCTTTTCCTAAGTATGATTACTCACAATAACATCTAATTTTAAACTTAAATGCAGAGATGAGTCTTGAAGAAGTGATAAGATATGTTGCATCTGATGAACTTATTAAGGTAGTTTATGCTTTATTCATTCAAATTGTCTTTTCCATCTTCATTTTCTTTGGAAATTCTTGCCAATGTACTCAACTCGTAATATTCTGATGCAAAAACTACACACTTAATTATTGCATTGTGCCAAGACCATATTGAAAAAAAAATGCAGCAAAATAGAAAGGAAAAGAAATTTCAAGAGGTAACTTATGGAAGCTCATTTGGGACTTCCATGTCCATGAAATTACAACATTAGGTAGATGTCATTTATCTTGTTTGTTAATTTCCAATTTCTTTTCTTGGGGTTTGTAGGCTACTTTGGTTGATTCCTTTCTAGCAGATCTTGATGAACTCTCTGATGAAGACAAGTTTCAGGTTTGTAACGGCGTTTTACTTCTCCATGTAAATGAAGTAATAATTTTGTTGGTTGTATGTAAGTGAAGTCTTTAATTTGTTTGATTTAGTTTAGTGGCTTTAATTTGTTTTGTTAATTTGATGGCTTTAATGGTTGTAATGTTTTGCTTATTTCTTTTAGCCTCTCACTTTTAAAAAATTGTTTGTTTCATTTCCACCACTCAAGTCAGGTAAATGGATTGAGTTAAGTTACAAGACTCTGCACGAATTTCTCATAATACTTAGTTATCCATATACAAAATTTAGGATACCTATATTATAGTGTACTTCAGGAAGCTAATGAAGCATTTAATTATTTATGTCTCTTTAGGAGTCTCACATGTAACTTAAGAATTGAGTAATTAGTCAGTTGACTTCCTTACTTGTTGATGATGCAAAAACTATACAACTTTTTCTTCTATTCCTTTCAATTTGTATTGAACAAATGGAGAATCTTACAAGGGTATTCTTTGTCACGTGCCACATAGGATAATGTTGGGCACTTCATTCCAGTAACAAGCTCTAGCCCTAAATTGTTGCAAGCCAGCAATGAATGGTACATTGATATATGTATGTTTTGACACGAACCCCTTCAGTTGCCCAATCATCTGCATTCCACAAACTGGTATATATTCTCATTCATTGCTTGTTAGGAAAAGCTATTCCTTGATTATCGTAGTTGCGCAAAACTCTGATTGAAGTGCAATTTGGCTAACTGCATTTCATGGCCTTTTTTTTTGTCATGAACCTGAGTACTTGCTATAATCTTACTCTCTGTTTTAATAATCTGAGAGAATTGGTGCATAATTATTCATCTTTATTTGTGATGATTGCCTAATACAAACTCTTGAACTTTAAGGACTAGGAATTGTCTTAGCTTTTTTGTTGTAAGGACTAGGAATAAGGATATATTTGTGATATTGGCTTTCCATTTTTCACTCTTTGATGATTTGTTATTAATCAATTTTAGTGGTTATATATACTAAAACAAACTATTGAATTGCAATGATAGGTAATGCTCAATGTTGAAATTTTCTATAAGAGTTGTACTCTCTTGTCCTATCATGGATGCTTATATTCATGTTGTCTTTGTAGGTTCAACTGGAGTCGACAACTTCATGAGTTTTCTTTCAAAGAACATTTCCAGAGACGAACATTCTCGGTTGGTCGTTTATGCTTCTGCAGAAAATCTTGTTAGATGTATTCTAATGCTATTTAAAATATTTTTTGATTAAGGGCTAGGATTCTGTACATGTGGATTGTTGAAACTTGTATGGAGATGTACAAATATTATAAATTGTATTATAGTGTATATATATTAAAGTGTTGGCTATTTTTTTCTATATGGTTGTCAATATTATAAATTCAAAATTGTCATTCTCAGCTACATTATTGTCATTCAAATGGTTCGTGTAATGGTGGAGCGACAAGGACAACAGGAAAAAACTGTAGTAAATTGAGAAATTTGCAACAGAAAATAAATGACGTAATAAATGAATTTGTGGTAGTTATTAATTGTTGTCAATCCGAAAACGATGACAGTTGTTTAATAAAATAAATGGTCACGATTGCCCTATGTGTGACAGAAAAAAAATGTCGTCAATAGCAAAACAATGACATTTTTATACAAAAAAAACTATCGCGATTAACATATTCATGACAATTAAAAAATGTCACAATAAATGAATTCGCGACATTTATTTAACCGTCGTTAATACACAAATGATGATAGTTATTTGTTGTCATAAAATAAAATATGACAGTTATTTGAAGTCGTTGAATGTTGGTCACATATCTTGTAGTTGACTTTGATGATATCCTTAGTAAGTCAAGATAGAACATTGTATCGTCATACACATTTATGACAAACAGTGTCTAATGTCCCTAATTATACAAAATATAAGTACTATTTTATTGTTAATGCAACTAATCAAATAATTTGACTTACCCAAGATTAAAAAGGGTAAGAACTACTTGGTTTGCTTTTGAGACCATCAATATACTACTCAAGTTTCGAATTCGAGATTTTTGTGAGTTATGTCCAAAAGAGATGAACAACGAATCCATAAAGTCGTACTGCAAATTTTCCTTCAAACCAAGAATAGATGAATACAAATACCTACAAAATATTTTTAACAAGTTACATTAATTGATTTACGACATATAAGCCATCAATGTAAACAAAGACTTTGTTCATCTTATAAAGATCAATGATGTCCTCTCCGAGCACAGGATTCTTTACTAATACCAAAAATGCCAACAGGTAGTGGAATAGTTATACTGGAATCTTTGTTCATTACCTTCGCAGTGTATCTAATAATCGACTTCAAAGCTATTGGCATAATCGACGTCGACTCACATATAACTTCTCTTTCCTTAAGCATTTTTATTAAGGTTATCTCTTAATTCAAGAACATCCACATTCAGTAAAATATAAATATTAGACATTTCAGTTTATTAGCGGATCACGTACCTTGAATGTTCACTCTACTTCATTGTCATTTATATTGATCTCCTCCACCTCCTCCCTTTTAGATTCATTCTCTTCTGGTTTCTCCATCAATTTCACCTTTGTCTTTTTATATTTATTTATCAAATAGTCTTGATATTCGACCGGTTTCAACTTACCTTTCTCTTTGATTATCTTTTTCGACTCAATCTCCTCCAAGAAATTTGGCTTCAAACACCTCTCATTCCCAAATAATAACGTTTTGATATCTTTTTAAAAAAATGGAAGTAAGTTGTAGGAGTAACATACCCACCGCGACCCTACAAATACGACCATAATGCTCTTTCGTACTCAATTTGGGTTAAAACATCATTAGAAGAGTGTCCTTTAAGGGACGATGAATCTATATTCACTGAGATCTCATTCTAAAACGATATCAAAACTAATATAAGTTATCTAAATTCTTATATATGGTTAATTCAAATTTGTAATCTACAAGTAGTCTTTCTATTTTATAGACAACTTGTTGAACATCGTCGTTGTCATACTCCTCTTGTTTGTTAACTCGAGCTTTCTTCCACATGTTGGCTCGATCGAAATCAGCTTCATTTGAACTCTCCTTTTACATTCCAATTTCATAATAAGATTGGTATAACACTTAATAAAGTTTGATAAACTTAATAATTGTGAGAACATAAATTAATTTTTATTATTTCCTCAATAAGATTGGCATAACATTTTCTCGAAATTTTATGGTTGTAGTTGTTCTTAGATCGTCAATCTTGTTGCAATTTTCTTGTTTCATATTTTCAAATGGATCAATTAGTGAGAAAGTAACAAATATTGTTCCTAATAATTTTGATCAATAAACATTTTTCATGCATAAAAAGTCTCACATAATCTTGACCTTACAAATTCTTCTCAATGATTTTGATCAACAAATGGATACTTTTCTAGTGGAACTTGTAGGAGTTTTCGTTCATCTTTATGTGGCATAATGTATTTTGTTGTTATCTAGTTCTTAAACCGACGAAACAAAATGTCTGCATTTGAAGAATTTTTTTCCTACATCTTGAACCAATGATGAATGCGACGTAAATATAAGGCGTACGTACACCAAGAACATTATCAATGTGTAAATTATATATACATCAATTGTATTGAATATCTTATCTTTCAGTTCTATAGGCACACTTTTCGAAAACATATATGTGATAGGGACATGATAATGTGTCACAAACCCTATGAAAAACTTCAACTTTGCTCCATTCTCCCCAATAGGTATTATGCCTTCATTGTACCTCACCATCTTGTGTTTAAATGTGATTTGGTTCAAAATAATGCCAATGTTCGAATTGATGAGCTTGGTTATGTTTTAGTTGATCTAAATAGAGTAGGACACAAATCAGACTCCTTCATACTAGCAAGCGAAGCAAAACAAGTATTTTATTAGGTACTTTTGAATAATAATTTCAATGTATGACGAGATGACGAGATGCAATCACTCCACGGCGGTGAGTGGGTAGGCGTGCGGTGGGGTAGAGAGAAAGAGGGCGTTGGTGGCTTGATAAACTGACTTTTTTCACCGGAGAAAGAGATGAGGATGGCGAGGGCGGACGAGCAAGCAGACACACTCCGATGGGTATAGTGTAAATGACTGTGAGAGTGGAAAAAGAGAGAGAATCAATTGTGAGACTATGAAGTGGGAAAATAACTTTAGAAAAAAGTATTGGAGGGAAATAAAGTAGAGTCGGATTGAGGAAATGTGTGAAAAACTAAAATTAGGGTTTTAGAGATTTTTTGAGCTAAAACTTGGGTAAATTTTTTAAATAATGTTATTTTCTTATTTAATTCATCATATTTTCTTTTATTAAAAAAATTATTTTCAATTTTTATTCTTTTTCTTTTATATAATATCTCACTATTTAATTTTTCTTATTAAATTATATTTTCATATTTTAATTTGGTTATTTCTCAATTAAAATTATACATATTTTTTCTCCATCTCTAATTCTTTTTAAAAAAGATAATATTAACAAATTATCTCCAATTATATTTTAGTTTATTATTTGTTCAGTTGTTAATTAAGTTTAATTAATGTTTTAAAATTAATTAATCAGTTATAGTTTCCTGTTCTTGAAAAACTATATTGCAATTCTAAATTAGTTATTAGAGTTTTACAAGGATATATAACTAACTAATTAATTTTTTTTGACAATTCTCCATAGTTAAATCTAAAAAGTACGCACTAAACTAAATTAACATCTAAACAAATATTAAACTAAAATATAGTAATTACCTTCTAGGAATAAGGGAAAGACGATATATATAATAGTTTGTGAGGGCAGCCAACGGTCACAAAATACATAGGGAAGCATATCGTGGACAGTAAATGGGTTGAAAAACGTCAAATGGTCACAATATTTAATTTGACAAAAATGGTAAGAAATAATTCATTTCCGTTTTGGTTAATAATAAAAAAATGGTCACAATAAGCCACGTGTGCGTGTGGAGATACGGGCATACCTACGTTTGTCTATTTCCTCCCTCCTTCCAAAACTTTGGTGGCCTAAAGGCCATGATTTGTTCAATTTTTCAAACGCATTATGAAATCATTTCAAGGAAAAAAAGGGTACTTCATTGTCTTTTTTTTGCATAACGGGTACGAATGTTTGATTTCAGTAAAAAAAGAGTGGATTGATTAATCACATAAGTTTGTTTTACTTAACTACAATTTACAAGTTAAAAAAGGTATTATGTTCTAACGCATGCATGGTAGGTGAAATAGCATTCTAGGTAGAAAAGTAGATCGTCAGGTTCACAGTCGCTACCTCTCAAATGGCATAAAAAAATATTCGCACAATATTACCATCTTCGCAGTCTCCCAATGTTAGTTACTACTGATTTTGGAGACACTGATGAACGACAATAAGCGGGTGACACATACATCGTACGACAATAGGCATCAAATTAGACAACTTTCCTACTTTCGTATGATACACGCCTCCGCCCTTGTTTGTCACCAAAGTACTAGAATGGATAGAAGAACTTTTTCCATTCTATGTCACTTACTAAGGACAAGTGCTGGTCTAACGTCGTCGATGTGGGAGGAGATGGCCGCAATGTTCCTGCATATATACTAACGCACTATATGAAGAATAAAGTCATCCAGCAAGACTATGCAATCGGGGGAGACTGTTTTTCGTCATTTCAACCTTGTGTTGTTAGCTATGATACGACTGCACGATAAGTTGCTGAAGAAACCACAACCAATAACAAACACATGCACCGATTCACAATGGAGGTGCTTTAAGCTTCAACTAGTCTTGTAATCCATACTGATAAGATAGCCCTAGGTCATAGTACTTATCTGTAGTTTGTTCAATTATGCAGAATTGCTTTGGAGCATTGGACGAAACTTACATAAAGGTGAACATGCTTGTTTCCAATCGTCCTAGGTATAGAACATGCAAGGACAAAGTTTCCACAAATGTGTTCGATGTCTGTGACATGAAAAACGACTTCGTATTCGTGTTGGTTGGCTAGGAAGGATCGACAACTCGACGCTTGTGACATCAAATTTGATTCGAGGAAATGAACTTGGTTTTATTAATTTTTAGTACAAGTATTCCTCTTTTTTCCCCTAATTTGTAGTATAAATTTTTAACCTCTAAATTGCATTATAAATCTTTTGAGAGTTTGTTAGGAAAATTCTCTCTAAACTCTTTAAATTGTAAAATTTTGACCCTTCAAATGTAAAAGCTTATAGAGTTATTTAGTGGACTTTGTGAGTTTGAACATGTCTGGTCCATAGGCTTCGCCTCTTGGATTCAATTAACTGGATCTTGACCTTGGGTGACCTTTACACTAAATTGAGTTGATATTGAATTTTTTAGCTTAAAAGGAGGGGATCCAATCTCTCATCCTTCGTCCTACCTATCTCTAAGTGATAGGGCCACCCCTAATCAAGAACCCAAAATTAAAGAGAGAATGTCCAAAAATAAATCAAACAAACGACTCCTCCTTGTACAAAATTTGAATCAACTAATCATATGAATAAAGCTTTAAAAGAAAGATTTGGGGATCTTGTTCTAAATTAAATCACTCACAAACAAACTTGATCAAAGTTAAATTAATCATCTCAAATACTATTAGAAGAATTGCAGTCAAATACGATATTGCAACAATTGATACTTCAATTTCAAAGGGAAAAGGTTCTCTAACACACGAGCTCGAATTTCATTCATAGAAAACGTGTTACAATTGAAATCTACCCATTATGTACTCACATTGTGAATTAAATCTACCCATTACAATTGAAATCTACCCATTACAAATATTTATTCATTGCCTTTTATTAATATTATGATTTTCTTTTTCTGACTTTTAAAATTATAAAATCTACCCATTATGTACTCACACCTAAAGAAACAATAATTTATACTCGACCTTCAAAACTTGGAAAGTCCATTAAATTAAAGTGGAAAAGTGACAAAAACCCGTACTACTAGACTTTCAACTTTTTTTTTTTTAGCAAATCAAAGACCTGATATGATGAGTTGAATGAGGGCCAGTGATAGAAATGAAACAGTATAATTTCATCAATACTCTTCCAGATGAAGCTTTAATAAAATATTTCTAAGAAAAAGTCCTACAAAAAGAAAGCAATACAAATCTTGTGCATCATCCTCAAGGGGTTTGTTTCAGCACATCATCTCCCTCTAGAGACAAACTTGTAAGAAGCAGCCTTCTAATTGGAATTCAGATCTAACCCCTCTGGAGGTCTCTAAACCCACCTTCTCTGTTTACACTAAATCTATAACACTATTTCATGGAATCAACAATTCTCCCTCTTATCCTACCCGAAAGACAGGCAAGCAGCAGAACCTGAATCATCTCTACATTGTCTAGACATTTGATTCCGTTCCTCCTGTGTTGCCATCATCCACAGGACCATCCTTAGATGCAGGTGCAGCCGCCTCCAGATTAATCGAATGCATATCTGAGTTATTTTCATTTTCAATCACAGGGTGCTGAGTTTCAACAACTTTGATTTCCTCGACAATATCAGTACTACATTTATCATTTTCAATAGTTGCACCATCAACCGAATCTGAACTGCCATTTGCATCAGGGCCCAAGTTTTCGTGACGAGGAACATCAATGGTTTGACTTTTATCAGACTCTTCAAAGCCATTGTCAGGCAGTGATGCATCTCCCGCTGCAGAAGGTAGTTTGTTATCAGGTAAACCAATATTCAAATTCACTGCTACACTTTCTTTCTCAGTGTGGATATCCATGGCCTTATTAGTTTTGTTTTCATGTCCCACAGATGAGTTTGGTTGTTCACCCGTTAATTCAATGGAGGTGGTAACAGGCACTGAATTTTCACAATCAACTGCTTCTACTGAACAATCAGCATTTTCTCCAACGTTTTGGTTAGGCTCAACCTCAGCCAACTGAAGAGCGTGACTCTCAGCAGCGATCTCTTTTTCCTTTTGTGCCTGCGTCTTGCGATCAACCATGATTTTCTGCATCTTTTCCAAGTCCCCCAAAAGGTTTCCATAACGTAACTGAAGAGTTCTCTCGAGCTCTTTTTGTTTCTGAACCTCCTCCCAGATACCACTAATCCGATGTGAAGCAGCTGACATCTCTTGCTTTTGAAAGAGCTTCAAAGCACTCCAGCTCTGTAGCTGCAGTGTCTATCTGCTTGAAAGTTGCTTCAATTTGTGGCCAAAGGCTTTGTTTTGCCCGTGTCTGAAACGTCAACAAATAACAAATTACAGTTCTGAGTTCCAAGTTTGTAAACAAATAACAAATTCTATCTCTCTGCATTATTCATTTCCCATAATGTTTGAGAGATAAAAGATGATTCCATATCAACATTTTATAAAGCGCAGTTATAACACAGGATTTAGAATCTTTTTTTTTTTTTTTTATATAAGAAACATTTTCTTGATAAAAGGAAATAAGATAATACGAAGACTCCAAGCACCTAAAGGTGATTACAGAAAGAGTGTCAATTGGAAACTATGACTGAGAGGCCAAAGTCCTTAAAAGGGTGCCCAATTTTGCACCAACAAAAAGACCGATATTATTGATGTTGGATATTCCAAGATGTCTCCATTCGACCAACTTACTTTTTTATATTTACCTTCATTCATTCTAAAACTCGAGGACGAGTTTCTTTTGGGAGGAAAAGAAATGATGTAGTAGAAATAGGGTATTCTGGTCAAATCCTTAATTTATAAGGATTAGGATTTGGATTAGTTTCTTTGGTTTATTAGGATTAGAATTAGTTTATTTTATTATTTAGGGTTACAATTAAGTTTCTTTTATTAATTAGGATTATGATTAGTTTACTTTTGTTAAGTTTCTCTTATTAATTAGGATTAGGATAAGAATTAGTTTACTTTTGCTATAAATAGAGTAGTTGTCACCTTGTATTCACAACTTCAAAAACATTTATAAAATTTTCTCATTTGAGTTATGTCAGAAATTCATTGGTTAAAAAACCTCATATTGACGGTTACTATATGGTCGTGATTTCTCCCATGATGACCATATGGTCACATTAAAATCGCCTCCAAGAATCCGAGAATCCCCTCCCAAACCAGCCAAATCATCAAGCTCATGCCAAAAATCAGGGAGATAGAATCCATCCGCCATAGATGTATGAATAAATAGAAATAGTATAAGTCTCTGTATAACATCATGAACAGCGAAGTCAAGTGCATGCCATAAAATAAGGAGACCACCTGAAGTACCAATCACGTCAAGCACCAACTAGCCAATAAAAGCGGACCTCCAAATGGATTTAACCAAAAAGGAGTTAGTACCAGATAATTTTGGTTTCCCGAAGAAAAACAATACCTGGGTCATGTTGTTAAATCCACCTCTTAACAAGGGCATGTTCCTTCCAAGAATTCAGACTGCATACATTCCAAGATATTATCTTCATTGTACAGCCTCGGCACCCTACCTATCGGCTAAATCCGTAGATTTATCATAATAAATTGATGATTGGATTTTGTAATTCACTCTGTAATTTATTTCATTTACTAGTTGTGCAAGACTTCTTAGTCCTTGGAGGTGGAAGAGAGGGAATGGACATGACACATAAACCATGTTGCAAGAGAATGAAGGCCATGTCTCGTAAGCTGATTGGGCAAGATGTAGATGTCGACAGAATGTCACAGGCAGTAGGGTGAGATGGAGGGATTGGGTGTTGAACCGGGCTGTTCAAATCTATAGGGACGGGGAAGGATCATCATTAGAAGGTGCGACTATTCAGGGTTATCACCAAACACGGCATCCTCCAAGGTCTAAAGAGAGAAATCGTCATTTGGAGAGAGACAGGACTGGTAAGGTAGGCTTTAGAGTCTGAATAGGATCGTGGAGGATTTTTAGGAGTTGTAAGTTGTTCTTTACCTTTCACAAAGATTAGAAGAGACATCTTGGAAGGTTAACTAAAGGAGGGGGATGGAGATTCCCTGGGGCCAAGAAGAATAACGGGGTAAGTCAATGTGGGTGTATTGGAGATATTCTGATCTTGTAAAATATTATTTTCCATCAAATTAGGAAAATCATTTGAAATTTGTATTTGTTGAGAATCTTAGAAAAATATGGGAAATTGTCAGCATCAATAAGGAATTAATGGGGGATTTTCCTTTGTTGATTTGAGGATGCTACAATTCTGCAACGACCAAATTAATGCCCTGATTTTCCGCCGTCGTCGCTAGGAATCCGCCACCGTCGTCGTTTGGGTTGGGTTGATTGCAACGTTGATCCCACGAATAGTCACAGATTTCTGATCCAACAAGTACTCGAGGCAGGACAACATGAGCGAAAATGAGGTCAATTAAATTTGTGCAAACCTTCAACCATGCAATTAGAAGATTTAATACTCGATCTGTTTGGCTTGAGCAGCAAATAAACCCACCACGTTGGTCACCGATGAACTGAAAAATCTACTCATTCCAAAGGATTGGTGGAAGATCAAAGACATCAATCCAGCCACCAAATGATCTTTGCTGGCGTTGGTAGAAAGATAAGAGTGTAACATCCAAAATCCAGACAAAACTTCCCAAACAAAACCCAGTCTTTATGTTTGGTTAAAGAATTGGCAGCAGTTGGATAATAAAAATGAACGAGTGCCTTGTCGTCAAGAAATGGGGTTAATTGTGCAAAGTGATGAGAGTTGATTGTATAACTTCACAAATTTTCGCCCAAGAGTTTTTGAGCTGGTATCTTTGAATCACAACCATCGATTTCCAATCAGAGTGGGGGGAAGAGAGATCATTCATCGGAGCATTGATCGGACGGTTGTGATCAGGTCGTGGGGAATTGGCTTAACCAAACCAACACGCTTGACTGGTTTAATTGGGTTTGCTTGTATAGCAGCCTTGAAAGTGAATTTTGGTGGGAGGTGGGGATGGGCCAGCCATATAATTAGACAGAAGCGAGTAAAAAGAGAACCATCCTTGTTTTTTATCTTCCGATGGAATGAAAATCTTTGTTCAGTGTCCCGATTGGTATAGGTAGGTGAGCTCAACATAGTGCCCATTTTTGTTGTGAATTTCCCCGACCAGAGGGTGGCTCCATCATTAGTGTACTTTTGAAGAACTTGAAGTAGCAGGGATCGTGCTGTAAGAAATGAACGGAGGACCGCTAAGTGAGAGCTTTCCAAGATAGGCTAAGAGATTGTGATGATGTTTTTCCTTTAGTAATTTTCACAGATTTTCCATTGCTGAACTCATCGAGTTGCAAAGTAAATAGCTTCAGGTCAATGTGAATTGATCGGATAGGATAGGAGGGGGTAATTGGTGGTCCAGTGGTGGACAAGACGGAGGTGCAGTTATAGAAATTTTATTGAGGGATGGGAGGAGAGAGGAGACCATTCTTCTAGAGGTTCCCTTAGAAATGATTATTAAACAGGGCTTAACTTTTTAATCCCTTAGGCCCTACGGGATTTAGAATCAATCGAGGCATGACATTGAAATATTTACAAAAGAAAGAGAAATTGCGAAATTACTCAAAACAATAGCATTCTCTAAATGCACATTCCAGTACAAAGTAATGAAAATGAAGCAAATGGTTAAGAAATATTAGTCTTGATAAAGCATAAGTGTCAATTGGAAGGGAAAAACATTTTCCAGCACGAAAAGGAATTAATAATAAATAGTGAAAGAAATAAAAGAATTAAATTAAACCAAACAAAACAGAATGAAGTTTAATGACGTAAACATGATAATTCCAACAACAATACATACCTCATAGCCATGTGTGAGAACTTTAACTTTCTTCTCCAACCGGACAGCCTTCTCAGTATCATCATCCATTTTCTTTTTAACATACTCAAATTCATCCTGCAAGGCGGCTAATTTCTCATGATTTCCAGCAACGCTCGAAAGTCCATAAGCATTTCTAGTGGGGAAGTACATAAGATCATTCAAGCAGCAGGTTTTGTGTGCCTCTACAAACTCATCTAAGGATTCATTTTCATGCCCCATTGCAGCACACAGATACCGAGCCTCTTCCTTTATCAAATAATCGGCCTGTTTCAGAAAAAAAATTCTCACTAAATGCTCGTGTATAAAATAAATAGATGGAAAAAACAAAGGACAGATAGATAGTTAGAATGAAAGTACTTCACTACATTAGAAAATCAAGAATCAATGAAATGCAGTCACAAGGTTTTCATAGAAATGATCAATTACTAGGAAACACGGGCATTTCATTTTGGATAAAGTGATAGTGTCAAACACGTGTCTGACACCGACACGCCTCAACATATGCAATTTTACATGTCTTTAAAATAATAACAAACAATAGTAATATATAATTACACACACACACAAAGCTCAGCTCAGACATGCATGGTACACATTCAAAAAAAAATCCTGGTTATTTCATTATTTTAAGATTCTTTTTTGTAAGAATGAACAAAAGATAAGCAGCCCAAGGGCAAGGGACAAGAGGGCCCTCCCGAAGAGAAACTAAAGAATAAGGGCTTTCCAGTTGTTGAAAATCATAGAACGGCTATAACTATAAATGTGTTTGGTGTAATTCGTACTCCACCAAAAAGCTGTGCAATATAGTCCAAAAAGAATCAAAAGAATTATAGTTATCTTAAAAAATTCTACTATTCATTTCTTTCCAAATACACTATAGAAAGGAATGGGTAGCAGAACTTCACAAGATGTGACCTTTTCGACTATAACTTCTAATTTTGAGCCCTTCCAACATCCAACTGTCTAGGAAGACAAACCTCCACGTCACAGATTCTAAACAGTGTACCAAGCTTTCCTACTGAAAGTGCAATGCAAAAATAAGTGGTCCAGGGTCTCCTCGTCTTTGAAAAAAAGGCATAGCACATCGACGGGCTGAGCATGGTGTGCTGGAATTTCTTTTTTAATTTTCTCATGAATGTTGAGACTTCTATAGGCAAGCGACCATAAGAAGAATTTCACTTTTTTGGGGATTTTATTCTTTCAAATGTGGCAAATCAAGGGAGCAGCAATAGAGGGGGATCTTTTGGTTAATTTAAGAAAGAAAGACGTCGTAGTAAGGCTGTCATTAGCATTAAGAGTCCATTTAAGACTATCACGATCATCTGAAGGGGCCCAAGAATGAAGAGTTTCCATAACGGTGATCACGTTGACAAGCTCATTATAAAGCAAATTTCTTCTAAGACCCAAATTCCAAGAAGGACTAAAATTACACCAATCAGCCACAAGAGCATCCTTGTGCAGCGATAGAGAACAAACTAGAGAAACTAAGCGACAAAGAGAACAAACTAGGGAAATTTTCTGCTAAAGGTTGCATGCCACACCAACTATCCTTCCAAAATCAGATTTTTGTTCCCTCACCCAACTAAAAAGCCTAGAAATTAAGGAAAGTCTCCTTATGTTTCGGATTGCATCCTCAAATCCATCTCCTCCATCTTCTACCAAAGCTTTTAAGTTTCATGGCCATGTCAAGAAAAAACCAATCCACCTTGTCATAAGCTTTTTCCAGATCAAGCCACCTTGTCATAAGCTTTTTCCAGATCAAGCTTCAACAGGACACCTTTTCTACCTTTTGAAGACCACTCATCAATGGCCTCTAAAGCAATCAAAATAGCATCAAGAATTTGCCTCTCCTCCACAAAAGCCATTTGAGTATCATTAATAATTGAGAGGACTTTTTTAAGTCTTGTTGCAAGCACCTTAGAGATAATTTTATACAAGGAGGTAATTAGACTTATGGGTCTGAAATCACTAACATAAATCACCTCTTTCTTTTTGGGGATGAGGCAAACATTAGTTTAGTTGCACCTTCTATTAATGATTCTGTTTTTTAAAAAAATCTTGGAACAGCCTTACTAAGTCAAATTTCAAAATGTTCCAAGATTTTTTTATAAAACTCTCCGGTCATACCATCTGATTCTGAGGACTTGAGACAACCCATCTCAAAAACAACATCCATAATCTCTTTTTCACTAAAGGGAGCCTCAAGAGAGCTAGAAGCCTGTAAACTAAGAGTTTTACAGTTGAGACCATCACAAATGAACAGAGGTGCCATACAAACTTGAAAAGAAGTTAAGGATCTCATCCACAATCTCCTTCTCAGTGACTAGAGCCTGCCCATCAATGCTCATCAAAGAAGAAATAAGACTTTTACTTTTATGGGCCGAAACCCATTTGTGGAAGAAACTTGAATTCTCCTCCCCCTCAAGAAAACATTGGAGCTTACATTTCTGGATCCAGATTTTTTGTTCCTTAACAATCAAATCAAGCAAAGCCCCTCTACAATCTTCTCTTTCCAAGGCATTATCCTCAATAAACGGACCAGATTCTTCGAGCATATCAAAAGAGTTAATCTTATCAAGAAGCACTTGTTTTCGGGAGAAAATGTTGCCAAGCATTTCCTTATTCCAACCCTTTGAGTAAACTTTGAGACCTTTGAGTTTCTTCATGAAAGAGTAAATTGGCCACCCGTCAACAATCATACTGCCCCACCAGTTTTAAAAAATTTTAAGGGATGATGATCCATCCATATGTTTTCAAATCTGAAGGGGGTAGGACCCCAAGACTGCACCCCCAATTTAAAAATTAAACAATGAAACTTGAAACCCTAAAAGACCCAACCCTCGAAAACATCGACCTTAACCTCCACAAATGACAACGAACATCAGCTGCCGCTCAGACATTCACTTCTCACTGGACGACCTCGCTTCTCACGGATGACTGCCGCTTGGCCTTTGCAACTTCATCTCCCCACATAAAAGCAAAAGTCTTCTGTTTTTTACTTTAAAAAAGAAGAAAATGGTAAATAATATTAAAACTCATAAAAAAATTGTGTTGGTTTTGACACTTATTATATGAACATTGCAAAGAAACTTCAATTCCAAAAGACTAACCTATCCAAACATAGTTTTCTAATGTGTTTTTGCATCAAATACTGTATTTTTTTATGTAAAGTTACATACATGTCCAGATGGGAAGCTTTTCTCCCGAACTCCACCTCCCCTTCTGCTTTCTTCCTTATTGATTTGTCTTTTTTTCTTTTCTTTTTTCAGTTTTTTTTTTTTTTTTTTTTGAAACGAAGACAAGCCTCTTTTATTAATGATAAAATATGAGCCTTAAGCTCAAAGCACAAAAGTATCGTACTAAAAGCAAAAGAACTAGAGGAGATACAAACTAAAGTGAAAACTTAGGCAACAAGAAGAAGACAACCTAAACAAACGAAGTTAAACAAAAACTTAACAAATAAAATAAGCCTTTGCAAAGCAAAACAAATTGAAGAAAGCTAAATACAAAGCAAAACTTGACAACTCTATCAAGAGGAGCCCATCCGAATATGATAACTTGCACATCCAAATCTTCTATATGAGAGGAGAAAGAGAAGCGCCAAGAAGAAGCAGTCGGCTGCCTCAAAACTGTTCTTGTCAGTGCCAACCAGAACCCAAAGAAACTCGAAAAGATCTTCCAAAACAAACAGAAACTGATTCCAAAAGAACTCCACGAAAAATACTCCCCTTTGGCAAGCCATAGAAACAGAGACCAAAACACAAAAGCCATAACAAGTAGGCTACCTCAAACAGCAAGGCTTAAACTCAAAGAAACTAGCTTCTCTGGGTTCTGATTGGCACTGACAAGAACCCGCTTGTTAAGCCATAGAAACAAAGACCAAACACAAAAGCCATAACAAGCAGGCTACCACAAACAACAAGGCTTAAACTCATCCACCCACATGAGAGAAATCTGGAGGGACTACAATGGACGTGTAAAGGATCATACTAGAATAATTCCACAATCAGCAACCATTGATTTTAGATGATCCATTATTTCGCAAGACTTGTGAGAGAATAAGTGCCTTAAAAAATATTTTCCTAATGCAGAAGATCCGGCCAAAGTGAATATGGAGTTTACTAGATTTTCAACTTTTCTAATAATGTTGATCTTATAACAGCTAGGTACAATGAAGATGCAAAAGATCAGCGGACTATGCATGGTGTCAATGTACCGATGCTCCCATCAATTGCTTTGAAGATACTAGGTCACCCTTCCTCATCTTCATGTTGTGAGATGAATTGGAGCATGTACTCGTTTATTAATTCAGTTAGACAAAACAAGTTGATGTCACGTGTCAATGACCTAGTATATATCCATAGTAATTTGCATCTTTTATCAAGAAGAATTCCAAAATATTCACGAAGAGAAACAAAATTATGGTAGACGATAATTCAGATGATATCCTTCTTTTAATAATCAATAACCTTGTTTGGATATTAAGTCCAGAACTTTTACACGCTTAGCCCTAAAAGAATCACTATCCTTTTCTGGATGTTGATGCTTGGTTCTCAATTGCTCGACCATCTTGCAACACGAACTTCAGTTTCATTATCTTTCCCCTACTATCTGTCCTTTATATTCCGCTAATAGTGAGGATTTCCAACAATTGCTATTCGATCGCTCCTAGTCTATTTTGTTGTTGGCAAAAATTTACTTGCATCCTTGATGTGGTTCAAGTCTTGGTTGGTCCTCTTTTATCCTCTAAAGCCCAATTGTTATTATCTAATCCACTCAAGGCTCTCATTTTAGAAATATGGTTCGAACGAAATCAAAGGTTTTTCATGACAAACTTTCAAATTAGTCCGACCATTTGGGAACTATTCATCTCTTGGCCTCCACTCGGCGTTCTCTATCAAAAGCTTATGGGGCCCACTCTACACTGGACATTGTGTAAATTGGAATCCTTTCATTTCTACAAAATAATTGAGTAGTAGTTTGAGTGACTTATGTTGATAGAACTCTTTTGTAATTCTTTTTATTGGGAATGAAGATGGCGCTAAGGATGTGTCAACCTAATTGAGAAATTTGAAATAGCCAGGTGCGTCTGCTGATCCCCACTCTTAGTTTTCATTTACTTCCTATGTCTTACTGTATTATGAGCATTAGCCTTTAATTTCATCAATGAAAAATATTGTTTCTGTTTCTAGAAAAAAGAAAGTTGAAGCCTCACGAGCAGTTGCTAACAATGGGGCAACTACACGGATTAAATTAAAAAGGGTAAATTGTAAAAACCACCCCTAAAGTATATTGGTGGTAACAATTGCACCCTTAAACTTTCAATCATAAACCTTTCTTTAAAAGGAAACATAACTTTTTATTGACCGAATGAAAACAGACTAATGCTCAAAACATACATCAACCTTCAAGAGAAGAGACTAAAGAAAAAAGAAAACAATACTATTGAGGTATAAAGAAGAGAAGACACCAATAACTTTGGATTGTAAACCCTCAAACTTTACAATGTAAGAAAAACATACCCTTAAACTTTCAATGTAAGAATTAAACCCTCAAACAATGATAAATGTAATAATCTAACCTTCAAACTATGATAAATGTAAGAATTTAACCCTCAAACTCTCGTAAATCTAAAGGTTAAATTTGTTTTACACAATTGTTCATACTTCCTCTCCCCCTCTAAATCACTCTACCTTCTACTTATTAACTTTGGGAGCTTCATGATTCTTATCTTTCAAATCAACCCTTCTTCCAATTTTACTTGTTGTTTTTCCTCATCTATCTTCGAGGAATTTGAGTCTTGCTCTTGCTCCCCTTCTTCTATTTGGAATATTCTGCTGAAAAAGGTGATAGAGGAGAGCTAGGTTGCTGACAGATGCAAAGAGACTAATGGTGCAAGTCACCATAGAAGACCCCGACTCTAGAGGGAATATATGGGAAAGGACCAAACCTACTCACTGTGAACCACATTGCATCAGACTCAAGGAAGGAACACCACACCTATTTGACCATAAAAAAACCCATTATATAAGCTCAAATTCCTAATACCCAAGCCCTCATCAAGCAACAGGTTTAAGAACCTCATCTCACTTGACTAATTGCAAACCAAGACCCTCCTTGAGCAAGTGTCTCCCTCTAGAAAAATATGGACAACCATTTCTAAAACTTATCCAGGACAGAGTTATGCAAGGGAGCCCAAGATAAGTAGAGGAAAATGACTCACCTCATAAAAATAGCAACCCAAGGATCAGCTTAGAACAACACCAATTTATGCCTCAAAAGACCTCCCCACTCCTCTCCTACCTCTAGTGAAAGGAGGACCATTAACCCCTAAAACCAAACCCACACTTGACTCGGAAAGTCACAAGCCAAGAGATGACGAATTTACCAAGAACAAGTAGAAAACCATCCAATAAACCCAAGATGCAACTTGAGTCCTTGACACCCCAATCAAGTCCAAACCAGACCATGCCATATGCCTATCACCCCATAAACTTCTATTAATTGGCGACAGTAATTGTTGTGCTTAGTTTCATCCAATATCACTATATCTAGACGCTCCCAAAATTACACTTCTTCAAGTAGTCTCAAAGTTAGTCTAACCAAAACCTTCCTTCCATCATTATTCTTCCCTTACCTTTGATTTCCATCTCTCCTTTCCTAGAAAAGGGGAGGGCTTCCTCTACAGGGATAATCTGCACCACCCAAACCTCCTCCTTAACCTCTCTAGGAATAAGCACTAGGGAGACAAAATAAAGGGTAAACATTACACAACAAAGATTAAGAACCTCCAATAAGCACAAAGGCACTCGCCCCGATTTCTCTTTCCCTTTCTACCTTTTATGCAAATGGGCCTTTGAAACTTTTCAAAAGCACATTGTGAATCTGAACGTATACCCGAAATAATATATGGTTGCAAAGAAGACACATCATCATCTTCAACCTTTGGCCTACAATCATTGAAAACAACAAAGTTCCAAAGGAAGTTAGCTAAATGCCAAGATTGGCATACCAAAGCTTCACTCTGCAATGCAGACTTGAGTGAAAATGTAAAAATCCATCTTAAGTTTCAGGTTCTTTTATATAAGAAGAAATGTCAAGACCTATTGACAAAGTGTTAATTGATTTTCAACAAGATCACTAATGAGGATGAGACAAGATGACTAACTGGAGGAAACGGATGACACAAGATGACTACCAGGAGGGGCCCCGCTACAACATATAGTTCTGAATCATAGTTTTGAATCATAGTATGTAACAGCCCATGCTTATCATAAGAACCCTAGGCAACACATTGACCAATAAAGCACATACCCTTCAGCCTGAGCAATGTGCCCATGTTGGCCACACTGAATAACACTGCAATACTTCCTTAAAGTTACCATTGAAAAAAGTAAATGTGACAAGCAAAAGAACACTCCATATTTAATCATAATATATTTAGTGTAATTTATAAAAGTAAACAGGTCTGTTTGGAGATATCATATAAAAAAAAACGTGTATTGGCACACTCCTTGAATAAACTGGATACGAATTAAACCCTAAACATAAAGAGGCTGGTTTCCTTTTCAAAAAAAAAAATAACACTAAAACTTTTAATTGCACATAAACAATGGTTAATCATAGTAAACACGCATTATTGCTTTATTTGAAATTATCAATGGACACATAAAGAAATGTCGGGACATATAATAAACTTTGAGAGTTCCAAAAAGCAAACTCCATTTTAAAGATTTTTAAAAAGCATAAACAATAATGACTATAAATTTCCTTTTAGGTAAGATCTTCATCATTGGATAAGATATTAAGTTAGCTTTTAATAATTATCACAGTTTTTAGATTCTAAATGGATATAATTATTCAAGTTACATTGTAAAGAAAATGTTATGGTTTCATAATTACCCTACCAATACATAGCATTTTTTGTTCCTAAGGGTTGAATAATAAGGAATGAAAATGATGTAGTAGGAATAGGGTATTATGATCAAATCCTTAATTTATTAGGATTAGGATCAAAGAGATCAGTTTACCTAGTGTTTGTAAGCTTAATTTTCAAAAGCAAAAAACTAAAAAACAAATGGTTATCAATCTAGATCTTAGTAATTGGTTTTATTTAATAGCAAATTAATCAAGCAAATATATTATTTAGTACACACTAACTTTCTATGACTACCTCTTATGAATACTTCAAATTAGTATTTTTCTCCATGCTAAATTTTACTAGTTGATTAATTAGTTAGCATTAATATTTTACTGATCAAATTAAAATTTCACCCATAAGGCCTAAATTTTGAGGGTTGTATCTAATTGATCTCTGATCTATTAAAATAACAAATTTGGTCCATGAAATTTCGAATTATTTAAAATTCACATATCTAATAAACACAAAAATGAATGTTTAGAGTTCCGTAGGACAAAAATCAAGTTTATATTAATTTTTAAAAAGTTTTGAATTTGTTAGGAGCCTATTAGAGACAAATTGAAAGTTTAAGATTCTATTAGACAGTTTTAAAAGTTCAGGGACTAGATAGACACAAACCTCAAAGTTCACATACTAGACTTGCAACTTAAGCCATTTTAAATAGCTAAAAATAAATCCATGCTAGTTAATTTTAGTTAGACTTCAATATACATTTTGACTATCGATTTGAAGTTTTTAGTAACAAAGTAAGTCAATACTTAATCCACAATAGTTCAACTCGTTAATGGATATGCTCTCTACCCAAATCTGTACTCACATTCCTCAGCTTCCTCCACAAACAGCTATCAACAACACGCTACTACTCAAACCACCCTCAGCAGTTTTAATAGAAACTACGGCAATTCATAGCATCTACAAGATATACTTGGGCAAAAATACTAAAAAAGAGCTACAACCACCAGCTACCACTAGTGGCTACCCCAATAACAAAAATCCAATATTACAAGTAGCTAATCCAATGGCAAGAGCACAGATAATAGGGATCAATAGAACATTGTTCTCAAGGGAACTATGCTCAATTGTTTATATACTTCATTTGGCCTTCCACAAGTTTTTCTTACAAAAAAAGAAAATAAAAAGCAATTTTAAGCATGCATAACAGATAAAATTTAAGATTCTAAAAGAAAAACCTCCAATCAAGCAAGCTTCTATAAAAAAAACAAAAAAAAAAACGACACAACTGTTTGCTCTAAATGAAGATATAATAGTAAGAAAATTGCAAGCTTATCATCCAACAAAGAAAAGTTTACCTCCTCCATCTCAGTTTGTTCAAAATCATCTATTGTGGGGATGACAGTAGTAGGTCCATTTCCAGTGCGCTTGGAAACCCTTCTTTTTCTCCTTGTTGACCTTTTCATCAATTGGATACTTTGCGTTATCATGCTCTAACAAAGCTAGAAGTTCCTTTCTTATCATTTCATCAGCTTGCTCAATAGGGGTAGGTGGAACAAATGAACTCTTGTCTCCATCAGCTCTCATCAAAGAATTTCTAATAAGTTCCAAAGACGCAGTAGGAGGCCGTGGAAGCTCCCTTTGTAGCACTTTTGATCTCTTCCTAAGCAAAGCCTGCTGCCTTGCTTCTTCCTCAGCTCGTTCTCTAGCAATCCTATCAGACATGTCCTCTTCAATCGTCTCCTCAGGTTCTTCTTTGTCTTCAGGAATTGGTTGCATAACTACCTGGTACTCATTCTTAGGCTGTGGAAGATTTCCTAATCCTAGGCTAAGATTCCTTCTCAAATCAGCTTGTCTTTGAGACTCCAGTTTTGCACTATCATGTGCATCCATATCTTCATTGATACGTAACTCATCTCTAATAGGTGTACCTTTTGGAGTCATGCCAAACGAGTAAGCATCCCTAGCTGGTGTCATGCCACTCCGAGGAGTGAGACCAACACCACCAGGAGTTGCTGAGGGTGTTAACATAGGATTTGGTGTTTGAATCTCCTTTTCCTTGGGGTGACTCCTGAAAAATCTGAAGGATGCAGCTCTGGATTCTCTCCTCCCAATAATGGAGTCTGAGATTCTCTCAGCCTAGCAAGGTTTTCTGCCTCCATCATTATGGCATCACCCTTCCAGCCGGCGTCCTTTGGGGAGTCCGAAAAGGTGTCATTCCTTGTCGTGGTGTCTGTGCATAATTTGCAAGCAAAGCTCGTGTAGCACCACTTCCCTCTGCAAGCTCTTCATTACCAGCTAGAAGATCACTTGCATATCCCATCTTTGCAATTTCCTCCAATTCATGGTCTGAAATTTGAGGTGCAGGCAGCATAAGTTTAGATCTTTTCCGCACCATTTCTGGGTCATTCAGCTTATTTGCTTGCAGCACAGCTGATGGAGCATCTTGTCTCTGAGCAATTTTATTCTTTGCAATATCTTGCTTTCTTAATTGGGCTTCTACATCAATCCTTCTTTTGCCTTCAAGTTCTTCAATCGTTGTTGGAAACTTGGGCTGTTCCACTGGTCTGTCTTCCTCACTAACGTCAAAAAATCCTGGAGGAGGCTTTTTCTCAAAAGGAATTTCAGCATTGTAATCTATTCCTTTTCTCTTTCTCTTCCTTTGTCGAGTATCAATTCCTGCAGCTTTTAGCTCTCTTCTTTTTTGCAGAGAAGCAAGCCTCCTGGCCTCTTCAAGTTGTTTCTCTCGGGCTTTCCTTTTTGCCTTCTTTCCCCTCGTATTTGCTAACCTTGCTCGTGCTTCAGAAAGCATTTCCTTTTCATCTTCGTCCATGTCAACAGGATCGGGACGTGCAGGCTTTGACTCTGGGTTTGGGTCAATTTCTCCAGGGCGCAATTTTCTTGGATCATCTCCTGGTTCATAATTGTCATCCTTAACACAAGCAGCATCAAGAAGCTTCTCATACCGCTCGAGACACTGGGATGGAGTACGTCCAACAATTGGTGCAATAGTTCTCCACTGGGTTGGCATGAGCTTAGCAAGATGGAGTAGTTTCTCATCCTCCTCTCTTGTCCACTCAGTCTAAAGTAATCATGGAAATCAAATGGTCAGTCCAAAGAACCTACCACAACAAAGAAATTGAGGTGATTTTCCGCATTGCAAAACTGAGGAAACGAAAGAACAGAAACAGAAGACCTGGACAATTGAATGGAAACAAATCCAACTAATCTAAAAAGAGCCTCCAGTATCAAACTAGTCTAAAAAAAGCACATGAAATGAAAAAGGAGAAGTACCTTTTTAATGGAGGGGTCAAGCCACTCATACCATCGAGCCTTGCACTGCTTAGCAGATTTCCTAACAAGAAGCGAGGAAATTCGAGCCCACTGGTTTTTGCCATATTTCATAACCGCAGCTTTAAGGATCTCATCTTCCGTGTTCTTCCACACACCACCTTTTATCATAATCCTCATTTTGCGTGAGATTTAAGATTTACCCTGTTTCAACCGAAGGGTATGGAGATGCTAGGGTTTTGCAGGAGAAGCGGCAGAGAAGAAGCCACAGAGGAGAAGTTGAAGGTGACAAACCGGAGATCGCAGGAGAGAAGGAGGGAGAGATAGGTACAGACGAACGGAAGAGAGACGGCGATGGGGAAATAGAGGGAGACGACGGTGGGGGGAACTGAAAATGGCGGGGATGAGAGGAAAAGGGGCAGTTTTAGGACTTAGAGAAGAAAAATGAAACAGAGAGTTCATAAAATTATTTTCAAAAATGCCATTCGGCGGGGAAATTGTCCAAACCTAAATTATTAAACTCTTACTGTACTAGTTTTCCTCCGTCTTTCTCTTCCGAGATCAAGATCCATATTTAGTATAAAAATTAAGGTGGTGTTTGGGAGTGAGAAGTCAGTTTCAATACTTTCGGTATTATAATATTATGTTATTATCGTAGCTATTATAGTTTGTGTTATGATAGTCTCCGTTTGAAGCCAGACTAATAGTCTGTGTTTTGAATGTAAATTATTATCCTTTGTTTTGATAGTTTGTTTTTGGAGTTGAGACTATTATAATTTATGTTATTATAATTTGTGTTTGGGTGCAAACTATTATAATTTTATTTTTTTTACTTGTTTTTACATATTATACATGCAATACACATTTTTCTTAAATTGACTTTTTAAAAATATTTTTAATTATGATATTCGTTTAATAAATTTAGTCTCAACCATAATTTTTCACTATTTCTTTTTCATGCATGTATATGGTACATCGAATGAAAAAAAAAACTTCTTAATTACAACGTTCGTATAATAAATTAAGCTTCAATCTTACTTTTACTTTTGCACTAATATTTTTTTTCATGCATATATATTTTTCATGAAAACAAAAATTTTCTTCAAATTAATTTCTTAATTACGACGTTCATTTCATAAATTTAGTTTGAATTGTTACTTTTCACTACTTTATTTTTGACGTACACATGTAATAGAAAACATATAATTATAAATTGATATTATTAAAATTTCTTACTTAGGACCCTTAGTTGATTAATTTTGGATCAATCTCGACAAAGTCATTTTTCTCACTATTTTAGGTTATTGTGCTCGATACTAGTTTAAGCATATAACACCAAGATTTGTTACTTAGGTAATAAAGCAAGGCAAAGACATTTCTAATACATATTTATCTGAACATAAATTCAATAATATAAAGCTTTCTAGCACAATGTTTACAGTAGATTAAGAAATAAAGACAAATACATAAAAACAAAATTAACCAACCAACAGCAGGAAGAAACTAACGAAAATTAGCCATCCGTCAAGTGTATTTTCCAACAGCACATTGCACTAGTCCAATTTAAGTTCGTTATATTCCTAAGAATGCTTTCATGTCTTGGACATTACTCATATATTATCTGCATAAGCTACACCTTATCGCGATTACTTAGTTCAGGAATTTTTTGTGAATGTTTTCACGACTTTTGCATGCAAGTCATCCTCCACTTGACATTGTACATTCAGCCATTTTGCAAGGGCCTTCAACTGGTCATTCACAAATTTCATTTACATTGCGAATGATGTCAACAATTCAACCGTTTGGTCTCCCCACTTCCTCTTGCTTCCACTTGAAGCATTCCTACCCTCACTTGAGTGACCAAGTCGTGTGCCCATGATGTCGTCAAGTGACATGTCTAGTCCCTAACTATACATCATAGGAATCTCTGGGTCATTCCCATCATCGGCGGGAAATCCCTCGTACCCTTCTGGCACATTCGACCTCACATCGATGAATGTTTGTGTGCGTGCTCCTGTAGCACAATCTTTCCTAAAAACGTAGAACATATCGTCATAATAGGGAAAGGATTTGTTTAGGAGGCCCTTGACGGCAAGATGACTCTATGTAAATGTTTCAATAAATTATCAGCTTTATTACAATTATAAACAAATAACAATTGACATAATGAATAACGTACCTTCACCAAAATGTCGAATAATTCCTTCTAAGTGATGATGCACTTGAATTCATAGTTCTAACCAAACCCACTGCATGATGGGCCGCACATTTCCGATATGGCCTAGAATGTTCTGTTCAAGGTTTTTATTCAACAGTCAATTATCGGGGAACCTTGGATGTTACATCCTGACATCTTCTTTGCCATCGTTCTTTGTACTTGTGCCAGGTACCCAAGTTTGAAGTTTCCATTATCCATCTTCCAGCCATTTACTAAGAACAACTCCACCAAGCACTTGACTAGGTTGGACTCTTCTTCTTTTGTCCAAATGTGTTCAGGGGCCTGAGAAGAACTTGTCATACTAGTAAATATATGTAAACATGTTAATGAAGTGACTAACACAAGGCATAAAGTATGCAACATAATACATCATGCTTCAAGTGATTTGTTAGTAATCCATTGATATTGTAGCTACACACACACATTCTTAAAAAAATTAAAACGTATGACAAAAACAAGTCAAGTGTCCATCATTAACAAATTACATCAAAGGATACTACTGATTACGTAAGAGTACTACAACTGATTACGTAACTTCCATTTATTAAACATTTCTTCTACCAGATCATCCATCCATTGACTTCATTCGTTGGAGGTCTCAATGTAGTGAGTGTTGTCACCTGCAATTGTTGCGTATGTCAAATCACCCTTTATCGTAATCCTTCATCATATCAGTGTTCATCATCTCTCTATTGTTGAGGTTGTGTAGTCGACAACACGTCATTATCATGTGATATTGGACTTGGACTAGGTAGTGTGACTTTCCTCGAAGGATTGCCCGGTGATCCTTCAACAGACTGAATGCTCTTTCAATCACATTCCATGTAGAATAATGTTTCATGTTAAAGAACTCTCGAGCGATTATAGGTGCATTACCAGCACCACGCCGCTCCTACATGTGGTATCTTTGACTTCTGTATGGAGCCAGGAAATCCTCAACGTTGAAATATGAAATTTGAAATTTGACGTGGCATTGGTAAAATACCAACAACAAGCCGATGTGTTATTTTGTATATAGACAATACAAATTTAAAAAAGTATTAACCTATAATTTAAACAAATGTTGAAATGTAACCTAAACTTACACTCTTTCTCTAATTTATTGTTTTCTAACCATCTTTTTAGTACATAACTTGAAGAAAAAAGAAAAGACAAAACAAACGGAAAAAGAGTACTATTGAGTTGGGATGTAAAAATTAACCTTACGTGGTTAAACATAACAATCATTTCGTAAATTGTTTTACAACTTATTTTTTTTCTTCTTTTATATTAATTGTGGAATGTCACTACTAATATGTAGTTGCTTAATGCGCCTTTTCACCATTTGATTCAAACTATCGCGGTTCCTGCTTCTAAAATGAAAAATTGCATAACGATCACAAAATTACCATTTAACCATTTGAAAAAAGATTTGTATTCCTTTACTTTCCTATATATGTCTGTGTGATGTTTCGAAACATTCCATTGTGTCCAACAACAAAAGAAAAGCATAGTCCTTTGGACATTACTTATCTTTCTCTCTCGATTCGAAAGCATAATGAATCCTCGTTGGCACTTGCATTCTTGGTTTTACAAATACTTTTCATCACGCTATATGCTGATGAAGAATTATCTCAATTGGTCGACCTGAAACAACAGTGACCACTATTAATAAATTGGCTGGCCCAGTGCTAGGCGTTCACTGTAGGTCAAAGGACGATGACTTGGGAGTCCATTCCTTGAGTCTGGACGTAGTTACTCCTTTCACTTTAAACCTAATATTTGGGGCACAACAGAATTTACTTGCGGCTTTGAATTTGTGCAAGGCGAGATGCACAACTTCACCATCTATAACTTTCACAGGGACATGAATCGTTGCACTAATTGCTCGTGGGAAATTTATCGAGATGGCCCTTGTTTGATGCACCCAAAAGACACTGGAACTTATAATATGTGCTTTCCTTGGAACTAGAAAAGATATTTTGAAATGAAATATTAATGCATGGTTTAGCTAGAGCATGCCATTGCATATAGTTTCAAATGTTATTATATAAAATAAAACATAATTGAAGGGATCAAGAAAAATCTCATATCTTTTTCTCTACATCTCCCACACTAGTTGCAATCGAATTTCACACAGTGTGTAAACTCTTGTATGTGCGTTCTTATACATGGTTTCTGAACTTTTAAACGTGTCTTTAATTTAGGAACAATCCAATCATATGTTTGCAATATTTTATACGATGTTAAATGTGCATATTGAAGGAAAAACACGAATTGATTGCCTTGGAAAACACGTTATGCACAATTGGATCAATGGAAATATTTGTATACGTTTAGATTTCTCCGTACAGCTGCAACTCAGCGATAAGAGCGTGTTGACTCTTGAGCTTAGCATGGTACGAAAGATGGAAATTGTTATGCGAAATGCTCTCCTGTGCGATGTGATTTTATGATGAAATGAATTTGCAAGGAAATGGGTTGCTATGAATATTTGCCAATGAGATTTGAATGTGTAAATCGCCAAACGCAGCGGAATGATTTTCCAATTTAAACTCATATTTCTATTGAAATGCGTACTTATTTATATTGCGTGGTGTTGTGGAAAGAACTTTTTGTAATGCGTTATGGCGAGAGTGTGTTCTATTAAATGTGTGTTGATGAAAACTCCACTCACTAGACCGTTTTGGTGTAACCTCAAAATATTTTTTTTTATGCCCCCAAGGCAGCGAAGGAAAATATTGGCAAGCAAGCACACAGTTACAGATCGTTTATGTATATATATATAAATCGAATGTGATGGTGAACATCTAATGGAAATAATTAAGTTACACCTATCTTTTATGTCGGACGATGTATTTCATTTTGCTTGAGTGATGCACATTGAAAAATGTGTTGGTAAAGATGTTTCATGTTAAACGTTTGCATGATGGTAAGGGGAGGAAGAGGGGGGGAAGAAGTTGAAGAGGAGGTGAATGATAGACTAATTGAAGTGCAATGTTCAAATCGATACTATTATTAGTTTAGTTGAGGTTTAAATTGATACACCCGGCGAAGTTTAGGATTTAAATCGATACAATTATTATTTTAAGATTTAAATTAATCAACCCAACATTCCAATCCAAGCACGGACTAACTAAATATACAGGTTGAAGAATCTCCTAATTAGAAATTTGATGTGGCATTAATAAAATACCAACAACAAGATATGTTATTTTGTATATACACAATACAAATTAAAAAAAGTATCAACCTATAATTTAACTAAATGCTGAAATGTAACCTAAACCCACACTCTTTCTCTAATTTATTGTCTTCCAACCATCCTTTTAGTACGTAACTTGAAGAAAAAAGAAAAGACAAAACAAACGGAAAAGGAGTACTATTGAGTTGGGATGTAAAAATTAACCTTGTGGTTAAACATAACAATCATTTCGTGAATTGTTTTACAACTTATTTTTTTTTCTTCTTTTATATTAATTGTGGAATGTCACTACCAATATGTAGTTGTTTAATGCGCCTTTTCACCATTTGATTCAAACTATCGCGGTTCCTGCTTCTAAAATGAAAAGTTGCATAACGATCACAAAATTACCATTTAACCATTTGAAAAAAGATTTGTATTCCTTTACTCTCCTATATATGTCTGTGTGATGTTTCGAAACATTCCATTGTGTCCAACAACAAAAGAAAAGCATAGTCCTTTGGACATTACTTATCTTTCTCTCTCGATTCGAAAGCATAATGAATTCCTCGTTGGCACTTGCATTCTTGGTTTTACAAATACTTTTCATCACGCTATATGCTGATGAAGAATTAATCTCAATTGGTCCACCTGAAACAACAGTGACCACTATTAATAAATTGGCTGGCCCAGTGCTAGGCGTTCACTGTAGGTCAAAGGACGATGACTTGGGAGTCCATTCCTTGAGTCTGGACGTAGTTACTCCTTTCACTTTAAACCTAATATTTGGGGCACAACAGAATTTACTTGCGGCGCTTTGAATTTGTGCAAGGCGAGATGCACAACTTCACCATCTATAACTTTCACAGGGACATGAATCGTTGCACATATTGCTCGTGGGAAATTTATCGAGATGGCCCTTGTTTGATGCACCCAAAAGACACTGGAACTTATAATATGTGCTTTCCTTGGAACTAGAAAAGATATTTTAAATGAAATATTAATGCATGGTTTAGCTAGAGCATGCCATTGCATATAGTTTCAAATGTTATTTATATAAAATAAAACATAATTGAAGGGATCAAGAAAAATCTCATATCTTTTTCTCTACATCTCCCACACTAGTTGCAATCGAATTTCACACAGTGTGTAAACTCTTGTATGTGCGTTCTTATACATGGTTTCTGAACTTTTAAACGTGTCTTTAATTTAGGAACAATCCAATCATATGTTTGCAATGCTTTTATACGATGTTAAATGTGCATATTGAAGGAAAAACACGAATTGATTGCCTTGGAAAAACACGTTATGCACAATTGGATCAATGGAAATATTTGTATACGTTTAGATTTCTCCGTACAGCTGCAACTCAGCGATAAGAGCGTGTTGACTCTTGAGCTTAGCATGGTACGAAAGATGGAAATTGTTATGCGAAATGCTCTCCCATGCGATGTGATTTTATGATGAAATGAATTTGCAAGGAAATGGGTTGCTATGAATATTTGCCAATGAGATTTGAATGTGTAAATCGCCAAACGCAGCGGAATGATTTTCCAATTTAAACTCATATTTCTATTGAAATGCGTACTTATTTATATTGCGTGGTGTTGTGGAAAGAACTTTTGTAATGCGTTATGGCGAGAGTGTGTTCTATTAAATGTGGTTGATGAAAACCTCCACTCACTAGACCGTTTTGGTGTAACCTCAAAATATTTTTTTTATGCCCCACCAAGGCAGCGAAGGAAAATATTGGCAAGCAAGCACACAGTTACAGATCGTTTATGTATATACATATATATTAATCGAATGTGATGGTGAACAACATCTAATGGAAATAATTAAGTTACGCACCTATCTTTTATGTCGGACGAATTGTATTTCATTTTGCTTGAGTGATGCACATTGAAAAATGTGTTGGTAAAGATGTTTCATGTTAAACGTTTGCATGATGGTAAGGGGAGGAAGAGGGGGGGAAGAAGTTGAAGAGGAGGTGAATGATAGACTAATTGAAAGTGCAATGTTCAAATCGATACTATTATTAGTTTAGTTGAGGTTTAAATTGATACACCCGGCGAAGTTTAGGATTTAAATCGATACAATTATTATTTTAAGATTTAAATTAATCAACCCAACATTCCAATCCAAGCACGGACTAACTAAATATACAGGTTGAAGAATCTCCTAATTAGAAATTTGATGTGGCATTAATAAAATACCAACAACAAGATATGTTATTTTGTATATACACAATACAAATTAAAAAGCGTATCAACCTATAATTTAACTAAATGCTGAAATGTAACCTAAACCCACACTCTTTCCCTAATTTATTGTCTTCCAACCATCCTTATTAGTACGTAACTTGAAGAAAAAAGAAAGACAAAACAAACGGAAAAGGAAGTAGTTGAGTTGGGATGTAAAAATTAACCCTATGTGGTTAAACATAACAATCATTTCGTGAATTGTTTTACAACTTATATTCTTTTTCTTCTTTTATATTAATTGTGGAATGTCACTACCAATATGTAGTTGTTTAATGCGCTCTTTCACCATTTGATTCAAACTATCGCGGTTCCTGCTTCTAAAATGAAAAGTTGCATAACGATCACAAAATTACCATTTAACCATTTGAAAAAAGATTTGTATTCCTTTACTCTCCTTATATATGTCTGTGTGATGTTTCGAAACATTCCATTGTGTCCAACAACAAAAGAAAAGCATAGTCCTTTGGACATTACTTATCTTTCTCTCTCGATTCGAAAGCATAATGAATTCCTCGTTGGCACTTGCATTCTTGGTTTTACAAATACTTTTCATCACGCTATATGCTGATGAAGAATTAATCTCAATTGGTCCACCTGAAACAACAGTGACCACTATTAATAAATTGGCTGGCCCAGTGCTAGGCGTTCACTGTAGGTCAAAGGACGATGACTTGGGAGTCCATTCCCTTGAGTCTGGACGTAGTTACTCCTTTCACTTTAAACCTAATATTTGGGGCACAACAGAATTTACTTGCGGCTTTGAATTTGTGCAAGGCGAGATGCACAACTTCACCATCTATAACTTTCACAGGGACATGAATCGTTGCACTAATTGCTCGTGGGAAATTTATCGAGATGGCCCTTGTTTGATGCACCCAAAAGACACTGGAACTTATAATATGTGCTTTCCTTGGAACTAGAAAAGATATTTTGAAATGAAATATTAATGCATGGTTTAGCTAGAGCATGCCATTGCATATAGTTTCAAATGTTATTTATATAAAATAAAACATAATTGAAGGGATCAAGAAAAATCTCATATCTTTTTCTCTACATCTCCCACACTAGTTGCAATCGAATTTCACACAGTGTGTAAACTCTTGTATGTGCGTTCTTATACATGGTTTCTGAACTTTTAAACGTGTCTTTAATTTAGGAACAATCCAATCATATGTTTGCAATGCTTTTATATGATGTTAAATGTGCATATTGAAGGAAAAACATTGATTGCCTTGGAAAACACGTTATGCACAATTGGATCAATGGAAATATTTGTATACGTTTAGATTTCTCCGTACAGCTGCAACTCAGCGATAAGAGCGTGTTGACTCTTGAGCTTAGCATGGTACGAAAGATGGAAATTGTTATGCGAAATGCTCTCCTGCGATGTGATTTTATGATGAAATGAATTTGCAAGGAAATGGGTTGCTATGAATATTTGCCAATGAGATTTGAATGTGTAAATCGCCAAACGCAGCGGAATGATTTTCCAATTTAAACTCATATTTCTATTGAAATGCGTACTTATTTATATTGCGTGGTGTTGTGGAAAGAACTTTTGTAATGCGTTATGGCGAGAGTGTGTTCTATTAAATGTGTGTTGATGAAAACCTCCACTCACTAGACCGTTTTGGTGTAACCTCAAAATATTTTTTTTATGCCCCCAAGGCAGCGAAGGAAAATATTGGCAAGCAAGCACACAGTTACAGATCGTTTATGTATATATATATATAATCGAATGTGATGGTGAACAACATCTAATGGAAATAATTAAGTTAGCACCTATCTTTTATGTCGGACGATTTATTTCATTTTGCTTGAGTGATGCACATTGAAAAATGTGTTGGTAAAGATGTTTCATGTTAAACGTTTGCATGATGGTAAGGGGAGGAAGAGGGGGGGAAGAAGTTGAAGAGGAGGTGAATGATAGACTAATTGAAGTGCAATGTTCAAATCGATACTATTATTAGTTTAGTTGAGGTTTAAATTGATACACCCGGCGAAGTTTAGGATTTAAATCGATACAATTATTATTTTAAGATTTAAATTAATCAACCCAACATTCCAATCCAAGCACGGACTAACTAAATATACAGGTTGAAGAATCTCCTAATTAGAAATTTGATGTGGCATTAATAAAATACCAACAACAAGATATGTTATTTTGTATATACACAATACAAATTAAAAAGCGTATCAACCTATAATTTAACTAAATGCTGAAATGTAACCTAAACCCACACTCTTTCCCTAATTTATTGTCTTCCAACCATCCTTATTAGTACGTAACTTGAAGAAAAAAGAAAAGACAAAACAAACGGAAAAGGTACTATTGAGTTGGGATGTAAAAATTAACCTCATGTGGTTAAACATAACAATCATTTCGTGAATTGTTTTACAACTTATTTTTTTTTTCTTTTATATTAATTGTGGAATGTCACTACCAATATGTAGTTGTTTAATGCGCTCTTTCACCATTTGATTCAAACTATCGCGGTTCCTGCTTCTAAAATGAAAAGTTGCATAACGATCACAAAATTACCATTTAACCATTTGAAAAAAGATTTGTATTCCTTTACTCTCCTATATATGTCTGTGTGATGTTTCGAAACATTCCATTGTGTCCAACAACAAAAGAAAAGCATAGTCCTTTGGACATTACTTATCTTTCTCTCTCGATTCGAAAGCATAATGAATTCCTCGTTGGCACTTGCATTCTTGGTTTTACAAATACTTTTCATCACGCTATATGCTGATGAAGAATTAATCTCAATTGGTCCACCTGAAACAACAGTGACCACTATTAATAAATTGGCTGGCCCAGTGCTAGGCGTTCACTGTAGGTCAAAGGACGATGACTTGGGAGTCCATTCCCTTGAGTCTGGACGTAGTTACTCCTTTCACTTTAAACCTAATATTTGGGGCACAACAGAATTTACTTGCGGCTTTGAATTTGTGCAAGGCGAGATGCACAACTTCACCATCTATAACTTTCACAGGGACATGAATCGTTGCACTAATTGCTCGTGGGAAATTTATCGAGATGGCCCTTGTTTGATGCACCCAAAAGACACTGGAACTTATAATATGTGCTTTCCTTGGAACTAGAAAAGATATTTTGAAATGAAATATTAATGCATGGTTTAGCTAGAGCATGCCATTGCATATAGTTTCAAATGTTATTTATATAAAATAAAACATAATTGAAGGGATCAAGAAAAATCTCATATCTTTTTCTCTACATCTCCCACACTAGTTGCAATCGAATTTCACACAGTGTGTAAACTCTTGTATGTGCGTTCTTATACATGGTTTCTGAACTTTTAAACGTGTCTTTAATTTAGGAACAATCCAATCATATGTTTGCAATGCTTTTATATGATGTTAAATGTGCATATTGAAGGAAAAACACGATTGAATGCCTTGGAAAACACGTTATGCACAATTGGATCAATGGAAATATTTGTATACGTTTAGATTTCTCCGTACAGCTGCAACTCAGCGATAAGAGCGTGTTGACTCTTGAGCTTAGCATGGTACGAAAGATGGAAATTGTTATGCGAAATGCTCTCCTGTGCGATGTGATTTTATGATGAAATGAATTTGCAAGGAAATGGGTTGCTATGAATATTTGCCAATGAGATTTGAATGTGTAAATCGCCAAACGCAGCGGAATGATTTTCCAATTTAAACTCATATTTCTATTGAAATGCGTACTTATTTATATTGCGTGGTGTTGTGGAAAGAAATTTTGTAATGCGTTATGGCGAGAGTGTGTTCTATTAAATGTGTGTTGATGAAAACCTCCACTCACTAGACCGTTTTGGTGTAACCTCAAAATATTTTTTTTATGCCCCCAAGGCAGCGAAGGAAAATATTGGCAAGCAAGCACACAGTTACAGATCGTTTATGTATATATATATTAATCGAATGTGATGGTGAACAACATCTAATGGAAATAATTAAGTTACCACCTATCTTTTATGTCGGACGATGTATTTCATTTTGCTTGAGTGATGCACATTGAAAAATGTGTTGGTAAAGATGTTTCATGTTAAACGTTTGCATGATGGTAAGGGGAGGAAGAGGGGGGGAAGAAGTTGAAGAGGAGGTGAATGATAGACTAATTGAAGTGCAATGTTCAAATCGATACTATTATTAGTTTAGTTGAGGTTTAAATTGATACACCCGGCGAAGTTTAGGATTTAAATCGATACAATTATTATTTTAAGATTTAAATTAATCAACCCAACATTCCAATCCAAGCACGGACTAACTAAACATACAGGTTGAAGAATCTCCTAATTAGAAATTTGATGTGGCATTAATAAAATACCAACAACAAGATGATGTGTTATTTTGTATATACACAATACAAATTAAAAAAAGTATCAACCTATAATTTAACTAAATGCTGAAATGTAACCTAAACCCACACTCTTTCCCTAATTTATTGTCTTCCAACCATCCTTATTAGTACGTAACTTGAAGAAAAAAGAAGACAAAACAAACGGAAAAAGAGTAATATTGAGTTGGGATGTAAAAATTAACCTCATGTGGTTAAACATAACAATCATTTCGTGAATTGTTTTACAACTTATTTTTTTTCTTCTTTTATATTAATTGTGGAATGTCACTACCAATATGTAGTTGCTTAATGCGCTCTTTCACCATTTGATTCAAACTATCGCGGTTCCTGCTTCTAAAATGAAAAGTTGCATAACGATCACAAAATTACCATTTAACCATTTGAAAAAAGATTTGTATTCCTTTACTCTCCTATATATGTCTGTGTGATGTTTCGAAACATTCCATTGTGTCCAACAACAAAAGAAAAGCATAGTCCTTTGGACATTACTTATCTTTCTCTCTCGATTCGAAAGCATAATGAATTCCTCGTTGGCACTTGCATTCTTGGTTTTACAAATACTTTTCATCACGCTATATGCTGATGAAGAATTAATCTCAATTGGTCCACCTGAAACAACAGTGACCACTATTAATAAATTGGCTGGCCCAGTGCTAGGCGTTCACTGTAGGTCAAAGGACGATGACTTGGGAGTCCATTCCCTTGAGTCTGGACGTAGTTACTCCTTTCACTTTAAACCTAATATTTGGGGCACAACAGAATTTACTTGCGGCTTTGAATTTGTGCAAGGCGAGATGCACAACTTCACCATCTATAACTTTCACAGGGACATGAATCGTTGCACTAATTGCTCGTGGGAAATTTATCGAGATGGCCCTTGTTTGATGCACCCAAAAGACACTGGAACTTATAATATGTGCTTTCCTTGGAACTAGAAAAGATATTTTGAAATGAAATATTAATGCATGGTTTAGCTAGAGCATGCCATTGCATATAGTTTCAAATGTTATTTATATAAAATAAAACATAATTGAAGGGATCAAGAAAAATCTCATATCTTTTTCTCTATATCTCCCACACTAGTTGCAATCGAATTTCACACAGTGTGTAAACTCTTGTATGTGCGTTCTTATACATGGTTTCTGAACTTTTAAACGTGTCTTTAATTTAGGAACAATCCAATCATATGTTTGCAATGCTTTTATGATGTTAAATGTGCATATTGAAGGAAAAACGATTGATTGCCTTGGAAAACACGTTATGCACAATTGGATCAATGGAAATATTTGTATACGTTTAGATTTCTCCGTACAGCTGCAACTCAGCGATAAGAGCGTGTTGACTCTTGAGCTTAGCATGGTACGAAAGATGGAAATTGTTATGCGAAATGCTCTCCTGCGATGTGATTTTATGATGAAATGAATTTGCAAGGAAATGGGTTGCTATGAATATTTGCCAATGAGATTTGAATGTGTAAATCGCCAAACGCAGCGGAATGATTTTCCAATTTAAACTCATATTTCTATTGAAATGCGTACTTATTTATATTGCGTGGTGTTGTGGAAAGAAATTTTGTAATGCGTTATGGCGAGAGTGTGTTCTATTAAATGTGTGTTGATGAAAACCTCCACTCACTAGACCGTTTTGGTGTAACCTCAAAATATTTTTTTTATGCCCCACAAGGCAGCGAAGGAAAATATTGGCAAGCAAGCACACAGTTACAGATCGTTTATGTATATATATATATTAATCGAATGTGATGGTGAACATCTAATGGAAATAATTAAGTTACCACCTATCTTTTATGTCGGACGATGTATTTCATTTTGCTTGAGTGATGCACATTGAAAAATGTGTTGGTAAAGATGTTTCATGTTAAACGTTTGCATGATGGTAAGGGGAGGAAGAGGGGGGGAAGAAGTTGAAGAGGAGGTGAATGATAGACTAATTGAAGTGCAATGTTCAAATCGATACTATTATTAGTTTAGTTGAGGTTTAAATTGATACACCCGGCGAAGTTTAGGATTTAAATCGATACAATTATTATTTTAAGATTTAAATTAATCAACCCAACATTCCAATCCAAGCACGGACTAACTAAACATACAGGTTGAAGAATCTCCTAATTAGAAATTTGATGTGGCATTAATAAAATACCAACAACAAGATATGTGTTATTTTGTATATACACAATACAAATTAAAAAAAGTATCAACCTATAATTTAACTAAATGCTGAAATGTAACCTAAACCCACACTCTTTCCCTAATTTATTGTCTTCCAACCATCCTTATTAGTACGTAACTTGAAGAAAAAAGAAAGACAAAACAAACGGAAAAGGAGTACTATTGAGTTGGGATGTAAAAATTAACCTTATGTGGTTAAACATAACAATCATTTCGTGAATTGTTTTACAACTTATTTTTTTTCTTCTTTTATATTAATTGTGGAATGTCACTACCAATATGTAGTTGCTTAATGCGCTCTTTTCACCATTGATTCAAACTATCGCGGTTCCTGCTTCTAAAATGAAAAGTTGCATAACGATCACAAAATTACCATTTAACCATTTGAAAAAAGATTTGTATTCCTTTACTCTCCTATATATGTCTGTGTGATGTTTCGAAACATTCCATTGTGTCCAACAACAAAAGAAAAGCATAGTCCTTTGGACATTACTTATCTTTCTCTCTCGATTCGAAAGCATAATGAATTCCTCGTTGGCACTTGCATTCTTGGTTTTACAAATACTTTTCATCACGCTATATGCTGATGAAGAATTAATCTCAATTGGTCCACCTGAAACAACAGTGACCACTATTAATAAATTGGCTGGCCCAGTGCTAGGCGTTCACTGTAGGTCAAAGGACGATGACTTGGGAGTCCAGTTCCTTGAGTCTGGACGTAGTTACTCCTTTCACTTTAAACCTAATATTTGGGGCACAACAGAATTTACTTGCGCGCGTTTGAATTTGTGCAAGGCGAGATGCAAAAGTTCACCATCTATAACTTTCACAGGGACACAAATCGTTGCACTGATTGCTCGTGGGAAATTTATCGAGATGGCCCTTGTTTGATGCACCCAAAAGACACTGGAACTTATAATATGTGCTTTCCTTGGAACTAGAAAAGATATTTTAAAATGAAATATTAATGCATGGTTTAGCTAGAGCATGCCATTGCATATAGTTTCAAATGTTATTTATATAAAATAAAACATAATTGAAGGGATTAAGAAAAATCCCATATCTTTTTCTCTATATCTCCCACACTAGTTGCAATCGAATTTCACACGGTGCGTAAGCTCTTGTATGTGCGCTCTTATACATGGTTTCTAAACTTTTAAACGTTTCTTTAATTTAGGAACAGTCCAATCATTTGCTTGCAATATTTTATACGATGTTAAATGTGCATATTGAAGGAAAAACACGAATTGCATGCCTTGGAAAAACACGTTATGCACAACTGGATTAATGGAAATATTTGTATACGTTTAGATTTCTCCGTACAGCTGCAAATCAGCGATAAGAGCGTGTTGACTCTTGAGCTTAGCATGGTACGAAAGATGGAAATTGTTATGCGAAATGCTTTCCTGTGCGATGCGATTTTATGATGAAATGAATTTGCAAGGAAATGGTTGCTATGAATATTTGCCAATGAGATTTGAATGTGTAAATCGCCAAACGCAGCGGAATGATTTTCCAATTTAAACTCATATTTCTATTGAAATGCGTACTTATTTATATTGCGTGGTGATGTGGATAAGAACTTTTGTAATGCGTTATGGCGAGAGTGTGTTCTATTAAATGTGTGTTAATGAAAAGCTCCACTCACTAGACCGTTATTGGTGTAACCTCAAAATATTTTTTTATGCCCCCAAGGCAGCGAAGGAAAATATTGGCAAGCAAGCACACAGTTACAGATCGTTTATATATATATATTAATCGAATATGATGGTGAACATTAATGGAAATAATTAAATTAGCACCTATCTTTATGTCGGACGATTATTTCATTTTGCTTGAGTGATGACATTGAAAAATGTGTTGGTAAAGATGTTTCATGTTAAACGTTTGCATGATGGTAAGGGGAGGAAGAGGGGGGAAGAAGTTGAAGAGGAGGTGAATGATTAACTAATTGAAGTGCAATGTTCCAACTCGATACTATTATTAGTTTATTGGGTTTAAATTGATACACCCGGCGAAGTTTAGGATTTAAATCGATACAATTATTATTTTAAGGATTTAAATTAATCAACCCAACATTCCAATCCAAGCACGGACTAACTAAATATACAGGTTGAAGAATCTCCTAATTAGAAATTTGACGTGGCATTGGTAAAATACCAACAACAAGCGATGTGTTATTTTGTATATAGACAATACAAATTAAAAAAGTATTAACCTATAATTTAAAAAAATGTTGAAATGTAACCTAAACTTACACTCTTTCTCTAATTTATTGTCTTCTAACCATCTTTGTTAGTACATAACTTGAAGAAAAAAGAAAAGACAAAACAAACGGAAAAAGAGTACTATTGAGTTGGGGTGGAAAAATTAACCTTACGTGGTTAAACATAACAATCATTTCGTAAATTGTTTTACAACTTATTTTTTTTCTTCTTTTATATTAATTGCGGAATGTCACTACTAATATGTAGTTACTTAATGCGCCTTTCTCCGATTGATTCAAACTATCGCGGTTCCTACTTCTAAAATTAAAAATTGCATAACGGTCACAAAATTACCATTAACCATTTGAAAAAAAGATTTGTATTCCTTTACTTTCCTATATATGTCTGTGTGATGGTTTTCAAAACATTCAATTGTGTCCAACAACAAAAGAAGAGCACAGTCCTTTGGACATTACTTATCTTTCTCTCTCCAATCGAAAGCATAATGAACTCCTCGTTGGCACTTGTATTCTTGGTTTTACAAATACTTTTCATCATGCTATATGCTGATGAAGAATTGATCTCAATTGGTCGACCTGAAACAACAGTGACCATTATTAATAAATTGGCTGGCCCACTGCTAGGCGTTCACTGTAGATCAAAGGACGATGACTTGGGAGCCCAGTTCCTTGAGTCTGGACGTAGTTACTCCTTTCACTTTAGACCTAATATTTGGGGCACAACAGAATTTACTTGCGCGTTTCAATTTGTGCAAGGCGAGATGCAAAAGTTCACCATCTATAACTTTCACAGGGACACAAATCGTTGCACTGATTGCTCGTGGGAAATTTATCGAGATGGCCCATGCTTGCATGCACCCAAAAGACACTGGAACTTATAACATGTGCTTTCCTTGGAACTAGAAAAGATATTTTAAAATGAAATGTTAATGCATGGTTTAGCTAGAGCATGCCATTGCATACAGTTTCAAATGTTATTATATAAAATAAAACATAATTAAAGGGATTAAGAAAAATCCGTTATCTTTTTCTCTATATCTCCCACACTAGTTGCAATCGAATTTCACACGGTGTAACTTTGTATGTGCGTCTTATACATGGTTTCTAACTTTTAAACGTTTCTTTAATTTAGGAACTCCAATCATTATATTTTATACTGTTAAATGTGCATATTGAAAAAAACATTGCTCGGAAAACACGTTATGCACAAGTGGAAATGGAAATATTTGTATACGTTTAGATTTCTCCGTACACTGCAAATCAGCGATAAGAGCGTGTTGACTCTTGACTTAGCATGGTACGAAAGATGGAAATTGTTATGCGAAATGCTTCCTGGCGATGGATTTTATGATGAAATGAATTTGCAGGAAGGTTTCTATGAATATTTGCCAATGAGATTTGAATGTGTAAATCGCCAAACTGCAGCGGAATGATTTTCCAATTTAAACTCATATTTCTATTGAAATGCGTACTTATTTATATTGCGTCTGTAATAATAATTTTGACTGCGTTATGGCGAGAGTGTGTTCTATTAAATGTGTGTTGATAAATCACTCACTAGACCGTTTTGGTGTAATCATCTAAGATATTTTTTTACCCCAAGGCAGCTAAGGAAAATATTGGCAAGCAAGCACACAGTTACAGACGTTTTTATATTAATCGAATTGATGGTGAACATAATGGAAATTTAATTACACCTATCTTATGTCGGACAATTTATTTCATTTTGCTTGAGTGAACATTGAAAAATGTTGGTAAAGATGTTTAATGTTAACGTTTGCATGTGGTAAGGGGAGGTAGGGGGGGAAGAAGTTGACGAGGAGGTGAATGAACTAATTGAAGTGCAATGTTCAAATCGATACTATTATTAGTTTATGGGTTAATACTCCTTCGAAGTTTAGGATTTAAATCGATACAATTATTATTTTAAGATTTAAATTAATCAACCCAGCATTCGAATCCAAGCACGACTAACTAAATATACAGGTTGAAGAATCTCCTAATTAGAAATTTGAGTGGCATTGTAAAATACCAACAACAGATTGTTATTTTGTATATAACAATACAAATTAAAAACAGTTAACCTATTTTATCGAAATGTTGAAAAATGACTAACTACACTCTTTCCTAATTTATTGTTTCTACCATCTTTGTTAGTACATAACTTGAAGAAAAAAAAAAAAAAAGAGTATGGTGGTAAAAAAATTAACCTTAGTGGTTAAACATAACAATCGTTTCGTAAATTGTTTTACAACTTATTTTTTATTTTATATAAATGGCGGAATGTCACTACTAATATGTAGTTTTAATGCGCCCTTTCCGATTGATTCAAACTATCGCGGTTCCTCTTCTAAAATAAAAATTGCATAACGTCACAAAATCTTAACCATTTGAAAAAATTTATTCTTTACTTCCTATATATGTCTGTGTGATGTTTCAAATCAATTGTGTCCAACAACAAAAGAAAGCAAGTCCTTTGGACATTACTTATCTTTCTCTCTCCAATCGAAAGCATAATGAACTCCTCGTTGGCACTTGATTCTTGGTTTTACAAATACTTTTCATCATGCTATATGCTGATGAAGAATTATCTCAATTGGTCGACCTGAAACAACAGTGACCATTATTAATAAATTGGCTGGCCCATGCTAGGCGTTCACTGTAGATCAAAGGACGATGACTTGGGAGCCCTGTTCCTTGAGTCTGGACGTAGTTACTCCTTTCACTTTAACCTAATATTTGGGGCACAACAGAATTTACTTGCGTTTCAATTTGTGCAAGGCGAGATGCAAAGTTCACCATCTATAACTTTCACAGGGACAAATCGTTGCACTATTGCTCGTGGGAAATTTATCGAGATGGCCCATGTTTGATGCACCCAAAAGACACTGGAACTTATAAATGTGCTTTCCTTGGAACTAGAAAAGATATTTTAAATGAAATGTTAATGCATGGTTTAGCTAGAGCATGCCATTGCATATAGTTTCAAATGTTATTATATAAAATAAAACATAATTAAGGTAAGAAAAATCCATATCTTTTTCTCTATATCTCCCACACTGGTTGCAATCGAATATCACACGGTGCGTAAGCTTTGTATGTGCGCTCTTATACATGGTTTCTAAACTTTTAAACGTTTCGTTAATTTAGGAACAGTCCAATCATTTGCTTGCAATATTTTATACGATGTTAAATGTGCATATTGAAGGAAAAACACGAATTGCATGCCTTGGAAAAACACGTTATGCATAACTGGATTAATGGAAATATTTGTATACGTTTAGATTTCTCCGTACACCTGCAAATCAGCGATAATAGATAATGATATTAATAATAGATAGACTGATAGACATTGATATTCTTCTATTAATAATAGACAATTATTCATCTATGAATAATAGATAATGATTCTATCATGTATCAGTAGCATTGATAGATAATGATAAAACTTATATTTTACTATTTGAATAAAAGCCACTAAATATTTTCAATTTTTTTAATTGAAAATAATTATCTTGAAAAAAACAATTAGAAGTAGGAGATTTGATTCTTTTTCTAATTGAAAAGCAGGACCCACTCATACATACGTTTATTTGATGACGACATTTGATTCTTTTTATATGGTTTATTCCCCCATCTTTCTTTTTTTAGAAAAAGTAATTTAGCATTTCAGTTCTTGATTCTCTCGTCTTCTTCCCCACAGAGATATTTCCAAAGAAGAAGAAGGTAGTGGTGGAGGAAGCAATGGAGAAAAAAGGAAACTAATAATTGGAGACGTGTTTGTTATGTGTAAAAGAGAAAAGGGACAAAATATGTGACACTCAACCAACCTTATCCCTCTTCACCCTAAATCACCAACATTATATACTCACACGATCATTGAATTCAACTCACAAATTATTAATGTTGAATCACATTTCCAAATCTGCAACGCAAATTAAAACTTCAACTGTTCAACACACACCATCTTCATGACCTCCTCTGCCTCAAAAGAAAACAAAGACTGTGGTGTGAGTTTGAAGGTTAAGAATCAAAGATTGAAAATGTTACTTTAACGCACTACTCGGTAACATTCTTTTTTTTCTTTATCTATTTATGCCAAAAACAAAATAGTTACTTAACGAAGCTTTAGTAATTTGTAAGTTTAAAAATGTTTTGATGTAATATATAAAAATAATCTATTTGTGTAATAAGTATTATAAATATTTAGAATAAGTAGATGCCCGCCTCATCAACGTCCATATGTTTTAAAGATATCAATTCTTAGTCGTCGGGTAATCTAACTTATATTTGTCAAATTAACTATAAATAGTGACATTTTGTGAGTTTTGTTAAATAACATCGATGGAATTTCAAAATAAATGGAAAATTTTGTTTTTTTTTCTTTTAGATTTTCTTGTTTTCTTAATTTATTATTATTTATAAATTCTATGTATATTTATTTTAATATTATATTTTTTCATTTCCATGTTTTGATTGACGATTGTGTCTCAATTTTATTTTAAAGGCATTTTTTTTAAAAAATAGTAGATTTTACAAAATATTTACAACATATAGTAAATTCTATCACTAACGGTTATTGATATGCTATAATAGTGATAGAAGATTATCATTGAGAGAATCCAAAATTTTGCTATAGCATTTAAATATTTTAATTTATTTTGCTATTTTAGGAACATAAAGGTGTAAGTTGAGCTAAGCTCATGTTGGCTTCAATGACTTATTTATCTTCTTTTTAATGTTCTACTCATTATTTATTTATTTTATCACTTTTTAAGATCCTAATTATTTGTTTATTCTTATGCTAGAAAAAATATTTATTCTTTCTGTCTTAATCTTAATTTTAAAATATAAATAGTACAATAATTGCAATATGAATTATAATATAATGGTTGTTGATTGGAGTAATTTAACTTCATTTGTGATTGTTTTTTCTTTTTTACTTTCTTCGATGTGTATTTTGAGTTGAATTTGATTCCAAATGATTTTGTTTTATTTTTTTACATTAATTTTTTTGTTTTATTTTGTCTCAGTTTCGTATATCAGTGTTGTGATATACTTATATTATATGTATTAGTTGGTTAATATACTTATTACGTGATTTTCATTTTTTCAAATTTTATGCAATTCATTAGAGGATTATTAAGTATATGAATGGTGTAACTCAGTGTATTATTATCAAGTATATCAACACAATATATTGTTAAAGCATATCAGTAAAGTGAATCATTATCAAGTATATGAATCAAGTTTATAAGTGTATACCAATAGAATATCAATTGTATAAGTAGGACTTCAAGCAAATCAAGTGCATTTAATCAATCAATTATATAAGTGAAAAATACTAAATGTATCTGCAGGTGTATCAAACATATATTGATAGTGTTTCAGGTGTGTATCAAAAGATATCGAGTGTATCAAAGAGTATTAGGTGCATCAAATGTATTAATCAAATGTATCGGGTGTATTAAGAAGTATCAGGTATATCAAGGGATATATTAGGTGTATCGTGTATAAGGTGTATCAGACATATATTAGTAACGATGACATTTGTGACATTTTACCTCTTGATGTGTGGGTTGAGCTTCATTTTTACCATTTTTACAAATAATAAAAGTGTGTGCTATGGACTTAATTATTATAACTTATTTTGCTATTTTTGCAAGTGCTCCTTTAAAAATTTCCTCTATTTTAAACCTATTTTCAAACATACTAAATTAGTCAAGTTTGTTGAATCGAAACGTTATGAATCATGTGCACTAATTCAAAAGGATAAAATCCTTTTCATTTTAGATTTAGTTTTCATTATATTTCTAGATTAATTTCAAAACATTACTATTTTAGGTATTTTAGGGTTAAGTCTTGAGTTAGTTTTAGTTTCTAAATTTCAAATTATTACAATTTTATACTTATAATCATTTTTTCTAATTTGATTATTAGGTTTCAACATTTTTACATTCATAACTTTAATTTTATACTAAATACTTACTTAAGATCTTTAGTGCTGATGCCTATTAAGTATCTTCAAATAGTTATAAATTAAAATTTTAAAATTAAACTTGATTAATTATAATTATTTAAATTTTAAAAATTAATTAGTAGACATTATTATTAATAAAAATTAAAAATTTAGTAAAAAACTAAGATTAAGCCGTATAAACTTTAAAGCGTAAAGAAAAAATTAAAACAGAACTAAAATGTTCTTTTGAAAAAATTGTAAACATTTTGAAAACTAGAGACCAAATTATCCAAACAGAAAACTTCAAAAGAACTAAAGCCAAACATTTTAAAACACACGTAGTCCAAATGGAAACTAGAGCAAAAACGTTAATTACCATAAAAGTATTTTCTCCTAAATGTTAAATGTAAATCTAAATTGGTTAAAAAAGAGGGAAATTGTGAAAAAAAAAGACATTTTATAGTAAATTTTGTTGGTTTTGTTTTATTTAAGTCTCAAATAAAGTTTTTGATATGATAATTCGAGATTCAGTTCCTTTTTTTAATAAATAAGTTAGATTCAAAAGTTCAACTTTCACAAAATTGACAGTACAAAATATACGAAAAGATAACCAATCAATACAAAATATTGGATTTTCTCTATCTCTTAGATAGATAGTATCTTACAACACTCAATATCTAAAACTAAAAACCGCAAAACATTGCTTTTTCTATGGATAACAAATCAATTATGAACTAACGGTAAAAAGTAAATTTAATATTTTGAAAAAAAGTAGTGTGGACAGTGGACAGTGGACAGAAACTAAGAGACAAGGTGACAAAAATTATATTATATTTTTAATTAACATATTAAAATTATAAGGAGTAAAATGTAAGTATAAATTGAATGGTATGAGAAGTTATAGATGCCATGAAATTTTGAAGAAGAAGAAGGAAAGGATGAGTAAAAGAGTGGAAGGTCATGCTGTGTGCATTCCAGTTCCAGTTCAAAGCCATGTAAACGCAATGCTAAGTGTTGCAAAGCTTCTTCACCAAAGAGGTTTTTTCATAACTTTTGTTATCACGGAATACACTCATAAACGCATTATAAGCTCTCGTGGGCCTTCTTCTCTTGACGGTTTACTTAATTTTCAGTTCAAAACCATTTGGGATTATTGTGTGGAACCAATTGATGCTCCACAGAATTTTCCTTCTCTTTGCGACTCCATTTCTAATGACTTTTTATCCCCATTTTGTGACTTGCTTTCTCAACTCAAAAATAACCATGAAATTCCTCCAGTTACTTGTATTATACCAGATGCTTTTATGTCATTCTGTATTCAAGCTGGATTGGAATTTAACATTCCAACTTCACAGTTTTGGCCTATTAGTGCTTGTAGCATCCTGGGGATTTATCACTTCGAGGAACTTGTGAAACGTGGGGCAGTTCCATTTAAAGGTATTATTCTTATTCCCAACTTTCTAAATTAACATTGCTATAGAACTTCATTCTGCTGCTAAATTCTTGTAACTTCTCCGAGGTTGGCTTCTGGTCAAATACCAAACCACATGTGCTGTGCTCTATAACTTTTCCACACTCTCTCTTTAACTTTCCCATGCTCTTCTTCTCCCACGTGTTCTCTGTTTTCTCTTCTCCTCCCACACTGACACTGCCCAACCAGTCACTACACTGTTCACTGGTACTGATACGGTACAATGTTCCCTATCCTTCTTTGGTCCAACGAATTTAGTATTGACTCAGGGGGCTCGAGTCTTCCTTAGCTTTATCGTCTTTATATCATATGTATAAAGAAAACTAATTAATGTTTATAAGTAGCTTAGTGATAACTGTGTTTGTCAGTAAATTTTTTAGATTCGCCACGGCTTCTTTCACATTTTTATATTTCTCTTCTTTTTTTGCCCCTTTCTTCTCCATTTCCTTTTCATTCTCAACCTTCCATTATTTTCTTCTTTTTTTCCCTCTCCCTTCTAAATAGACAAAACCAACTAAAATGGGTCCGTCGGCCGACAGTACTACCATCTCAAAAACGATCACCCACCAAGTGAAACTGTTATATCCGTGCTCGATGTTCGTTTGTGTTGTAAAACATCAACACCAACTAACCAATGATAGACTAAATGATAGTCTTTCTTGATAAATTACTTTTAATAGGGGTGACATTTTTATTCTTCATAGAATTTAAAATTTTGTTATAGTTTGTAAATATTTTAATCTATTTTACTATTTTTAAAAATGTCTCATATAATAATTTTATGTGTGTTATAATCTAAATTGTGTAGATTTGTTTTAGGAAAATTTTTAAAAATAGTAGATTTTACAAAATATTTACAACCTATTGTAAATTATATCATTGATAGTCATTGATATGTTATAGTGGTAATAGACTATTAGAGATAGAATCTAAAATTTTGCTATGACTTATAAATATTTTAATTTATTTTGCTATTTTTAAAAATACTCATTTATTTTATGAGATGCTTAATTAGAGGGTATAATGTATTGTATAATTCTTTAGAACAAGAAAGAAAAATATTAATTTATACCAGTAAACTTTAAGATTTTATCCGTTTAAATCTCAAACTAAAATTTATATTAATTTAAACATTAAAGATTCATAGATGTATCACTCTCACCTATGCTTTATTTAGATGAACACACCGTGAAACTTGTAATTTTATATTTAGATTTATGTTTGAACTTATACTCTTTAGAACAAAAACTAATTAAAATTATTATTTAGAGCTTTTTATTGAAACATAACATAACTAATTAAACTAAGGTTCCATTTGGATAGGAATGTAGAATATGTTTACTAAGTGGAGTTACGTACAAATAATTAATTAAGATGGGTATATAAATACATTATATAGCAAGTTCTAACCAATAATAATAATCAATTAATTAAAATTGAAACACATGTACATTTGATTTCTTTCTCTAATTTATTTATTGCTTCCACGTCTGGCAGATGAGAGTTATTTCAGCAATGGGTATATGGAAACTACAATAGATTGGATTCCAGGGATGAAAAATGTGAAAATGAAGGATTTACCAAGTTTCATAAGGACAACTGATCCAAATGATACCCTTCTCAATTTCTGTATCCAACAATTAAAGTGGGCTCCAAAAGCTTCCTGTATCGTATTAAACACTTTTGAGGCATTGGACCATGATGTCTTGGAAGCACTTTCCCATCTATTTCCTCCAATTTACACTATTGGTCCAATTCACTTATTTTCAAAACAAATCAAGGACAAAACCCAAGAGATGATAGCCACAAACCATTGGGAAGAGCAACAAGAATGCATTAGCTGGCTTGATTCTCAGCAACCCGACACTGTGATATACATCAATTTTGGTAGCTTAGCAATACTGACACTTGATCAACTCACTGAGCTTGCTTGGGGGATTGCAAATAGTGAACAACCCTTTTTATGGATCTTAAGACCTGATGTTCTGGAAGGTAAGTCACCAAAATTACCTCATAATTTTGTTGAGGAAACAAAGGGAAGAGGAATGATAGGGAGTTGGTGTTCCCAAGTTGAGGTTCTCAACCATCCATCTATAAAAGGATTTTTGACACATAGTGGATGGAATTCAACTATTGAAAGCATAAGTGCTGGAGTGCCGATGATATCATGGCCTTTCTTTGGGGACCAACAAACGACATGTCATTATTGTTGTGTGCATTGGGGGATTGCACTGGAAATACAAAACAATGTCAAAAGAGATGAGGTTGAGAGTTGTATAAAAGAGCTAATTGAAGGAAATAATGGAAAAGAAATGAAAGCAAAAGTGATGGAGTTGAGAAGAAAAGCTGAGGAATCCTACACACCTGGTGGCTCTTCATACCTCAACTTTGATCGATTAATAACTCAACTTCTACTACAAAATTAAACCCATGTTATTGTTTGTGACGTAAATCAGTTTGTCAAGTCTATCCTCTGCTAAATGTTTTCTTTAACATTTATTATTATTGTTGTTAGAAGTAAATCTAAAGCTTTCTTTAGATCGTTGCATGTAGTAATTATCCAAGATAGGGTTTTAAATTTGAACAATTAGGTTGTTAAACGTTTTCAATCATATTTTGTTATAAGTAATATTAAGGCAATAATCAACGTCTAGCAATAAACAGAAAACAACAGCAACAATAAAATAGCACGATTTGAACGGAAAAAATGGTTAACTTAGTTTGGCCAATTCGACTCTCAAAACCTTAGGGTAAAGAGTGTAGGTAAACTAGTAATTACACTTATAATTACATAATGATTGATTACACATGTACATTTATCAATCAAAGGGTATGCATGTTTGATGTTTCTCATATTTAAATATTCAATTTTGCAATACGTTTTAAAATTTAAGGGTGAAAATTGAGCTGTTTGTTTTAATTTAAAAATAAATGGGTACTATGAATAATGAAAATTAGTGAAAGTTGTGAGAAGATGATGTGAAGATTGGAATAATGACCATAGAGATAGAAAACCTGAGAGGAGAGATTTGTGGAGAAAATATTTCTCTATTTTTTTGTATTCCAACGATTGAGAATAAGGAATATTTATACAATGAAAAACCCTAAATTGAGGGAATAAAAAGAATAAAATAATTACAGTGTAAACCAATATGAATGATAAATGTGTAGATGAATGATTTGGTTGAGGAAATATTCCTCCACCAATTCTTAACAATTTGAATGTTCTAAAATACTAGGACAAGGCTATGCAGATTTGATCACTTGTTCTGATTTGGAAATTGTAGATGATCTATGTGTACTGCTTGTGTGGCTTTCTTCTCCAATATTCCCCCTTCAAACAAGAGTGTAATTCAATTACACCAAGTTTGGACCTTAAACACTGAAAATGAGAGTGAGTGAGGGGATTACGTCCATTGAAGGTATATACCGAACTTCAAGAGCACCATGAAAGTTCACCATGAAGAACTTGGTTACTAATAAAATAAAATGTACATCAATTTCAATGTGCTTGATTCTGGCATGAAATACAAGATTGGTTGCATGGATTATAAGTTAATTCATTTATTTTGCATGTTTATTGATATATAGATTGACACACGAAGATCATACTTATCGATCGAGTTGGACGAGGTGCAAGTTGAGCTGGTTGACCTTTTGGTTCGTTCATGTGATTTCTGACTTTTTTGTCATTTAGAAGTAGTAAAACACATATTCTCATTTGTGAAATTTGATCTCTTGTGTGCTCTTGGGTGTCCTTTGTTTATCTAACACATCAAGAAAACATACAAGGAAACTTGCACGACCATAAGCTAATAGGTTAGAACAATGCAAATAAGATAGGAAAATTCCTTTGGATATGTGCTACGTAGTTGATCTCTAGGTAAAGTCCTTTTCTCAACTAAACTATAGGTTACTTTATGATGTGAATTGCCTTTAGTTTTTTTTCAAAGTATTATGTGTTGTATTTAAAGTTCTTGCATTTAGAACGGTTACTTTATGATGTGAATTACCTTTAGTTCTTTTAAAAGATATACAGTACGTCTTTGTAGATCCATCACTCACCTCTGCCGGACACTCGCAAGAATCTTGAGTTCGAAACTTATGCAGTAGATTGATGGTCTCAAAGATTAATGAAATAGTTCTTGCTTCTTTTAATCCTGGGTAAGTCAAGTTATTTTATTACTTGCATTGCAAAAAACTAGTACTAATATTTTGTATAATTAGGGGTCATTGGGCACTGCTGGCCACAAATGCGTATGATGATACAGTATTTTACCTCGACTCACTAAGGACAACATCGAAGTCAACTATAAGATACGTCACTGACACGTAAGTTAATCTAGTATTTCATTTAGTGTTGATTCTTATATGCATGTACACAATATTTAAACTATTTGTTCAATCTTATCTTGTCAAAACAGAGCAATAGCGATATTTCAGTCACAAAAGAACATTAAAAAAAGTAGAAAACAAACTTTATGGCGAACAGTAAAGGCAAGTATCAACTTTTAAAGTCATTATATTTTTGTAGACTACTAGCAATTAGGATTACTTTGTTATTCAAATTTGTTGCTTTTATATAGTGTCCACTACAAGTCGGGAGTACTGAGTGTGGATACTATGTGATGAGGTATTTGAGAGAAATTGTGACTAGGGGAAGCATTGTCATATCCGATGCGGTATGTTATATATCAAACTATTGGTTTTGTGAGTTAATTGGTTTATTTGTATAGTCAGTTAATTCATTTAATTTATTTTGCATGTTTATAGATTGATACACGAAGATCATACTCACAGGCAGAACTAGACGAGGTGCGAGTTGAGTTAGCTGACTTTTTGGGTTCTTACATATGATTATGACCAATATTTTGTGATTCTGAAGTAGGAAATTTTTTGTTGTGCCGCTTCTTTATGACCTTAAACTTTATGTATAGAAAATCTTATAATGCAACAAAAGAGAACAACTTCTTTTATTAACTTTACCTTTAGCATACAACATAATTACATATTCTCATGATACAAAATTTTAACAACTTAGACTAAATGTCTTGCATGCTTCCTCGCCTAACATCCACATCGTCCCTTTTTACCTACCTTCCCGCCTTGTCACCTAGGGAGGAAAAACTTAAACGTAAGTCAAAAGACTTAATGAGGTTTTAAGAGAAACCCTTTGGAAACACATATTATAACAAATCACGTAAACACATCACATATCATAAACATACATTACTCTTACATCTCTTTCGCCAAGAACATAAACCATTCCCCACTCCAAGGCTCATTGTCTTCTGTTTAAACTACTGTGATGGTTTTGTCGTCAACAACATCCAAAAATTTATTGGTTCATTCCTTGTTGCACAAGCTATCTAAAACAATGCACTCTGTTATACATGGGTTCACTTCACTTCACCATGCATGCCTTTTTCTACATGGTTGCCTTTAACCTTATGTGCACATAAAAGTTAGCTCATTGATAAGAAAAGACTAATGATTTGAACACAATTCCACATTTGTCTTAAACAATATAAAACTTTCTTTAAACATAAAATTTTCATTTATATAACATGATTACAAAACAACATGAAGTTTTAAAAGAAAGTTGTAAGGTACAAAACACATTTCAAAGTCACTCACTAAAACTTGGTTTATCCCTTCTTGCAGAACGCCTAGCTTCAATTCTTCTTCTTCTCGCCTAGAAGCAACCCAGCAGAGTAACACTTCACTTCACAAATTTTCAGAGTAGAACTCTTAACATACTATTGTCTTCCTCTATTTATACTAATCCTTAAGCTGGACTAATCATTGAAAGCTTCTAAAATATTCTACTTAAAGGATTACACGTGTAAGCTTAATATTCCACTTAGTCTTACTTAACTTCCAGCTTAACACATAACCCTTGTCAAGTCAGATTAGACATCTCCTTGCATGGTTTCATTTCGCGTAAAAATTTAAAAATGCCTAATAGTCCTTTATCTCGCTTCATCCTAACATAGACTTCAAAACATGAGCTTCTTCTAAAAATGTCTATTCATTACTTAGTCAAAATTTGACAATTCTATTTCAAACACGAGTCTTACAATTCTATTGGAACAAGGGATGTTTATGGGCCATAAACTCTCTGAACCCTTCAAACCACCATTCTACAATTATCATGACTACATGAAGGCATGGTATAATGTTTTATTGCTTCAGTTTTACAACCACTCATGGTTTATGACATTTTGTAAGGAAGCTTAAAAGATGCACTTTCCTAATTGTTTTCTAAATTGATGGTGGTACTTTGGCCTCTCTGAGGAAATCTTTTCGATGGAAGTTTAACACTCTTACCACCTATTCCAACAAAGTAACTATTCATGTCCTCTTAGAATTTTCAGTTAGGAACCTCAGGCAACTTCAAAGTATTGAGTTAAAGCTCTCTACATCAAATGATGGAAAAAAAATTGATTACTTCCATATAGAAATTGATAAGATGAAAGATTGTGATTTAAGGCCAATATTCATCTCCAAAACATGACAAGACAAGAGGATGAAAGTTTTCTTCTAGCCAAGAACTCAATCATCTCTTCATTGGTTGGAGCTGGTACACTAAGTCGATTTTAACTTTGTATGTATGGCAGGAGGTCTAACATATGAAACTCCAAGTTTCTAAGACCTTTGGAATTTGTTAAGTTTTGGTAAAGGTAAGAGAAAATAAGATTAATAAGGAAAAAGAAGAGAAAAAATCTTGGAAAGGTGAAGTATTGAGGTTTGGGTTTTAAGCCAAGAAGGGAAATGTTAGAAAATGGCTAAGTGTCAAAAGAAAGGAATGCTAGGCATTTAGTGGTTGTTGGGCGGCCAAAATAGTAAGAACCTCCAAGGATGATACATTGAGCGACAAAGTGATGGAGAATGTATAGTCAAGGAAAGATCAAATAACCTCTAAGGAAAATGGAAGTTAGGCATTTTGATCGTGGGTAGGCGGCCTTGGCTTGGTAGGCTTAGTTGTGGAGAACCTCTAAAGGCATATCTTAAGCAGCCAAATGGGTTAAACTAACCTCTAAAATAAATTTTAGATGACATTGGTTAAGTGGAATGTATGGTCGAGAATAAGGCAAGCTAACCTCTAAGGGATTCAAACTAGGCGGCCACATATTATTAAAAAAAACCTCTAAGGTTAGGTGAGGAGACAAAGTTGGGTGGCCACGTAAGGAGAAATAACCTATAAAGAGAGGTCATGGGCATTTAAGGATGCTAGGCGAGATGATTGATTAAGAGGTCAGCAAGACTTGTTGCTATGCAAGGAATTTTGTACTAGGAAAAATGACACACTAAGAGTTTAATGGGCGTGGAAAGTAAGCGGTCAAAAGTTAGGCGAGGAAGGCTTGCACGAGAGGAAGTAGTCATAAAGGTTAGCAAGGCGTTTAAGTAAGCAACATGGTTAATTAGGGCTAATTAGTTTGCTGGATATCTAAGTGTCTTAAGCATGTTTCATGTATTTTGTGGCCAAGAAGAAGGTGGATTAAGAAGTAGGAGGTGGGTTAAGGAAATTAAGAGGCAAATTAAGAAAGCTGGAGGTGTTAATTCAGTTTCATGCGAAGCAAGATTCAATATAAATAGCCAACTTCAAACAAAGATTTCTCGTAATCCACACGTGTCATTTGCTTTATTTTACTTTCAAAAGTTTATTGAATCTAGTTTCTAGACTAGAGTTTCTGGACAAATTTAAGGCGAGAAGGATTAAGTTTAAGTTGAAGAAAGGGTGAAAGCTTAATTTTTGGAGCATTATGAGCAATGTGCACTTTCAAGAAGTCACAAAACACATCTATTGAAATTTGGAACTGAAATTTTGAGGTTAGAAATTTAAGACATTTTCAAGTTACGTTGTAGAGGAAAATTTTCCCAAGAGTTATGGATTTTAGTTATGGTTTTTCAAAAGTGAAGTTAAGTTTTTGAACGAAAGTCTGTTTTTGGGCATTGACCGAGTATCAAGCATATTTGGACTTGTGTTTTGAGTTTATGGAGGTTATTTTGCCTAATTTAAGGCACCCGACATGGCCATGGCACAGCTGAGCAGCAAAGATGCGCTCAGGCTACATGCATGCCCATGCGCGTAGAGGTTAGCACGTGTAGGGCAATGCGCCGAAAGACACAACACGCACAGCAAGGACGCACGACCCACCTCATTGTGAGGTTAGCACACAACAAGGCCTACCCAAGCTATGCACACGCACAAAGCTCTGCCACTAAGCGCCAACATGCCATTTTGGATCATTTTTTCGACTATTTTGCTATTTTTTAGTTTTTGACCAAGTTTTTTTTTATATTTTCCTTGATTAAGAGATTAATGAGAACTTAAATATGGATTTTTCAGGTCAAGGAGAATTTAGAGGAAATTCTGATTCAATGATCAAATCAAGGATAATGAATGATAAAATGATTTTCATGATGTTTTATTAAGTATGATCTGTATGTTATAAGGCATGTTTCAAGATAAATGTTTAAGTTTCTTTCAATTAAGTTTGAAAAGGCTTAAATGTCTGAGTATTATAAATTATTTTAAGAGACTATGCTATGTTCAAGTTAAATGCTATGATTATGAGTATGAAAGCAAAAGAACGTTTCAAGGTTTTCAAATATGTTTTATCTTAGTCTGAATTTTTCATGAGACCTATTGTGCACATGTGGTTAACTTCATACTGATGTTAGGATTGACAAACTTATTTTAACTATGCGTCATCATGAAAAGTATAATTTATTATGCCTTAAAGGAGAAGGATAACCGTAAAAGTTGTATCCTATCGACTATTCCGTCTTAGGATGAAGAGGTTTAATACTATATGTGGCTATAGATCATGTCTTCCAAATGCCCTATGCAAAACGATTTATGATAACATGTTTTACAAAACTATCCCCCACTAAATCTTTTAACTTGCTCTTTCAAAATATTTTTCTCCCTTCTAGATACAAATTGTGCATCCCTTATTGTCAAGCTTATTAATGTCGGGTCAATCATGTTTAAAAGTTGTAAAGAGTTAATGAAGTGAATTTTTCAAAGTACTTGCTAAGGTTAAAGAGAAATTATGGGTAATTTTTTCAAAGTACTTGCTAAGGTTAAAGTGAAGTACTTTAAAGTTAAGATCAAGTGGGATCCTTGTCCCACGAACTTATCGTAATCTTTACTTTTCAAAAAAAAAGAATTCTAAGAAAAATTTGAGAAAAAAACTTCAAAATAAGATAAGCAGCCAGTCAAGGGTCATGTCCTATCAACCATCTTAAAATCTTTCAATGATGTGATCAATTACGTTGAGACAAATGTTTCATGCAATTATTGATCTATTTCTATATATAGAACTTATTGATCTATTTCTATATATAGAACTTGTCCTCTAACCTTCAATGGTATCCATCTATTTTGTTCAAGATTGTTAATATTATTGATTCAAGTTGAAAGGCTAAATTGTTTCAAATTTGAGAGCTTTGCAAAAGTTTAGGGACAATGTTATCTTTCAACCTATTTTTTCTCACTAGGAGAATGAAAACGAAAAAAAAAATACTAAAGACAATCAACGGTGAGCAGCGACATTTGTGATCCACGGTCATCTGTGAGCTACCATTGATAACCCATGGGGTTCTGTTTACAACTCTATGGTTGTACCACGAATATAACCTGTTGCATTGGAGGCAAATGTAGTTTTGGGTCTGGATTCCAAAGCCACCAACCCCAAGTAGATGGATGTATATATGGACTTGATTCGTCAAGAGACAAAATGTTATGTCCTGCATAGCTCCAGTGATTTTATATGTATACCACCAATTTGATTCCACGGATCAAAACACAAGGATCATTACTAATTTTCTCAAGATTCCATGTACGTAGATGCAAGAAAAATACGCATGGATAAAACTAGAATGCCTTGAAAGTCTTAATGTGCACATTTATTCTAACAAAACCATATCACATTACAATGAACCAAAAATATAATAGAGTTCAAACAAACATATCCCAACCATCTCTAAAATGTTGGACTGTCCTACCATTTTGATCACAGCTTAGATGAATAAGTTACCTACTTCGGGTTTAATAACCCACCCCATATCTCTTGGAACTCAAAAACAAGGAAAGTAGAATTCAAAATAGCCCAAAAGAAACAGGCCTCCTGATCTCCAACTAATAATGCTAGGTGAAAAGAAAAAATAAAAGATAAAGAACCACTGAATTTAAATAATTGTAAGATGCATCGCTAATGGACACATAGAAGCTAGAAAACTTTACTTTCTATTAGATAGATACAACACAATATTTCATTGAGAGAAGTACTACTGAAATTACCAAGTCAAAACTAAAGTCGCCTAAAAACGAATTAAAGAAAATCTTCCCTCTTAAGAAACCTCTAAACTCAAAGAATTGGGAAAGGTGCAAAAGAAGTAAAACAAACCTCTTCCATCCTACTTGGCCTTTCTTTTGCTTCCCCTTTTACCAGATTTCTTACCCCTCTTAGGTCTGTTGTTCTTCATGTGTTGAACTTTATCTGCCTTTTTCTGTCGCTCCTTCCGAATTTGATCAAGATTTTTAACTTCAGGCCGCACATGCGCATTAGGCACTGAATGCTTGTTTCTTCCCTGGCCAAACCTTCTTTTATTTCCCGAAAATCGCTGATTACCTGCCCCACATTTAACAGACAAATGAGCAAACCAAAAGGCATCGAAATTTTTATCCTCATCCCTTTCCTTTGCCCCTTTCGCATATGCTGAAATACTAAAATTTAGTAAATGAAAATTCATGAATAACTAATGATGATAAAGAAAGTTTATTACCACCAGTGTTTATGGCATCCCCATCGTGTTCTCCATTACTAATTCCTTTGAGAGAGATCTTATTATGTGATCTTTCTTTCCATTTTTTGTATATGCCGGTCTTGTTTGCTTTTACTTTTGCACCGCTTTCTGTCTTTATCTGTGAAATTTGAAGAATAAAATAGCTTCATTGAGTTATTCCTATTATGAATGATCCTAGAAATTGAGATACAAAAATTGAGACTTGATAGAAACCCAAAGCATTTAGGATGTATTATTAAATGCACAGATAATTCAGACTAAAATTCCACGACTAAATTATAATATTCGATGGAAAAAGTAACATCCAGAAAGATTTAAAAACTAAGAATCAATGTTGAGAGAACTTTTTAACACAAACACCAAATTAGTAAAACAAGAGTCAGGGACGCACCTTTCCGCTGGCTGTGACCCTATCCCCATTGTTTAACTTCACATATTTCTTGCTCCTCTGTCGACAAAAGTTTTAAAAGCTTACACGAATTTAGGGGTAACAAATGCTACATACTAAGTATCCACATTAAGCATATGTTTGGTACCTACCTTGTCCCAATGGTATACAGATTTATTTTTCTGCATTCCAGAACTATCATCAGCTACTAGATCCAGAACCGCATTATCCAGCCTAGAACAAATGTACTATTAGCTATTGTCGAATAAATAATATATAAAGCATGGCTGAAAGAGTTAAAAAGACATAAACCCCATATCTTCACAGAATTGTTAATGATATTACACTGATGAAGGAAATTGGTAGCTACGAACATAAAATAAAACAGTCAAAGAAGTTCTTCAAAAGACAGCCTAGACAGCCCTCCTTTGTCAGTAAGAGTGAAGTACCTGTTAGACCCAAAGCCTTGATCACCCTTCACCGTTAACCCTGCTTCTGTATGCTATGAATCAAACCAAAACATAGGTAAGGTACAAGGGTCAGCAATCTTATAGTATTTACATTTTTCAATATCATAAAAAGCTCTCTTAATAGTCTTAAAGGACGTTGTTCTAAAAAAGGCTAGTGAATAACTGAAGACCTACATGATTTGTTGGTACTGAATTTATGTAAAACTCCTCGTCCTTGAAACTTGTAGTCTTTCTTCTTTTTAATCCTCGAGGTCCTGAATTCCAAACAATTATTCAATCACTTAAGAGAGCAAGAGGCTATCATATTAGCATGAAAAAGGTGACAGGAAGATGTTTAGGATTAATTTGGCAGAATCTGTTTTCAAGGAAAATAATATGGATGCACTAACTTCCCATCAACAATATATTTAGGCTTAACTAAAGTTATCATGTAGTCTACTCCTTGAAGAAGGGAGGATCCAAGCCACCTAGTTAATCTTAGAACTGGTTACTGTTACCCATAAAGGGAAACGAGAGCTTCTCTGACCATGAAAAAAAATTGCAAGAATTGCCTACCCTATAAAAGAAGCAAGGCTCCAAAACACATGTCGGCTTTACCACAAGTTTAAGGCTCAAGGAACGCAACTCCAATTTTGAAACTCCCCAACCCACCCCCGACCACCCCCCCAAAAAAAAATCCCATTCATTATTTTCTAACTCCCTCCTTTAGTCTAATTCAATTTCATCCTCTTCTACCCTCATTAGGTTGAGTGAAATATAGGGAGTAGAGTGAAGGGTAATATCAAATATTTCTCAACAAAAAGAAAAAAAAACGAGATTGATTGAAAAGAATATATCGCATTGAGATAACCATCAACTCTCCATCTCTCATACATGTACTTCTTTAAACGAAACCCAGGCCTTCTCTTAAAAAAGATAATTTTCAACAGATTTGGGTACGATCACCAAATATGTAACCTTTAGATGGAATCACATCAGTCCCTTCCAGTTGCCATAGGGAAGGGGTGAGAAAGAGAGCATGCCATACCTTTCTTCTGCTTATCCTTTGGAGAAATGTTTTCCAGTGGAAGTTCCTGAAAATACAAAGTACAATTTTTAGACATAGCAAGATATATTCACAATATGAATAAATCATTATCGGGCAGATCTTCATATGGAAAATCAGGTCTCCATGGTCAAAAGCCCAGCTGCCCAACAACCTTTTGCTACTTATTATGATAAGGTTATCAACCCATGAAACACTACAAGTATCGAAATTAAAACAAAGTGTATCATATTATCATAATGTTTCAAGTATTGGAAGTTTTAATTTTATAAATAACATAAAAATATATACATAAACAGACAAACGTCACAAGTCTCTCCACCTTCTTTTTCAGTGGTTTGGTGTGCGTCAAAGTCGGTATTCTTAGTTTTTGGTTTTGTTTACTATTCTGTTTTAATGATATTGAATCGGATAGATGGATTCAGTTGGATTTAGTTAGATTTGTGTGACTCGACACTTTTACTCCTATCTCCAATTCAAATGCATGATTTGAATTGATTTACCTCTATTTCAAGTTGGAATCCTACAATACAACTCGTGTATTGTACAAGTTTGATAACATTGACCATGAACATTTAAGATTTAACACTAGGAAAAGAAACACAAATAATCGAAAGGAGATTAAATCCGACCTCCTCCACATGTTTAGCAAACTGTTGCTGATGAACTAGGTTAATGACCTCCTCATGAATAGCTCTTTTCCTCTTCATTACATCAACCCATTGATTAGGACCCTGCAACAATGCCATTATTGAAGTGATTATTTGACATATCTATTGATGAGAAGCAAAAATTCGAAAAAAATATTATTATTATGAAAATGAAATAAAATAAAATAAGCAAACAATTTTACTTCGAAGTAAAAGTGAGATTTCCAATTAACAAAATTCAAGTTTGTTCAGCTTGACACTTTCAGGAGAAGTCACATAACTTAAATAAAATGGGTTTAAATATTCGAACCAAATAAAGCCAAACAAATATATTAAATAGCTGAAATTAAGTCATCGCATATTTTCAACAATCCTGAATTCAACCCCCCACAAAAATCCATTATAGCCAAGAGGTTGAAGATGACATTTTGAAATCCTTGTGTTAATTGTTGATGTTTTTGTTGTGTGAGTATGTTAGATTAGTATAGGGTTAGAGGTTTAAGGGTAATTGGATATTTAGGAAGTTACTAGTAGTTATTGTGTAAGAGTAGTTACTAGTAGTTATTATGTAAGTGTGGTTACATCTTGTTATAAATTGAGGGAGGTAAGTGAGAGGGGGCAAACTATGTGGAGTGATCTAGGGCTTGGGTGAAAGTACTCAAGAGGGAGGTTCCAACTTCCAAGTGCCTTATACTTGGGTTTATCTGGTATTTTCTTGTAGTTCATTATAATAAATTCAGATTTTGTTCTGGTTAGGAAGTACCCTAACAGAGTAGTATGAATTGAAGGGAATAAAAGGGATGAAAAATATTTAGAGGAACATAAAAGATCTTTGGGAAACCATAATTTTTGTTTCTTCTGCCTGAAGCTGTGCCTCTAAACATGTTTGTTATTGTGATAAAGCAACCATCAATGTCAATAGTTCTTTTTCATAACTCCTTTGCGCGTTTCAGGGTTTCTTTTCTCTCTTATTTACATCTTTTCTCATGAACAGAATAGATAAACATATTTACGGCAAATTGAGATAGGCATTCTATTTCATATAACATAAAACGTCGGTCCATATAAACACAATCTATCGTATTAAAAGTGGTAAATAAAATAGACACCAAGTTATGGAAACCTGAGTATCGAAAGAAAAACCATGATCTGACTTTCTTATTAATTTCTCGTATTAATAAAAGATACAAGGGAGAAATAAATAGACAGCATGCTTATGATGAAAAAAGGAAAGGAAATTACGTCAAACCCACTAATTCTAACACTTTTCCTCAACTTGGGACGTAGATATCAATGAGACCCAACTTGCTAACACATTAATCAAAGCTTGGTCTGAGAAGCCCCTTGGTGAAACATCAGAAATTTGTTAGCTCGAGGGAATGTAAGGAATGGATATGCTACCATTGTCCAGTCTTTCTTTAATGAAGTGTCGATCAATCCTCACATGTTTAGTTCTATCATGTTGAACTGAATTGTTGCAATGCTAATAGTTACCTTATTATCACAGAATAATTTCATCAGTACCTCACAGTCCTAACAAAAGTCAGATAAAACTTTTTGAAGCCAAATTTCCTCACATATCCCCAAACTCATAGCCCTGTACTCAGCTTCAGCACTGCTTCTGTCCACAACCCCTTGCTTCTTACTCCTCTAGGTTACAAGATTGCCTAAGAAAAAATACAATAATCAGAGGTGTATTTCCTGTCAACGACGAACCCTACTCAGTCGAAATCAATATAGGCCTCAATAGCTCTCAAGTCAGTCTTCCTGAACATCAACCCTTACCAGGAGTTGTTTTTAAGTACCTCACAATTCTGTTAACTGCCTCCATGTGTTCCTCATAGGAAGCCTACATTAACTAGCTAATGGCACTCACAACGAAGAAGATATTTGGTCGAGTATGTGACAAGTAAATCATCTTTGCCACAAGGTGCTGATATTTTCCTTTATCAACTGAATTTCCCAGATTATAGTTGAATTCAATAGAAGTATAACTGTATAAGCAGAACGGCATCCCAGCATACCTGCCTCGATCAACAAATCAAGGGTAAACAGTAAACTCCCACTGAGATACGAAGATACCTTCTTTTGATCTAGCTACTTCTATCTCAAAGAAATATTTCAGATTATCCAATTCCTTAATTTTCAAACTCATCACCCATCTTCTTTTTCTCAATGATCTCAATGGTGTCATCCCCAGATAAAACAATGTAATCAACACGACGATCTTCCTAGCCTTCGAGACTTTTGTAAACAAAGTGTAATCAAAGTGCCCCTAACTACCCTTGGGACTTGACAAGAGTAGTAAACCTATCAAACCATGTTCTCAGTAACTGTTTAAGTCCATACAAGGATTTCTAAAGTTTGCAAACACGATGATCAAACTAGATTTCAAACCTTGGAGGGGGGCTCATATAGACTTCCTCTTCCAAGTCTCCATTCAAGAACACATTCTTAACGCTAGCTGATATAGAGGTCAATCTTTATTCACAACAATAGATAACAGGACTCTAATGATATTTAGTTTTGCAACTAGGTAAAAAGTTTTGGAGTAATCGACATCATAGGTCTGAGCAAACCCTTTTGCAACTAACTTGGCCTTGTGTCTGTCAAGAGTTCCATTTGCCTTGTATTTGAGTGTGAACACCATTTACTTTCCACGGTTTTATGTCCCTTGGAGAGAGTAGAGATCTCCCAAGTCTTATTCTTTTCAAGAGCTCTCATTTCTTCCATAACTGTTGTTTTTCACTCAAGGCATTCTAAAGCAATGTGGATATTTTTAGGTATCATGATAGAGTCAAGCCTAGCTGTGAAGGCTTTGAACTGTGCTAATAGACTCTCATAGGAAACATAGTTACAAATAGGATGTTTTACGCAGGACCTAGTACCTATCCTCACCACAATAGGAATGTCAAGGGAAGGATCACTCATCTAGATTATTTGAATGATCCTATTTAGCCTCATTAGCACCAGTTTTTGCTCTGACCCCAATCCCATCAACACTATCGTTTTCTCCCATATCTTCAGGAATAGCAAATCGGACCTATCATTCTCACTCATTTAACTATCAACACACGAGTCAATAGAACTAGTCATACCTTGATCTCATGGAGGTTCAAAGTCTAGAACCGAAGTCAGCTGATCTGTAGGGGACTCTATTTTCTTTCTAAGATTCCTCCTATAGTAGGTTTTCCAGGTAACTTGGTTTGTAGGTAGGACCATGGGATGAGGATCAGGGTCAGGTAAGGTAACAAGGGTAGGACTAGTAGACTCTAAGGGGTAGACTATTCACTCACATTCTCCCCCTGAAGATGGCTAACAGAGAAGAAAGGCTGATCCTCACAAAAGGTGACATCCATAGTGACAGTATTTACGGAAAGGAGGATGGAAAGAAGGGGATACCCAACAAACATACACGCCTGAGTCCGAGGGGTGAAATTATCTAGTTAGGGTCAAAGATATGATTTATTAACATGGGCAATACACCCAAACACACAAAGGGGAACTTCAGAAGTGAGGCAGGTAGAGAGATACAACTCCCTGAGACAATCTAAGGGAGTCTGGAGGTGGACACGACAAGGCGTTATATTGATAAAAAGGGAAGTAGACAACATAAACTGGCTATTTCCAGAAGATGACAGTTTTCTCACTCGGAACCCCATTTTGTTGGGGGTGTAAGCACACAAACTCTAGTGGACAATCCCTTTGGAGGACAGAAACTCACTAAGAGTATGGTTTTGAAACTCACGATCATTATCACTCTGAATAATTGCAATTTTGTATTGAATTGCATTTCTATGATGTGATAGAAGTTCTAGAAGACAGATGGGACCTTAGATTTATCAGTGATAAGGAAGACCCAGGTAAGACAGGTATGATCATCAATAAAGGTTACAAACAACCATTTACTAGAGGAGGTATTGACCTTTGAGGGACCCCAAACTTCGCTATGGATAAAGATGAACGATTGAGTTGGCTTAGGCACATGCAACGAAAATTTTCCCCTTCCTAGCAATTGGAGCTAAGTAGCCATCGGCTATTATGATCTTTTCATTACCAGTACACGAAATATAAGAAACAAAATTCTCATAGGAACCCGTCAAGTGATCTGTAGCACCAAAGTCTAAGATCCAGGGATTCTTCCTAAATATTGATAAGACTAAGAAACTGAGACATACCTAACTGAGCAATGGCTCCTACTCCAGTGGACTGAGACTGGTCTAGTTTACCGTAGGATCGGATCGTTGAAAATTTCCAGCAAACTCACCCATATAAGCACACCTTGAGTCCTATTAATCATTTGAGGAACGTTTCTTACCTCCTAGAGGACGACAATGAAGTTTCGAACACCAATCTTTAGTGTGTCGTTGTTTCTACTTTCTTGCACTAATCACATATAGGGATCGGTTTTCCGCTGTTCTTCTCACTATCATGGATAGAGGATCTGGCACTAAAGGCAGCAAAGTCAGTAGCAGAAGTAGTCAAAACACTCATGGCACTCGTACGATCTTCAAGATAGAGTTCATAACACACTTCCATTAAGGAGGAAAGGGGTCTTTGGCCCAGTATACAACAACAAACAATGTCAAACTTAGGGTTGAGACCTAGAAGGAAGTCATAAATCCGATCAGCTTCTTCGATTTTAGCATACTATATGCATTCCTTCGAAGTGTCCCATATTGTCTCTCTGCACAGGTTTATCTCGTACCAGAGTAGGGAAAGTTTATTGAAGTAGGCGGTAACATCCAGAGTTCCTTGTTTGCAATCATGGACTTGTTTCCTCAGTGTATACAAACGAGAAGCATTCTGACGCTTCATAGAGTTTCTAAGTAGAGTCCCATAGATCCTTCGCAGTTGCTGCACAAAACAGAGGCTTGTCAATTTGTAGTTTCATACTATTAATCAACATGGACCGATCCCCTCCAAAAACGTCTCAGAGCATCACAAGGTGGGGGGCGAAGAGTCTCCCCTGTCAGAAAAACGAATTGGTGAGTGGTGACATCCCTCAAGGAACATTTTGATCGTTTGAGACTAGGAAAAATAGTTCTGACCATTCAGCTTCTTTCCTAGAAAGAGCCAGAGAACTAGTTATATAATTTGAGCACAAAACCGCAAACAAAGTTACCGGGTTCTTGGAATACATCGACAAATTGGCTAGTTTGGATTGTGTCGAAGATTCACCAACTTCAAACTTTGATTTATTATAGAATTGATCCATCCCAACACCATGGAAGTGCGACTACTGTAAATCATCAGAATGCAACGATGCGTGAAAAAAGGGCAGCGTAAAACGAATGCAGCGTCGACGCGTGGATACGGCTGACCAAGAAGGTGTTGCGGCTGGAAAGAGGGCCAAAATTGGGAGTATGCCGGGTAATCTGCATAGACGACGAACAGCAATGCGTGGGGGTACGCGCTTGGCAATGGCGGCGCATGGGCGGACAAATGTGGCGCGTGCAGCTCTTTCCCTCCACTGGGCAACGAGCTGACTCCGAGGATGGGCCCATTATGATCACCGGCGACTTCTGAAGCTGGTGGAGCAACTTTTCCATGGTGGTGGCGGCTGTCTCGTCTGTCTCTGTTTAGGTTTCATCAACAATCATGTCTAGAGTTTCATCTTTACCTCGCTCTAATACCATATTAAAAGCAATAAAGAAAATACTCATTGAGTTACATGGAAACCCGAGCATCAGGAGAAAAACCACAATCAGACTTTCTTATTAATTTCTCATATTAACAAAAGATACAAAGGATAAATAAACAGGAAATTAGGTTAAATCCTTTATTGGGCCAAGTCCACTAATTCTAACAATAAGAATAAGAAAATGAATAAAAAAAAACTTGCAAATTCATCAATGACTGTTATCAAATTGTTTAACAAATGCCACAAGTTAGGGAAGTCACAAAATGAATAAACAAACCTGTCTATGCCTTGACTTGGAAGTTTCTCCTTCAGCCTCCAGTATTGTCTGCTTGGGTCTGGTGCAAATAAACAATTGTTGTGATCATGATTTCTCAGGCAAAAACTAAACTTTTGTAGAAATGTGAAACCTATTGGCAAAAGGGGAAAATAATCTATTTGCATTGACCTGAATGTTTTTAAGCGCTCTGAGAAGGCCAATGCCATTAATTCACCACCTTCAAGAGCAGTTTTAAAAATTGGATGCAACCCTTCACGAGGTAAGTCTTTTGCTCTTCTGATAGACTCTTTTGAAGGTAGAGGTTTTGACTTTGAATACATACGAAATGCATTTGAACAAGTTTTCTGCAGAGAAATCAAGTCTGCAGAAGAATCAATAGTTTCTCTAATTCTATCAGAAGCAAGATCAATAACTGTCTGAGGGAGACGTCCATATACAGTTTCTCCACTTGCAATTGCATGGTCTATTTTAGAGAATACCCCCTCCTTATCAAGTAAGACTTCCTCCTCAGTAGGTGCAGCTCTTATAGGTTTTGAGAGAAAAAGATGAAGATCTAAAAGGTTAGGGAGATCTTCAGAAGTCACAAATGAAAATGCTGTACCAGTTCGACCAGCCCTTGCAGCTCGTCCAACTCGGTGTACGAAGATTTTGGGTTTTGGAGGGAAGTCCCAGTTGATAACATTATCAAGCAATGGGATGTCAATGCCCCTAGCTGCAACATCAGTCACTATTAAGAACATTGTTCTTCTTGCCCTAAATCTTGATATATGAATTTTGCGAGCATCTTGGTCCATTTCACCATAACAGACAGACGGCTCAATACCTTCCTCTCTGAACAGAACATTTAAGAATTCCACATGATGCCTAGTGGATACAAAAATCAAACTTTGTTGATCCGCACTGATTTGCTCTCTGATCAAATACAACAATGCTGCATTTTTCTCTTCTTGACGCAAAGTAAAAAATACAACCTTTAGATCGGGGCTAATCTTAGTGTCTAAATCAAGGCGCACAAGCTGGGGATCACGAAGACCAGCCTTCGCAAACTCTGCAAGAACACTTGGTAAGGTCGCACTAAAAAGCAAGGTCTGACGGTTCTCACTCAGTTGTGCAAGGATTTTATGCAACTGCTCAGCAAAACCCATGTCAAAGAGACAATCAGCTTCATCAAAAACTACATATTCCACTGTGCGCAAGGTCATGTCATCAACCTCGGCCAAATGATGCATCAGCCTTCCAGGAGTAGCAATTATAACATCAGGACTTTGAGCCAATTCTTCAAACTGAGTTTCCATACTATCACCGCCTACCAATAAACTAATTCGAAGATCTGCAACAAAATTTAAATGATAATTAAACTCATTATGAGTGAAAAATAGGAAAATTAGTGGTACATTGCAAAATATTATAACCAATTGAAAGTTCATAGCACAACTAATTTTCAAGCTTTCCATTATATGTCATTGAAGACAAATGATCTACTTCTGAAACAAAATTAATTCCAAAATCTAACAAGTATGCAAATGTAAATTAATTAACAAATCTAAATTCGTCCAAAATCTAGCTGAATAAGAGCAAAAGAAGAATAGGTGGAGGGGATCTTCTCCATACTGATGACATAACGGGTAAATGGAATGAAGAAAAGCAGCCTGAATATTCACTCTTCAAAAGGCGAAACAGCATTATCCAAACAAGAATATGCGTTCTTCTTGGACTATGGATCTTCCATAAAGCCGTATACAACTCTTTGTTCAATGGGGAAGATGGAGATAGATGAGTTGTGAGAGATTTTACTGAAAAGGTACTTTTGCCTACTAAAGACCATGTTCTTCTATCAAACGCCTCAGAAACTCTCGATAGTGCAATTATGCTGAGCCATTCCTGAAAGTCAAAGACCTCTATTTCCTTTAGCAAAGAAAAAAGGTAATTGACCAGAAGTTCAGAGCAAAGTCCCAATAATTGGCTACCGACCATTTTAAAAGTAGGGCAATTCTGAAAAGTCTTGAGAACAAAATATTAAAGGGAACCTCACCCTCCCACAAGTCTACCCAAAATGCAATCCAGCGTCCATTTTCTAGCTTGAATTTTGCCAATGCATACTTTCAGCCAAGTTCTGAAATACAAACCCAAGGGCTTCTCAAGCTCTTACCATCTTTTCCAGCTGTGTGCTAATTAAAAGAGCGTTTGTCATGAATGCTTCTAACCACCTTGTGCCATAATGCATCTTCTTCTTCCATGTATTGCCACCCTCATTTGGCTAGAAGAGCCAAATTTGGGCCTTGAAACTGCCCAAACCGAGCCCTCCATCAGCAATGGATTTGTGAACTGTTTCCTATTTTACCAATTGATTAATCTTGCTGCCATTATGTCCCTCCCAAAAGAAGTTTCTTAGAATTCTTTCTAAAGTTGATAAGACACCTTTGGGCATAATAAATGCTGACATATAGTAAGTGGGAAGAATGTACAAAACTGACTTACACAAAGTAGCTCTTACGCCTCTAGAAAGATTAAATTTCTTCCATTTATATAACTTTGCGTGAATTTTATCAATCAACGGTTTCCAAAAAAGAGGATTGCTTTGGATACCCACCCAACAGTAAAACCAAGGTACAACAATGGAAGATGATCAGACTTGCAGCAGTGGAGGCCAACACATTCTCATCTATGTTAATACCACATAAAGTCAATTTATCCCAGTTCACATTCTGATCGGAGCACCATTCAAAAAATTCTATAGTTTGCTTTAACTTATCAAGCATTTTGCTGTCATATTTGCAAGCATTGTGTTAGTATTTGCCTCAACTAAATGCATTAAAAAGTAACCAACCCATAATACTTCTGGATAGAGAACTTATTGTTGATGATCTGATTGTTTCTTTCACACCAAAGGTCCCCCAAAAAAAAGGCTCGATTAATAGCGTGCAAAACAATCTTCTTTCATTCCTCAAAAGGAAGTTCCATAAAGATGGATGAAAGAAGGTCAAAAACGCTAAGGCAGGGCAATAGACCATCCAAACGCACTTCCAGCACCAAATTCAGTAGCTTTGAGCAAAAGAGCAGTCCATTAAAGATAAAGGAGTGATTCCAATTGTACATAACATAAGTAGTGAGAGAGCAATCTTCTCTGTAATTTTCCGGCATTGTTGATGCCGCTATAGCTATTAGCAAGACTGAAATGGAAGTGGTAAGTTGCAAAGTTCTTCAAGCATTTTCCGGCATTGTGGAAGCTTAAAGATCTTTATCATTATAGGAGTTATTAAGAGGTCAGAAAGATCAAAAGAAACAGGGGGAGTAAGACTGAGGAAGACTGAAGTTGTCAAAATTCAGAGCAAAGAAGGGATGGGTGTTATGTTGTGACCTTTGGCCATTTTCAGGTGGACACTCCATCATTCGAGTGTGTTCGGGAGAAAACAAATAGGAGAGGTTGGCATTTCACAAAATGCTGGAGAATTTCCTTTCAAAAGCAGAGTATATAAGTTGGTCTTCACGTAAAATTGCCACGTCTTTTAATCCAACACAGGCTAAGAGTACGAGCTTTGCAGATAAAGTTAAATTGGATGGTAACTTAGCACTTGATGAAAAGAATGAAAAACAGAGTGCCATCAGAGTTGATTATCAGTCTGTCACCAATGATGAAGGAGAAAGTTCTCAAGTTTTCTGTGTTTTGAAGACAACAAAAGAGAGCCAATGGGTGATAAAAAAATTTGGAGATAAGTTCGAAAAAGTTCTCAAGTTTCAAGGGCTTGGTTGAAGACTTCATCAATGAACCTGGGAGATGGCAGGAGATGGGGTCGTTACACCTTAAGTTCAAAAAATAGGATAGATTTAAACACAATTGGCCATTGGTAATGATAGACTTTGGAGAATGGTTGAGAATTAGAAACCCTCCTTCAGGACTACTGGTGTATAAAAACCTTTGAAGCCATTGAAGAGTGTTTCGGGAGGTTGGAACATTGCCACGAGACACTTAATCTGACCAATTGCCGCGTAGCGAGAATCTAAGTCAAACAGAATTTATGTGGTTTTATACCTACTACCATTGAAATTACCGACTTCAATAGAGGTAATTTTTTGCTTGAATTTTGGTTATATTGAGCCTATGAATCCCCCAAATATTTTCAAGGAAAGTCTTATTGTCAAGTGTTAGAAATAGTGGGCTTGGGTCATGTTGAAAGCCCAAGGGTAGTTGAGATTTTATTTGCCCTAATTTTTTACTATTTTAATTAATCTTGTGTTGCCTATAAATATTTTTCCCTTTATACCTTTATTATTATAAGAAAATAATAAGAAATATCAATATCGTGGTTTTTCTTCCTATACTAGCGTCTTCAGATAGATTTGTGTTTGTTCTACATCTCTACTTTCAATATGGTATCAGAGCGGGATATCGAAGAAACCCTAGACAATCAAACACGTGATGGAACCCTGGTAGAAGGGACGGACGTTGACATTAGTTTAGCCGTCGCTCCCATAGTTGATGCCTAGATCAGCGCCACCATTGATGAGTGGTTCCGGCATCTTCAAAACCCACCGACTTGCCTTCCTACCAAGCCGCAACTGTCTGGCAATCAACAGTCTTCAACCGCACAGGTCCCTCACATGCCACCGGTCAAAATTCCCTCATACGTGTTGCCTGGCCCTCACACACTCTGCCAACGCCCTCACATGCACCACCATCAGGACTTGCCCAGTCGTTGACCTTGGCTCAATCTTCTGCCGTTGGTGTGATTGAGCCGCCTCCTACTAGGTTAGCCACAAACCCTAGTGGCTACCCCGAGGTTGGAAATCTAGCCCACTCGACCTTTGAGGTGGTGAGTCCTCAAGCACAGTCAAGGGCCCATGAGCAGGGTCCATCTCCTAGTATTGTTGAACATCAACTGGACATGCTATGTCAACAAACTACAGCAGCTAAAGCAACACTAGGGGCTCTGTCCAACAACTGTTTGACCACACCGGTGTATTCTAAAAATCTGGAAACCTCACTCCCTGCTTTGTCGTCTTTTTATGTCTAATCCAGTGGCACAATCTATAGGATATTTTCTAGGGGGAGAAATTGAATGGTCAAAACTATTGTTCGTGGTCCAAGTCTATTAAAATGATCCTTGAAGGTCACCACAAGTTTGGTTTCTTGAAAGGAGAGATACCTCATCCTACACCGGGAGACCCTCATGAACGATATTGGAAAGGGGAGGACTCTCTTATTTGGTCCACATTGATCAACAATATACAGACTGGCTAGCCCTTACTGTATGCTGCAACCGCTAAGGACATTTGGGATACGGCTCAACAATTGTATTCCAAGCATCAGAATGCCTCCGTTACCCTCTACAAAAAAAAAGTTCATGAGATGCCCTTAAGTTCAACTCTCCCCATTAATGTTGTATTGTTGTCTTTGTCAAAAAGATAATTAACCATAGGATCACATCTTCACCCAATGTTCCTATGTTGCTGACATTTGGAGTGACTTGTTCGTGTTAACGGGGGTACACAACCTCTCCTTGATTTATTAGGTTGGCTTCAAATGCTTTTGGCTGACTCCCCTTCAAATTGGACCAAAAAAAATCCTATGGTCTCAAAGGAGTCTTTAGAACTTTTAGAAGGTTTCAACAAGAAAGAAATTCAAGAAATTTTCAAGGCGAAAATAATTTTTCAAGAGAAGCTTTAGAGATTTCTTTTTCTTTTTTTGGTGTAATCATTGACAACCTTTCAAGGATTGTTGTTTAGATTCTACTATTACAAATTGGAGAAATGGCTCCTTCTCTGGTCAATGACTTTCCTATCTACCATGGATGACTCACCGACTCCTCACTTTTGGATCCATTATTGACCCAAGCTACATGGAAAGAGTCTTGCCCTAAGTAGATCAAATTACCCCCGTGGAAAATCTCTCATAAAGGTAATCAGCAGTCAGCACCAAAGATGTTCTTCAAAGACATGTGGCATGGTATTGCTATGTTGTTTACACTAACACTCCTTTCATTTTCATCCTCGATACCATAATCTTCTACCTCAATGTCCACAATCAAATTTCTTTGTTCTTTAGTCTCCTTTTTCTTGGACATGTACTCTTTAATTGCTTTCTTCACGTGATCCGGACATTTTCTACAAGTTGTGGCATCTCTTTAACCACCAACGAGGTGCTGTTTCATTCTATATACCTCTCCTTTTGTTACTAACGAACAAAATGCACAGACAAACGTATTTATATCTTGATCATTTTGCAATCGACCATATTTCCACGTTGAATCTTCGCTCGAACTATCATTAGCCATCTATGACCTAAGTTATCAAAATTAGTATGAAGTATTCACTAATTTAGTTCTTTTGAAAAGGAGACAAGCTTCTTTGTTATTAATAAACTCAATGTACAAGAGGGCTATACGATGAGAATAATACGGAAGCCAAGAAATGTAGGGGAGAGAGAGAGATGGATAGGATCAGTAGATGCACCCGAACTTCTCAACTAGGATGACACTCCCATAGCACCCTCATTATATTCAAAATACAAAGAAAAGACCAAACTACAATAACAATACTAAGGTCATGAAAAGACCAAAGGAACAACCAAAATAACAACAGAAGCTACCTATGGTAGAAAAAAGCAAGGCTGGAAAATAAAAACATAATGGCATAAATACATATAAAACCCATCCAAACTATAGAAGCACTAATTCTGAACTGGCAATCAGGGAAAACTACATTGAATCTCATCAAATGAAGGCGATCCAATTGAGGCAAATGTCTTGAATTTAGTAATCGTTGAATTCTGTATTTGAAGAACACCTAGCTGCTGCGTTTCTTTTAGAAATCTCTACGACTTCCTCTATGACCTTGTTGCACTCTTTTATCAACAACCAACTATTGCAAAATCTGGATGGGGATGGCCCCCATAGTATCGCACCTGTCTCTAGTAATAAAGGAAAGTGATTGGAGAAGAATCTTACTTTATGGGTCACTCTTGAGTCTTCAAATTCATCATCCCATTTACTGTTAATAAAAAATCTGTCCAATAGAGATCTTGCAGCAGTGTCACCCTCTCTTGACCATAAATTTGTCATTTTGAAAGGAGTTTCCATTAGATTGGCAGAATCTATAAAGGCATTAAACTGTCTCATCCCTCTTGTGCTTCTGCCAACTGGAAACCTCTCATAGACCCATCTAGTGATGTTAAAATCTCCTCCCAAACACCAAACACCAAGCCTCATCACCGCATTCTGTAATTGTTAATAATTTTAGCCAAACAAGTTTCCTCTCTCTATAACCACACGGACCATAAACATTAGTAACCCAACAACACTTCTTGCACAAAGTTTACACATTTTATTGAGAGGGAATAACGTCCTCTTATGGTTTCCACCATTGTGATTTTACTTTTATCCCATAAGGTAAGAATGCCTCTGGAAGCGCCAAAAGATTCCACTGATTCCCATCCTATATCCATAGAACTCCAAATTGTTTTAATGGAATTTACTTCCAGACTTTCCATTTTAGATTCTTGGATTAGTACCATGTCCGGGTGATGCTATTCACTAATTTAGTATCATCGTAAAGTATTCACCTTTCATGAACAAAAATATTTTTTAAAATTAACAAAAGAAAAAAACAAATCAGTATTTTTTTTGACGTAATTGTAATCTTATTGAAAAAACTACTGCTGTTTTAGTTCCAAAAAAACAAAAGGTATTTGTGTTAAAAAAAACAAATACCTTAGAAAGTAGAGGTTTTAAATCTGCACTTCTGTTTTAGTTCAAAAAAAACAGCAGGTATTTGTGTTAAAAAAAAGACAAGAAGGTATTTATGTTAAAAAGAGATTGCAAATTTGGCTAACCGGTAATGGTAATGATTTTGGGAAGCTTCTTTGTCTTCTCTTCCCCTCTGTTTTTGCACCAAAAAACAGAGTAATGGCAGCACCAAGTACTTGCTTTGAAGAAGATGGTATGGAAAAAATAGCTTTTGTGATTTGTGTGAAGAAGAAGAAGGCTAACCGATGGCCCTTGCCCACACCGGTGACAGAGATTCGTTGAAGGCAGAAGCAGAAAGGGAACGGAAGAGGCAGAGGAAGACGTTCGTTGAAGAAGAGAAGCCACTCGGTTTAAACGGGAGAAGAAGAGTCATTTCATTTCTTGACTTTCAAGTAATAGCTTCAAAAAACATACATAATAAATTTTTTTTTTATTAAATCCCAACCCACATCTTCTAAAAAAGCCCATGCCTATTGCGCCTATGCGCGCAGCCTTATTGAAAATGCCTCGCCTCTTTAAGAACAAGCCCCAGCCGCGTGCCTAGCTGCGCCTTTTAAAACACTGGACATGTCTTTAGCCTTATATGACCATCTTCCAAGCTAGTGTAACTATAATCAAAGATATCTGACTTTTTGGTTTGGGCAGGAAGTTCGGTATTCCTTTTAGGTTCCACTTGTCCAACAGGGAAACAACATAAGTGGCTTCTCTTCTTTCCTTGATCAATGAGTATGACCTTAGGGAGGGGAGGAAGGATGTTCGTCTTTGGAGGCTCAACCCTTCGAAAGACTTCTTATGTAAATCTTTATTCAGGTTGTTGTTAGACCCCTCCCCTAGTAGTAAGTCAATTTTTGGCAAGGTTTGGAAGATAAAGATACAAAAGAATAGCAGGTTTTTTATTTGGCAGGTTTTTTTAGGTCGTGTGAATGCCTTGGATAGGCTTCTTAAGAAGATGCCTATGCTTATGGGGTCGTCCTGTTGTATTCTCTGTCGAAAGGCAGAGGAAGACCTAGATCACCTGCTTTGAGATTTTCAGGACATTAGTTTTGCATGGTTTTGTTCCTTTCAAGGGTTGGTTTTCAAATTGCTAGATAAAGAACTATTTGTGCTACGATCGATGACTTTCTTTTGCATCCGGCTTTTAAAGAGAGAAACTGGTTTTTGTGGCTGGTAGGGGTGTACGATGTGGTTTGGGATATTTTGGGTGAAAGGAACAAGAGAGTTTTTAGAGATCTTGAGAAGGACCCTTCAGAGAGTTGGTCCTTAGTGAGATACCATGCTTATCTTTGGGCTTCAGTTTCGAAGTTTTTTTGTAATTATTCCATTCGTAACATTTTGCTAAGTAGGAAGTCTTTCTTGTAGGGCTTGTTTTTTGGTGGGCTTGTTTTTTTGTATGCCCTCGTATTCTCTCATTCTTTCTCAAAAAAAGTTGTCTATTTTCATAAAAAAAACATCAAAGATGATGATGAAACATAAAGTCATAAATTTAACCACTATTCTTTGGCGTGGAATTTTTGGAGCAAAATTTTGACTAATTGGTGCCAATGGTCTATTTTTGGAGGCCTAAATGAAATCTAACTGAACTTTCGAAGATCCTTGTTTTCTTTTACCTTTTTGCTTACGAGTTACCTCATCGTCGAATGAAATTACTCAATCAACCAAAAATGCATGTGTGATGTCTTTGCTCCTCGATTCTCACTCCCACTCTTTGATTCTCGATCTCGCTCCTCCTCCAACCGTTACCTTCTTTCTTCTTCTTCAATCACTTGTCTACAACTTCTTATAAGAATTCAATCTACAACTTATGTCAAACATGGACTGAATACATTGTTGTGGGTGCTACCTACAACTTTTCTGGCCTAGAGTGGTCTTGCACAAATGGCTTAATATCAACGTCAAAGATGACGGTATGAATTCTTCCAATCCAAGATTGAAGGTGAGGTTTTCTCTTTTTATGCTTTCAATTCCGACTTTGTGAATTCTTGCACAACTAGCTCAATCTGCAACTTTTTTCTAGAAGTAAGGGGAGGAGGTGTGAATCAAGGAGCAGTAGCGAGAATCAACAAACATTATCAAATTATCTTGCCACTTTGCATCTTACTCTTATGCTTCCTTTCTTACTAAAAGAGAAAGCATTGTGTAATCTTGATGTATCATTGATCTCTTTTGTATATTTCATTCGTCAATGAAATTATTTCTTATACGTAAAAAAAATTAAATAAACAAGTAAAAAAAAACAATTTACCTAAAAGAAACCTCCAAACATATATACATATACTCAATGAAGACATTTATCATATGTTTGGTAGCTAGAATAGCTAACAATTGGACTCAATGTCATAAACAATAACAGAAAACATATATAATCCTGAGATCAAATATGTTCCAATGGTTATTTCAGTTTAAGAACACCCAAACTGATTGTACAAATAAACATTCAAATCCTAACAATCTAATTAAGAGAATGTGACTGACCCGTGAATTTTCCAAGCTCCTTAGTGAACTTGAGAGTTTGAAGCGCCAAGTCCCTTGTAGGAGACAAAATAAGAGCCCGAACACCACCCTGAGGTTCGTGCTGTTTAAGGCGCTCCAACATAGGCACCAAAAACGCAGCAGTTTTACCGGAACCAGTGCGTGCCATGGCCACGACATCGGCCCCGGAAAGAATGAGCGGCATGGTTTTCCTCTGAATTGGAGTGGGCACTCTGTAACCCTTGCGCTTGATTCCCCTGAAGACATTGGCACTGAGACCTAAGGACTCGAACCCGCCAGACTTTGCCTTCTTCTGCTGCTTCTCTCTTCGCTTAAGCTCCGCTTTGGAACTAACATGGAGAGGTTCGTCCTGCTTCCCCATAGAATCCCCCTTGAGTTTGTAACGAAATTTTTACCACTTTTGCTGAAAAGAGTGAGCTGCCGTTGGGAATTCAATTCGGCGTGCGGCTGCTGCAACCATGAACAAGGGAGAAGTGAACACCATATGCTCGTAGACCAATAAGACAGTACTAATTGAAACTCATAAAAACTTCAAAGAGAAAACATGTGCCAATACCGAGTTCAGCCTGGGAGCCGGTTGGTGACACTGTGCTCCCCTTCTTTGATGGCGTTAATGAATCACAAGAATTGCAAACCAACCTTCCCTTGCCCAAGCGAGTTGCCGCTCGTCGCCAAGGATTTTGCTGGAAGCTGCAGTAGTCGATGGCCGCCGCTAAAGTTGTCGCAGTCGCGGGGAGAGGGTGAAGATGCTTTTTATTTCTCCTTGGGGCATTTCTTTTAAATTGAAGAAGTTGTCCAAAAGTTGAGTGCTATTTTTTGTTGTTTTTTTTTTTTTTTCAATACCAAAAATGTAAAATAAGTTATAATAATTAAGTTAGTAGAACACATTTTATTATTTGTAAAAATGACAAAAACAAAGTTTAGCCCATACATCAATACGTAAAATGTCACAAATATTATTGTTACTAATATACGTTTGATACACTTTTTACACCTAATACATCCCTTGATAGACCTGATACTTCTTGATACATTTGATTGATACACTTGATAGTTGGATACTCTTTGATACACATCTGAAACACTACTAATATATGTTTGATACACTGCAGATACATTTAGTATTCTTTACTTATACAATTGATTCATTAAATGCATTTGATATGCTTGAAGTTCTACTTATACATTTGATATATTATTGATATACACTTGTAAACTTGATTCATATACTTGATAACGATTCACTTTACTGATATGTTTTAACAATATATCATTGATATACTCGATAATGATACACTAAGTTAAATCGTTCATATACTTAATAATACTCTAATAAACTGCATAAAATTTGAAAAAACAAAAATCATGTAGTAAGTATAACCAACTAATGCATATAATATAAGTATATCGCAACATTGATATACGAAACTAAGACAAAGTAAAACCAAAAAATTAATGTAAAAAAATAAAACAAAATCATTTAGGATCATATTCAACTCAAAATACACATCGAATAAAGTAAAAAAAAATCACAAATGAAGTTAATTACTCCGATCAACAATCATTATATTATATTTCATATTGCAAATATTGTACTATTGATATTTTAAAATTAAGATTAAGACAAAAAGAATAAATAATTTTTCTAGTATAAGAATAAATAAATAATTATGGCCTTAAAAAGTGGGAGACAAATAAATAATGAGTATGACATTAAAAAGAGGAAGATAAATAAGTTATTGAACGGTAGTTTAAGAATAATAACAAATTCAAGATGGAGAAGTGAAAATTTTGTCATATTTGCAAAATTCTAAAACAATGTGCTATAGTTGTTATATCATATTCTCAAAATGATATCCTATGTAATTTTTCTTTTTTTCAAGAAGATGGCCGCTTGCTTAGTTTGACACCTCCGTAGCACCATAATTATATTCCATCAAGCTAAAATCAAAACAAAGAAGAATTAAAAGAAGTACAAGGAAATACAAATAAAAGAATTAAACATTCATTTAAAGAAGAGGCGATCGGTTAGGCTTATATTTTGCATAGTGTCAATCTCGAGATCCTTGGAGAAGGAACACCATAAGGAGGCTAAAAGTTTGATGAGTTCATTGAGATCTTACGCTAAGAAGCTTGCTCTATACAAATCTATAGAATCTTCCCAAACACAATTCTAACAACAATGCAAACAAGTTGAGAATGAGCAAAAACAAAAAGAAAAACAGATATTGTGAAGATTAACTAGCGGCAAAGCATAAAGTCAAGATTGAAGAGACAAACAGTGATTAAACATCTTCCTTTTTAACAACCATAAACTCCCAAAGCCATTTTCCAAATTAGATTATTGATTCAACGTGGACTTCTATATTCCCATAGTAATTTTCCAGCTAGAGGAATGAATTAACTCAAAAACTTTTCCAACTCGAGTCAACAGTCACTATCTTTGGTCGAATATAACTCGTACTTTCCTATGTGACTAAAGCCCCATAAGAATCTGAAACCCACTCACTTCTTCAACCTTAAAATTTTCCATGAAACAATAGTTTCCTGCAAATACTTTCTGCTATACAATTAAAAATCTTCTTTCTTCCTCGTGCCAAACTGCCTACTGGAATTCGTCATGTCATACTAAATTATCTCCAAAAGATCAAGGCTCCAAAATGAACTTTGCTAAAGAAATAAGTTCCAACCAAATACATAATCTCTCTATGATCATAAAGTTCATATTCATTTGTGATCCAAAAATATTTTTACAAACAGTTCATAAGCATCAAAAGTACAAGAGAGCTCCACAAGGATTTGAAAATTCTAGATCAAAACTTAACTTTTTTTTTGTTATTTGTAGCAAAACCAAAATTGGGGCTATCTTCTTTATATGCTTTCTAACTACCAATCTTTTTTTTAACTCCTAGCTCCTTTGAATTCACACAAGGACTTTCAATGCACTACCACATCCAAAACTACTTTGAACGTTGGAGATAAAGTTTAGATGATGTCTTGCAAGTGCTGTGAGATTTCTTCTTTGAATTTCTGGAGAGAAGGTTGTTCTTCTTCTATACCTTTCTTCACAAACAATTGGCAGACATTGTTGATTATGTTCTCCAAAATCTCACAATCTTTAGCCTCTTCCTCTACCTTAATCTCTTCTAATTTCTCACTACTTACATTTAGGACTGATTCAACATCTGAGTATTGGGTTTCTTGAGCATTAAGACTACCGGCTTCCTCTAGATTAGCATTCCCATATTGCATTTTGTTTATAATTTACTCACACTCTCGTTAAGAGTTCAATGTACCTCACATAATTACTCGCTACAAATTAAAAAATATATAGAATTTTAGAACAAATAATTTGTGAAATGTCAAAATTACTCGAATGTCTCCTTTACTCTGCCCACCATTTTCTCATAAAGTAGTCACACATACAAATCCATTTACATATCTATATGCTTCGATTGGAACTATGGCATGTGACAAATGAACAATTTGGACGACGAGTTTAAGGAATGGGCTAATTGTGATTGGCGACAAAACTGATTTATTGGTTAAATTAGTCATGTTTGATTGTGTTATTTTCTATAAAGTTACAATGTATATTTATACATACTACATGACAATATTATTATTTTCAGATTAATTTCATAGTATTTGACAAAATGTATAGCATATGTTGCTGACACAATTATATTATAATTTCTACTTTTAAATAGTGTGATAAACTATTTGTTTTATATCACGATCACATATTCAAATATTCATATTTATTTTCTCATATAATCATATACATTACCAATTTAAAAAACTTAACATTAAGATGAATTTGTCACAAATCCAACAATAAGAATGATTTCCTAAATACTGTCACTGAATCATGGTTATGGTTGTTTAACTAGCCAAACTTTACAATAACCAATAGAATTAAGATTTCTCAAACATGGTATATGTCGAGTATGAATGATGTTATAAACAACAAATTTGGGACACACACGAAAATGTAAAAATTTTGGTTATTCCTAAGTTGGGACCATAATTCTAACCCTACTCAACCGAGAACTTATTCCTAAGTTTCATCCAACCTTTGTCCATCTTTAAATATCTAAAACATAAATATATTTCATTAGTCTTATATTCCTCCTTCCAAATGCTCAAACTTACTTCATCAACAAGCTACACCTCACAGGTATCTAATATCTCATTTTTCACTACATCTAAGTTTAAACTAAAAAAGCTACCTAACACGAATTATAAAACATTAAAGGCAACCATAATTCTAACTAACAGTTAATTCTAACAAACAAAAGATAGTTGTAGCCACCTACTTTTTTCCTACAAATATTTTTTTTAAAAAAATAATATTAGTAACAATAGCTAAACTTTTATTTATTTATTTTTGGAAAAAATGTAAAAAAATTAGTAATGACATAATATCTCATTTTTATTGTTTTAGGAAATAAAAACAAATCCATTTATTTTAAATAAAATTTTTTAACAACAAAGAAATTATTTAGTTTTAAATAAAATACTTTTTAAAAACTTATTTCTATTCATTTTAGGAAAAAAATAAATTTATTTATATCATTTTAGGAAAAAAGGAAAATCAATTTTAAACAAAAATCTTTTAATATCCATTTAATTTATTAATTTATTTTTCACAAAATCTCAAAATATCTCATTTAATTTATTTTAGGAAAATGAAATTTTGTTTTATCAACATAATATCAAATTTTGATTTTATTCTGATTTTTTTTTTTAATTTGTCGTACACCCCGGTCTATAAATAGGGACCCTAGTCATTTTGAAAATGGTTGGAGAATTTCATACAAAAGTTCTTTAGAGAGAATGCTTAGAATTTTTTTTTTTTATTTAGAGTGAATCTCTACCAAATTTTTTTTTTGCAAAATGTGAGTTTTTCTTATTATTTTCATTATCTTATTGTCTTTACTTTTTTTTAAACTTTATCTTAAGCAAATCAAATATCATTGTTAAACTAAATTTAGTTGGAGGTTGCATTTGGTAGGGATTTAGTCCCAAGTATCCGCACCCCATACAACAAGTAATTTCTTTGGGATTTGAATCCTTAATTTTCTTTTCTTCTCTTCTTAAAAGATAAAAGAGAAAGAAAATAAAATATAGGAAAATTTTAGTATTTTTTTTCTTTTATCATCATTTTAAAAAAATTATTTAATCTTTTTCTTCTATCTAAAAAATATGGAGAAAGAAAACGACATAAGAAAAATGTTTGTTTTTTTATTTATCCGTATTTCATTACTTTTTTTAAAATCCCAACTATTAACCTTTATTTTCTTTTCTCTAAAATATAGTGGAAAAGAATGAGGATAGAGAAAAATTTGTCATTATTATTGTTATTATCGTTATTACCATTATTATTATTATCATTTTCTTTATTATGGGTATATTTTATTTTATTACTATTATGGTTCTTTTCTTCTTATTATTATTATTGTTTTTATTTTTATTGTGATTTTTCTACCATTTTTCTTTCTTTCTTTATTCATTCCTTTTTATATTTATTTGTTGTTATGTTTCTTTTCCTTTACTTATTCACGTTATCATAATAAGGATGGTTATTATCAATTTAAAATTTTTTATATTTTAAAATAAAAATTCTTTTTAATCATTTAGCAAATTTGTGTATAATATTATAAAAAAATTTATGCTTTTCAAAACCTTCAAAATTTTATCTATGATCTCATAAGGTTTCCTAGATCAATCTTCTTTTAATAACTTAACTGTTTTCTTTAAAATAAATTCGACGATGGAATTAGAAATATCTGAGAGTCCGTTATTTCTAAATTCTTGAGGTGATGGAATCGGTTCTTTGGGAGTCCAAGATCGATTCCCAATACTTTTTCTAAAAACTAAAATCTTATCTTACTTGCTCAATTCGTTGTTTGATATACTTGATTCCATTGTGTATTATTTCTTATTGACCTATTTTTGAAGTCTTTTTTAAATTTCTTTTTTTAACTGTTTAGAAATTTTTACTTTAAAACTATCATTTTTAATTTTTTTCTAAAAAAAGTTTAAAATATAAAATCTATATTTCATAAGTTTTCCCTATTCAACTTTGTTTAATAACTCACTTCTATTTCTCTAAAAAAAAAATCTATAATGGAATCTAGAAAATTCGGGAGTTCAATTTCATAGAGTTTTTAAGGTGAGGGATCACATATTTGGAAGTCCAAGATGTGATCACAAGAAAAAATGAATTGATGTTTAAAAAAATATTTATTTCAAGACTAGCCTATGATAGATTTTGAGAAATTATATTATTTTCTCATTTTCTTATGGTGAGAAATTTTCCTCAACATATAGTATCAACATATAGTCTAATTAATGGAATATTATTCCACTTATTGTATGAAATCATTACTTCAAATTGGAGTAATGAGAGTCAAATAAGACATTAGTTTTAAAATAAATAAAAATACATTTTCAATTCAAGATTTAAAATATGGCCACTGTTTTTCTAAATGTGTGTTGCGGGGTGTTAATACCTTCCCCACACAAATAACTCCTGAACTCAACTCTATTTTTCGCAGACCATTTTTTTAAAAAAATTGTTTACTTTATTTTGGTGTCCAATCACACTGTAAAAAAGATTGGTGACGACTCCTGTTTTCTTTTAAAAATAACTTTTTTGAGGATGTCGGTCGCTCCGTGTAGTCTCGGGCACGTAGCGACAATAGTCACAAATAAAAAATTGTAGGCTACCATAACTGTAGGATAGCCACAACAAATCAATAAAAAAATTCAAGTATTTAAACTATTTCAACAATTTAAAATTTTTCAATTTCATAAATTCAACAATTTCAATACATTTAAATCCATCCATACCAATCACAATTTCAATAATTTAAACTCTAACATATTACAAATTTCAATATTTCATTTATACATACAATTTAATTCATTAACCATTCATATACACTTTAATTCATAAACTTCCAACAATTTAAATATACAATCTACACATACATTTTAATATCAATCATACATTTATTTATTCATGCAACAAATTCAATATCAATCATACATACAATATACAATCATACATACAATATACAATCATACATACAATATACAATCTATACGTACAATCTACATTCTACAATATACCATTTACAATATATCAATATATATATCATGCATTTATTTAGAAAAAAAACAAAAATGTATCTTTACCGGATAGTAGGGACGGCGGCGTAATACGATGACAAAAGGAGGACAGTGGGTGATGGAACACGACAACGAGGGACAAGGAGATAGCGGACGACAACGACTCTCTCTCTTTTCTCTTTCGTTTTTCTCTTTTCTCTTTCGTGTGTTATGTGTTATGTGAATACATAAGTCTTATTAACATGGATTCTCCCGATACAGCTAGAAAACATCGCGAGAACCCCTTAATCTCGACATCATAAGTGAAAACTTTGGGATTATTTTGCATCAATTCTGATGTTTCACTTATGGCATCAGGGAAAAGTTTTCAAAATTATTCAAACGTTATAGTTTCTCCCGATATGATCAACCTTTACGTCAATCATAGTTTGCAAAGCCCGACGTCTCACTTATTGCGTCAGTGAAATGTTGAAATAATTATTTAAGGGTTCAATTTTTCCCGTTGTGGTCAACACTAATGTCAGCAAATGATGACCAATTACTGACGCCATGCACATAAACGTAAGGGTTACCATAAATTTTAATAATAATTTTCATTTTCCTCGATGCCACACACTTCCACGTCAGTCGTAGCTAGGGCATCCCCGACGTGTACTTGCATGGTGTCAGAGCAAATGAAAATTATTATTAAAATGAAACATTTTCCCGACGCCTTCGTGCATTGCGTCAGGGAAGTGGTATGTTGTCCCGACGTCTTCAACACCACGTCGGTCCAAAAAACCACTATCGACACAAGTTTGACGGCGTTGGAGAAAGTTTTGTTTCCCGACTTTGTCTATCCCAATGCCTTTTTGTGCATAAGATGTAATGTCCCAGAATTTAGGTAATTTTAATTTAATTATCTTCATTTTATTTAAGTTTATTAGGTGTTATTTTGAGTTATTTGAAAGAGAATTATTTGGTTATGTTGAAATTGAACTTTATTAAATATTCGTTTGAGTGAATATTTAATTAATTAGTAGATTTGGGTGTTGGTAAAATTACGTTTGATTGTATATGAATATATATAATTATTATGGAAAAATGGTAAATATGATTTCATTCGTGGAAAATTAATTATTATAGAAAATAATTAATTATTTTGAAAAAAAGATAAATATTAATTGAGGAGAGAGGTTGATATAATTGGGTAAACGAGGAAAGAGAATGAATAGGATTTATTTAAAAGAAAAATTGTTAATTATATATTGGAATATAATTATTGAAAAAAATGTAACATTCCAAATAACCATGGAGCTTTCATTGATTATCCTAAATTATTTGAGAGTTATATTGAGGTTTGAAGTTAAAATTGAATGACTGAATTAAGATAATTCATGTTGGAATTTATGAAAGTTTAAAATAAGTGATTTATTGAGGAAGATTTGGTTAATTAAAAGAATTGAGAATTTGAGTTGATTTTGGATTTTGAAAGGAAACGTTGGTTTGAAATTGGAATTAATTAAGTATATGCATATTATTAGATCGGTATGGCAACCCTAGATGGGTGAATAGGGTTTAAATAAACTTTTTAACAAATAAAAAGTAAATTCAACTAATTAGATATTTTTTAAATTAAATAAAGAACTTTGTAAACTTTGTTAAATAACAAGATTGATAAAAAGATATGAATGGAAGATATGCAATCAAACTCAACCAGTAAGAATATGTAACTAAAATTAAATTAAAAAATAATTAGAAAAGAGTTAGAGAATAAGACACCGTAATTTTACAGTAGTTCGGTTAAACTCAACCTACATCCACTTTTCCAAGCATCTCTTGGGATTTTGATTGAAAATCTTCTTTTGACTCTTTCCACGGATTTGAGTCGAACCGATTCTTGCTCCTTTTTCGAGTTCAAGAGTAAACTCGATCATTTCCACGGGTTAGGATCCAACCGTTACAATATATTGCAGTTTTTAAATCACACAAAAGAAAACTCTCTAAAAGAGCGAGTATACAATTTGAAACTCACAAATTTAATCTTCACAACACAATAAGAATCTCTCCAGAATAAGATGAAAAAAGTAAAAAACATGAAGCTTCAGAGAGAATAACAATGTTAGCCTTTTGCACTTTTTGAGGACGGTAAAGTTTTTAATAATCTTGTCTCTTTAGAGTTTGGGAAAAGTGAAGTATTTAAAAAGAAAGGAAAGATAAATTTAAAATCATTTTGGGTTATTAGATGTTAGTAAAAGAAAAATGAATGTTTGAGATTTAAACTCAGTTAGCGTTAGACACAATACGAATAGTAATATAATAATGTCTTCTCAAAATACTTTGTTTAAAAAAAAAACCAATAAAGCAACTTTCCAATCTTTTAAAAAAGTTAGACACAAGTAAATTTAATAATATTAAAGTCATTTTCTTTTTAAATTCATTTTTTTATAAAAGCCAATAAAACATAACAAAAAATCACATTTGTGACTCCTCCATTGCTCCAACCAAGTGACTTTCTTTAATTGGTTCAAATTGAATGTTTGGTCGTCACGTCACTATCTCGGTTATTTTTCCATTAAGATTCTTTTAGTAATATTTTCTTCAATTGAACTTCGATTTGGGTGATTCAAGAGGCGTTAGAATCATTTTTCCAAACTCTACAATATGGACTATTCAATTGCAACAGTTTTTAAAAACTGTCATCGAAAGACTTTCCATGACTCCCGCTTTTATGACTGAAAATAACTGTCGTGAATTTCGTTTACGACAGTAAATAACTGTTGTCGTAGACCACTTTTGTACTAGTGTCAATAAAAAATCAGATTTGTTATCATCAAAACATAAATTAATTAAATAACTAAAATAAATTAATTTGAGTTTAAGGGCCAAAAATCCAACACATATATAATATATATATTTAATTAAGAATTTGGATTTTTGGTGGAATATGATATTAATTATTTGGTTTTGTATAAATAACTAATATGGAAAAGTAAAGTTAATTATATTATGGAATATAATTATAATTGTTGGAAAATAAGATAATCAATACGGATGGAGATATTGATTTGATTGGACAAGATAGTATATTTAATTAGGATATGGAACAAGAGTTTACAATTTCTTATAAGAGGTGTTCCTACGAGACCACTTGCACGATTTAGGGGTGTACCTACGAATCACATGTATGATTAGGGAGGACAGTTTTATTGTGTATACGGGGTCACTCGCACGATAAAGGGTGTTCCGACGAAACCAATTATTATATCAGAGATAGATCTAATATTGTTATCATTAGAGATAGATCTACCATCAATTATCTCAATTTAAGATAATAAGGACCTAAATATGAAACAATCTAGATCATATCAGATTTAGCTACATTTGGTACATTTTATATACATATAATCATAAGAAGAAGAATATAAGAACAATTAATGAAGATTTGACTAAACACACATTATGATATATTTTCTTTTTCTTTCTCTTTAAGAAATATATTCTCACAATTAGACAAACAAATATGAAAAGAAAGCACTAACACAATTAATATGGAGTGTCAGTTAATTTGGTCAAAAGCAAGTCTCGGGCACCACAAGTCCGATACTCGATCCACCAATGTTCTTGCATGATGAAATTGTTGTCTTGTTTTTGTACGTAAGCTTTATGTCTTCCAATTTTATATCACTGCACGGACTACTAGAACTACAATCAAATGTTACAGCTTCTGACGTTGCGGATGTTCCTTCAATACTTTTGTATGTCACATCATTAATCTTCACTCCAGAACTCTTTAATAACAAAAACAATTAAAAAACAAATATTAGAATGGCAAGAAAAAAAAAAAAACTACGTATCTCTAAAAGAAAAGTTGGTCAATTAATTACCTGGAGAGAACAACTTTGGTGGTTGGGACAATAATTTTGATCGATTAAGATAGGATTTTTAACATTGATCATGACGATATTTTGAAAGATAACATGTCTAACGAAACCATTGCTAGGTGTAGGCCATGTCTTTATCCTAACACCATTATCGGATTTCGTGAACACTGCATTTATCAATGTTACATTTTCAACTCCGTTTTCGTTGGCCTCTTTTCCTAAGCTTCCGATGCTGTCCATTAATTGAAGTTAGATAATATTAGTTTACTAGCTCGAAATACATACGAAAACCACCATTTCAGGAAGTATATGTAAATGTAGTTTTGTTACCTTACGCCATGGCCAGGCCCACATTTGATATCACTCATAAACAAATTCTTTGTTCCATCACCAATAGAAATGCAATCATCTCCAGTTTTAATGGTACTTCCAGTGATGGTTACGTTAGTGGAGGATTGCACATGAATACCATCAGTATTGGGGCTTTGGTCTGGAGCCATTATCTTCACATTCTTCACCACCACATTGTTGCAGCTATTGATCACAACATGAGTTTGTTGACTATTGATTGATGTTAACCCACTAAGTATTATGTTGTTCGCCCAATTGAACGTTATTGACTGTATTTCATTTGTTAAAATAGAAAGAACACAGAACATGTTACCATATATATATTTTAAACAAGTCACAATAATTTTTCTTTTAAAAAACACCCATTTTCTAGTTGCCAACTTAATTAGGATGTATTTGAAATATAATTTTGAGATAGACTCGAAAGGATGGGTGGAACTTGAAGTAAACACATACCCTAGCTCCTGGAGGACAGTTTTTTGCAGAGTTCTTGCAAGCCCAATAGGCAGTGCCTTTTCCATCAATAGTGCCACCGACGAAAGAAACTCCATCGACTTTGATGAACAAAATCCAATACCCAGAATCTCCAAGGGCACGATAGTCAAGAGGTGCAACAAGTGTTCCGTTCAACAAAAATGTAATTTTGTTCTTACATGGACCTCTAAACGTGATGGGTGTGAGCAAGAACCTTCCCTTAGGGACGTTGATGGTGGATCGTGTGGAGGAGCTACATGCAGACGTCCACGCCTTAAGAAATGATTGGGTCGAGTCCGTTTTTCCATCGGGTTTTGCACCAAATGATATCACATTGTAGTTGGCAGCAGTTGAGATTTGAATGAACAAATGGAAGAAGACGATGAAGACTAGACTTTTGGTTGGGTTGGCCATATGTATGTGTGGAGAAGATTATGATAAATTGGGAATTAAAATTGATGATGGATGGCTGTTGGGATGTGTTATATATATTTATAATGTGATGTAATGAATTTAATAATCTAAATTAAAACATTGATAAAGTGAAATTAAAGAAATTGGATACGAGCCCTAAGTAAAGAGGCGGCTTGGTGGTTTGATTCAAACGACGGAAATCGGCGAAGGTCTTGATGTACGGCTGCTAAGTTCATGCATTTTCATCATTCTTTCTTCTTTTTGTGAACAAAAATTGGTATTGATTGAATCTTTGTGTGTAATTGGTTGGTACTTAAATAATTAGTACAATATCATTCTTATCCATATATTTGTTTGATTATTTCACAATTTTATAAATACTACTCTATTATTTTAACCCTATTACAAGCTATTAACCTTCAATTAATTTTTAGTTTCATCTCAAAACCCATCTATTTTTATTATCTCATTTCATCACTCACTCTAGAAAATAAATTCTCTTTTTCTAAAAATAATTTGGCACCTGAAAAATTATGATCAAACAATTTGATCGATAAAATGTGAAAAAGATGGATATTGCTTGAAATGCACTCTTATAGTATTTTTTCTAATGTCATTGTCTTATTTATCAAGCCTTATCATACACACTCTTTCAAACAATTAGTAATGTATATCAGAAAAAGTTATTTCATAAATAATATTTTTTTTTAAGTAATCACAAAATTATGGTAGTTAGATAAGAAAATACAGAAATCGGGTTGGAGCACACAACTTCCTTCTACAACTCCATTAATCCAATCACAAATATTTGACCAGTTTGACCTAGTTTTTAGCCACGTGGGTTGTGACTAGATTAAAGAAAGTCGTATATCGAGTATACCACCCTTAAAAGAAAAACAATTTCCTAAATTAACCCATTTTTTGAAGTTTATATGATGCTTTTATTTTTGAAGTTTGGACTCAAAAAGAAAGAATAATGATGAAACACTCCTCAAGCCATCTGCACTGCCTCATATTTAACTCCTTCTTGGTGACGAAGTATTTTAAACTCTTAGGGGCCGTTTGGGGGAATGAAAAGAAAGGAAAGGAAATGACTACAGTTTGGCGGAGAGATTAAGGAAAGAGAAAATACTACCCTTAATTCCTTTTATTTCTTCTCTCTCATCATTTATTATCCATTTTTTCTATTTAATCATTTCATTTCCCAATATAATCCTTCAATTTTTTAATATAATCATTCTCATTTTTCTCCTTCTTCTCTTTCCTTGTTTATTTCTTCATCTCTTTCCTCGTTTATTTATTCTTCTCTCCAAATTAATCCTTTTATTTATTCTCTTTTCCAATCAAATTAATTACACTCTCTTATTCTTCATTCTCTTTGTGCCAAATGAATTAGTTCTCTTCTATAGTATGTTGCTTATCATTTGCATGAAGAAAAAAATTAATAAATGAAAGAACAAAAAAAAACAACATAATACATTTTTTTATTATAAGTATTGATGATATAAACTTAAAATACAAATTTCTTTTGGTATTCTATTTGCTGTACAATTTGAAGAAACACATTTTACATAAATGAAAGAAAATAATACAATTTGTTTGTATTGTGTATTGTGTGTACGAGCCCCATCAACTAGATCTTCAGCTCCTTCAACTTAGCTGAAGCCATTCTGTATGGATTTTCAGCTCCATTCGTCGAACTCTAAGCCCAACCACACGCCATCTTGTTCCACCCTCGATCCAGTCGTGCTTCACGTTCAACGGTAAGTCATCATGCAGATTATACTCGAGATGTCTTCTACCTCGAGTTCACAAGCTAATTCTCAAGATCGAGCCGCGTGTTTCTCTCCCTCTCCCAATCATGCAACCAAGTTATTCTCTGCCTTTTCCTAGCCAAGCCACAAGCTTACCTTCACTTCTTCAAGCCGTTTGCTTTTGGAGCCATGTTTTGGGTGAACCTTAGTGAGTTCTTGATTTAGGTTTAGGATACACCCACAAAGTGTTAATTATTAGTGTTAATTATTGATTATGGTTAACAAAATTATTATTTTATTTTTGTTGACATTAGGATTGGTTTAATTGAATTTTAATTTGGATTTTTTAGTTGAAGGTTAATTAGCTCAATTGGAAGAATTAAGCAATGTTGAATTGGTTCCTTAGATGCTTAGGATTGGGTTCATTGATTTCTGACTGTCAACCACGATTCTACTACTATGTATTGATAGATCTTCAAATGTAATCCCAACTTTTGAATTCCAAACTTTTCTTCAAGGTATTTAGCATTTTCTAACCCAATGGGTTTGCAGAACTGCAATTGTTGAATACTTAATGATCCTTTCAAGTTAATCAATCTATTGAGTTCACTTAACTCACCGTCTTTATTCTCTCTTAATATAAACAAATTCATTGTTTGAAGGATAGTCATTGAACTCATTCCTTTTGGCATATAACCCCAAGCATGTTTAAAATCCTTAACATCAAGATGCCTAAGATCGATCAGATTCTTAATATATCACTTGGCAATTCTCTTAGCAAATGACAACCTTGAAGGGTGTGTGTTTCCAAATGGTACAGTTTTGTAACTACCTTGAGAAGGAAAACAATACGACAATAAGAAATATTAACATATCTCAAATGTTTAATCTTACCAATACACTTGGGAACATGATAATGAAACAAAAATTTCAATGTTTGTAACTGCAAATGATTAGAGAGGTCGATTTTATCATCAGCATAATTCAGTGTTCTCAAAATATTTGCCTTTATTAATGATTGTGTAATGGTTCCAGTATTGTCTTTGGCATGAAGGTCGGAATTGTCACATGTTGAGTCCTTTTGTCAATGGACTTAGTGTCATCGTTAGGAAGCACACAATCATTTTCTCCAACGGAACATGGAAGATTATGCCTTGAAGTTGTGCATCTTGAACGTCTTGATGTCTCCCCATTTGTTTGTTTTACGTCTTGAAAAATTGACCTTCCTAGTAGTTGTTTGAAATAAAAATCACCAACATCTTCAATTGGATTCTTATTATGTGGTTGAATGAAGCCTTATGCCATCCATAGTTTTATCAAATCATCATTTTGAATCTTAATCTTTAAGGAACAAAGCACAATAGGTGAAACATTGTTTCAACCTGAATGAGATGTGGTTAAAATTGATCTTTAGTATGAATTGCATCTCATTTTTCCGTGGCATGATTGGGTGAAGTTAGTTGTCCTTGAATGACAACCAATTATTTTTGACTTTTTAGAATACAAATAGCTCCCAATTACCCTTATTGCAAGAGGAGAACCTTTAAACTTTTGTCACAATCTCCTTACCGATTACCACCAAATTTAAATATTCAAGCACCTCTGATTCGTTGGATAATGCAATTTTTCTAAACAACTCCCAAGAGTTGTCCTTGTCTAGTTCACTCAAATGATGGAACAAAACTGTGTTAGAAGTATGTGCAACTTGATGAGTACGAGTTGTGATCAAATTTTTACTTCCCTTAGCTCCATCGATAAGAAACTCTTTAAGACTAGTCCATTATCTTGCCCAATTCATATTCCACACATCATCCATGACAAGCAAATATTTTTTTCTATCAATTTTCTCTAGAAGCATACTTTGCAACGTATCGAGTTGAAGGTTGGGCTCATGTCTCTTTTTCGTGAGAGACTATAATATTTTCAACAATTATTTTGACATCAAATTCTTTCGAAATACACACCCACATTGTTAAGTCAAAATGTTCATTTTCCTTCATATCGCCATAGATAGATTGAGCAAGGTAGTCTTTCCTAATCCTCTCATTCCAAAAATTTAAGTTCAAACCAAATCAAATCGAAGATATACTTCCATTCGTAAGAGATCAAAACAAATGGTTAAAATACAAAGGATTATAAAATTTGTTCAAAACATGAACATCAAAGAAAATTTTGTTCATACCCTATTGCAAATAAACATAAAAATATAAAAGTATTAGTGTTTTAAGTCAAAATAAAACAGACGGTAGTTCTAAACATAAAACTCAATGCAACCACCACAACTTGAAAATAAGTAAAGTGTTAAATGAAAGCATTTGAAAGGTTCATGTTTGGTGTTCATGAGTTATTCTTGTCCCTCACTGGTCAGACTCTCGTATTACCTTTGCCTGAAAAAGTTAAACATGAAAATAGTGAGTATAAAAGTATATCTAATAAGAGACCCACTATCGATCCCGTTAAGAGTAAAAACGGTTAACTCTCTATTCGAAGGTACCTTACATCATAACAGTCTTTTGATCATATAGGATGCATGTCAATTAATCTAGTGATACTGTAGAATACACGTCAATCAGTTTAGTGATCCCATAGGATGCACATAATCAGTTTAGTGATCCCGTAGGAACACATAAATAGTCGAGTGGTCTTGTAGGAACACAAGCACAATATGTGGTGATCTCATAGGACACTGTACCTACAATATCCCATAAATAAAGTTAACAGTTGCCCCTCAATGTAGATAAGTTCATTCCGATCTAAACTATCTAAGACAGTCAAATCAAGAAAGACTCCAAATTATCAACAATTTTTTAGTTCAATGCATAAGTAGTAAAAAACTAGTAAGCTAGTACATATCTCAATTCAATCATCAATGTAGCAAATCATCAATACATCCAAACTTATTCTTATGCTTATACATCCAAACATACACACATGTCTATTTCAGACATTCCACGACATATTTTAGTCGAAACATCTTAATTCTACGCGGTATATTTCAATTCTACAGGGTTTGGTAGTTGAAATCCTTTACCTTGAGATTTGCTAAAACAATTATTCTCTAGTTGACAGCCAACGTTTTCCCAATTAACTAGATACTAACACAAAGGGAAAATTTCATTAACTTTAATCAACAATATAAGGTCAACATGTAAGCTCAATCCTAACACAAAGGGAAAAAATTAGTAACTTTAATCAACAATACACATCTAAATTTTGGTTAAAACCAATTCAACCTTAGAGAAAATTCCACATATTAAATGTTCAACAACTTATCTTATTAGACTTACCTTCAAACAAAAGCAAACCACTTGAAGAAAATAACCCAACTTTAATCCAAAATTAATCTTATTAGACTAAAAATTAACAATGTAACTAAAACCCAAAAAGTGTCTCAAATATGGCTGAAAAGGAGCAAAACTCACGGCTCGGCTAGGCAAAAGGCAAAAGATAGCTTGGCTTGCACGCGACTCCGCTTGGTTGGATGGAAGCTCACACGCGGCTAGGAGAGAAGAAGGAATCGCGCGCGGCTTGAAGCGGAAAGGCCACAGGGGTTCGGTCGGAGGGGAAACGCGGAAGAAGACCGGCGGCGGCGGGGAACAGAGGAGGAGGAGCTTGGAATGGAGAGGCGGCGCAGGACATGGAGAAACTGCTGGAGGTTTTGTCTCGGGCGGAAGACGACGGGGAACGCGGCTTGCCTTCGTCTGGGTTAGCGACGGAAGACGAAACGACAGGAGGAGCAAACGGCGTGCGGCGGAACTTCGGTGGAGGGAAACTCACGGGCTGAGGTGCTAAGGTAACGTGAAGGAGAAGAAGAAATGGTTGAACGCATCTCGAAGTTATCTTTCAATAATACATAATAATAATCAATTTACTTAACTAATGGGTAAATAATTAACCTAATTAATAATCGTAATGAACCAACAAGGTAAACGAAGAAAGAAAATCAATATTCAACCCAATCGATATTACCTGGTGTTTTTAAAACGTCAACCATATCACTTGACGTTTAAAAAATGTTAAGAAAGCCAATAATTGTCCCACATCCACCTTTTCATAAAACTATTGACGTTTTTATTTTCTATATCACCTATTTTTATGTTTCTTTTCCAAAAAACGTGAAGTATTTAAAACCACAAACGTTAAAGAGAGTCCCTTCTTCTAGTAGTGAATGAACACAAACGAGAGTATAGAATTCAAAGATACAAAATGAACATGTGTGTGGATATCTATTGCCTCGACCAATGAAAAGAATAGTTAATAATTCTAAAGCTTGGTCTGACTGTTTCTTCGATAAATTTAGTGGATTCACTAAGAAAGTTTCAACCACAACTTGTCTCTTTGCTCTCAACAATTTTGTTTAATTTTTCTCACATTCTTTATCATGTATGTATACAGTGAAAGAAAGTGAACTTGGTTGATTATTGAAAAATAAAATAAACTTAATTCTGTAAATTAAGTTGTATAATTTGTTAGAAATTTTAAATCTAAATTTAAAATGTATGAAAGTTAACTTTGAATGAGTTGTGTTTGGTTTTAGACACGCAAATAACAACTAAATTGAATTAAATTTCACATATGTTTCAATGTTATATTTATTTTCATTTATTTTGTATTTTGGAGAGTTAGTGAGTAGCTAGCCAATAAACAGGGCAACTTGGGTTCTTCGTTTGTTGCCTCTCCTTTCACAATTGAAGGTTTCTCTTCTTTCTTTGCTAAATGTTGTCCAAGAGTTCTTTGGATCTGAGTAGTTTGAGACTACAATTGTACGTATCAAAGTTAGTCGTTGTATTCTGCTAAGACACAATTGTTGTAATCTGCTTACAAACCCATGCAAATGGAATAATTGTCTTTAGAACAACATTTATAGAAGCGTGTCTCGACTACGATTTGAGTATATACAAAGGTTTTGAGGTTCTTTCAATTTGATTGTTTTCATATCTAAACATTATTATATAATATGACTTAAATGTGATTGTGTTTCCAATTGAGTTATAAATAGTTTTCTGGCGTATTCTGTTCATATTATATCAAAAAATATCTGTGTATACAAAGATTGTTTGATTTTGGTATGTTTAATATTATGTATATAATAAGAAGAAGAATATAAAAACAATTAAAAATGTCCTGAAGAGAGTGTTTGGAGGGTTGATAGATACAAAAGTTAAATAAAGGGTTTGACTAAATGTACATTATTGACATATTTTCTTTATTCTTTCTTTCTAAGTAAGGACAAACAAATATGAAAAGAAAGCACTAACACAATTAATATGGAGTGTTAGTTAATTTGGTCAAAAGCAAGTCTCTGGCACCACAAGTCCGATACTCGATCCACCAATGTTCTTGCATGATGAAGTTGTTGTCTTGTTTTTGTACGTAAGCTTTATGTCTTCCAATTTTATATCACTGCACGGATTACTGGAACTACAATCAAATGTTACAGCTTCTGACGTTGCGGATGTTCCTTCAATACTTTTGTATGTCACATCATTAATCTTCACTCCAGAACTCTTTAATATCAAAAACAATTAAAAAACAATTATTAGAATGGCAAGAAAAAAAAATTATGTATCTCTAGAAGAAAAGTTGGTCAATTAATTACCTGGAGAGAACAACTTTGGTGGTTGGGACAATAATTTTGATCGATTAAGATAGGATTTTTAACATTGATCATGACGATATTTTGAAAGATAACATGTCTAACGAAACCATTGCTAGGTGTAGGCCATGTCTTTATCCTAACACCATTATCGGATTTCGTGAACACTGCATTTATCAATGTTACATTTTCAACTCCGTTTTCGTTGGCCTCTTTTCCTAAGCTTCCGATGCTGTCCATTAATTGAAGTTAGATAATATTAGTTTACTAGCTCGAAATACATACGAAAACCACCATTTCAGGAAGTATATGTAAATGTAGTTTGTTACCTTACGCCATGGCCAGGCCCACATTTGATATCACTCATAAACAAATTCTTTGTTCCATCACCAATAGAAATGCAATCATCTCCAGTTTTAATGGTACTTCCAGTGATGGTTACGTTAGTGGAGGATTGCACATGAATACCATCAGTATTGGGGCTTTGGTCTGGAGCCATTATCTTCACATTCTTCACCACCACATTGTTGCAGCTATTGATCACAACATGAGTTTGTTGACTATTGATTGATGTTAACCCACTAAGTATTATGTTGTTCGCCCAATTGAACGTTATTGACTGTATTTCATTTGTTAAAATAGAAAGAACACAGAACATGTTACCATATATATATTTTAAACAAGTCACAATAATTTTTCTTTTAAAAAACACCCATTTTCTAGTTGCCAACTTAATTAGGATGTATTTGAAATATAATTTTGAGATAGACTCGAAAGGATGGGTGGAACTTGAAGTAAACACATACCCTAGCTCCTGGAGGACAGTTTTTTGCAGAGTTCTTGCAAGCCCAATAGGCAGTGCCTTTTCCATCAATAGTGCCACCGACGAAAGAAACTCCATCGACTTTGATGAACAAAATCCAATACCCAGAATCTCCAAGGGCACGATAGTCAAGAGGTGCAACAAGTGTTCCGTTCAACAAAAATGTAATTTTGTTCTTACATGGACCTCTAAACGTGATGGGTGTGAGCAAGAACCTTCCCTTAGGGACGTTGATGGTGGATCGTGTGGAGGAGCTACATGCAGACGTCCACGCCTTAAGAAATGATTGGGTCGAGTCCGTTTTTCCATCGGGTTTTGCACCAAATGATATCACATTGTAGTTGGCAGCAGTTGAGATTTGAATGAACAAATGGAAGAAGACGATGAAGACTAGACTTTTGGTTGGGTTGGCCATATGTATGTGTGGAGAAGATTATGATAAATTGGGAATTAAAATTGATGATGGATGGCTGTTGGGATGTGTTATATATATTTATAATGTGATGTAATGAATTTAATAATCTAAATTAAAACATTGATAAAGTGAAATTAAAGAAATTGGATACGAGCCCTAAGTAAAGAGGCGGCTTGGTGGTTTGATTCAAACGACGGAAATCGGCGAAGGTCTTGATGTACGGCTGCTAAGTTCATGCATTTTCATCATTCTTTCTTCTTTTTGTGAACAAAAATTGGTATTGATTGAATCTTTGTGTGTAATTGGTTGGTACTTAAATAATTAGTACAATATCATTCTTATCCATATATTTGTTTGATTATTTCACAATTTTATAAATACTACTCTATTATTTTAACCCTATTACAAGCTATTAACCTTCAATTAATTTTTAGTTTCATCTCAAAACCCATCTATTTTTATTATCTCATTTCATCACTCACTCTAGAAAATAAATTCTCTTTTTCTAAAAATAATTTGGCACCTGAAAAATTATGATCAAACAATTTGATCGATAAAATGTGAAAAAGATGGATATTGCTTGAAATGCACTCTTATAGTATTTTTTCTAATGTCATTGTCTTATTTATCAAGCCTTATCATACACACTCTTTCAAACAATTAGTAATGTATATCAGAAAAAGTTATTTCATAAATAATATATATATATTTTTTAAGTAATCACAAGATTATGGTAGTTAGATAACATTTGACCAGTTTGATTCAATTTTCAGCCACGTGGGCTTTGACTAGATTAAAGAAAATTTTGTACGAGTATACTACTCTTAAAACAAAAATAATTTCCTAAATTAACCTGTTTTTTAAAGTCTGTATGATACTTTTATTTTTGAAATATACCAAGCTTTTATGGTGGGTAATTCATAAGTGTCAAAATGGTATATTTTGAAGTATCTTCATCATCTAGTTATGTCGAACACCAAGAATTAACTTTCATGCTCTGCTCATTGTTCTTAGATTAAACCTCTGGGATCTCCATCCCTTAGTTTGCTTCTACTGCCTACAGAAATACTTTTGAAATTGAGGTACGGCAAGCTTAAGGTTCAAAATTCCTTTGTGTTGTTCTCATGTACACATTTTCCTTTTTAAAACTGGCCTTTTGTTTCAAGATTTTCAACTTGTTGATTCAGAAACTCTCTCTTGTTTTTACTTTTGACTTACTTTGAGTTTGTTCCTTTGACAAGTTCAACTTTTATCATTGCTTATTTACTTTCATCGCATAGACATTGGAGCAATTAATGTTTATCATTTCTAATTACTCACTTTCATTTTGACATACCAACTATGAGGTGTAGAAGGCACCCAACATTGGGTAAGTGTTGTTCATGTCTTTAACCTTATCTAAGGCTTTTCGAAGACATTGGAGTTTTGTTTTTTTTTTTTTCTTCTTAAATGAGTTTAATTTTTTTAAAATAAGCTTGTTTGGAAACCTATTTAACATTTTTAATGCATTATACTTCGAACATGATGAAGTTGCATGTGGCTTTAGACTCGACCATGGTACTCTTGGTCAATCTATGGTTGTCCCAAGTGTCTACATTCATTAACCCTTCTTTTTTAGATTCTTTTGATTCTTCCACATTCTTTTGGTAGACAACTAAAAATCTCAAGACCCCAACTCGTAGGTTTCACTTTCTTCCACTTGCATGGTGTTGTCCTCGGTAATAACACATTTATCGTTCAAATCAAAAACTAATTATGCTTGAATGACATTAAGTTTTGCTCGATTGAGGCATTCACTTGCTCTATAGTGACTCTTGAATATGTAACAGAATAAGGGACAATTCTAATTGTTCTGCTGGTTTGGCCCTCTACATGTATTTCCAACCCTTTGATGGAATTGCCTATTGTCTCCATCAATATTCTTTTCTCTCCACTTATCTTTGAGAGGACTTGAGGTGAGTTCTTATCCTTCCTATTTGGTGCACTCTCTCGTCATTAACTAACGAAAACATAAATATGTAGGTTTTTCTTTAGAATAATAATAAAAAAAACCTATCTATAATTCATGACAAAAAAAAGCACTAAATAACAAACTCATTAAACCTGATGTTATGAAGTTAACAATGTCCATTTTGTCATTTTTGACAATTTCTTTATATAAAAACTAATTAAAATAAAAGATTAAGTACATTAAATTGTTTATATATATATTATATATATTAGTTTAATAAAATTGTTATAATTTTATAAATCACATATACAATATTCATATAATTAATTTGATATATAAAATAAATGAATAAAGAAATGTACTAAAAGAGGAGAGAATGGACATGATAAAAAAAATTATCATTTTGAATGAATTCATAGGTATAAAAGTATTTAAACTTTAGGACAAAAACCGACTAAGTGCAAAATTCAACTACATACAATTTTGCTATTCCCTAATGAACTATTCTAGACATTAATTCCTAGTTCTTTAAATCTCATATATCTAATATAATAATCATGAAGCAATATAACGATTCAATCAAACCGTAAAATAATTACGAAGAATAGAGTAGTTCTTCATCTTCGTTTGGATCATGATGTACATGCTTATGAAGTTTAATAATGTCATAAATTTTATGAAGTAAAGCATATATTTCACCACTCTTCAAATGTGATCTATCTTCTACAATGAACTCATGAATCCCATCTCCCACTTCAATATAACTATATCCTGCTCTCTTTGTAATATGTCCTCCTTTCATCATCTTCCTTAATCTTGCAACTCCAGACCAATCACCTGCCAACGCGTAAATGTTAGAAAGAATGACATAATTTCCAGGGTTCCATGGCTCAAGCTTGAAGAGGGACTCAGCTGCTACTTCACCCAATTCAACATTTCCATGGAAGCTACAAGCTCCCAAAAGCGTTCCCCATATAACAGAGTCAGGAGCCATTGGCATGTTTTGAATGAGATTGTAAGCTTCCTGCAGCTCTCCAGCTCTCCCTAATAAATCTACCAAGCAGCCATAGTGCTCTAATTTGGGAGCAACTTGAAACTTACTCTCCATTGATTCAAAGAGTTGTCGGCCTTCTGCAACCATGCCTCCGTGTGTGCAAGCCAAGAGAAGCCCTACAAATGTCACGTCGTCCGGTCTCATTTTCCGTATCTGTTGTGAGAAAGATATAACACCACCGTCAGTATAAATGCAAAAGATGTAACAAGACTATTAATATAAATGCTTAAACATACAATAACACAACAACTTCAACCTTGTAGATTTAGCTATAGTTTAAGGTGAAGGAAAATTTAATGTTGTATCGTCTTTAACATTTCCCTCTCCTTTGTAGGCTTGAAATATGTAGAAGACTCAACAAATGGAAATCAGTTTTAATTGAAGAGAAAATAATACTGCAGCCAGTGTTTTCGAGGTGCAACCGAGGGCTCGCCTTAGGTGAGAGGCACTTGCTCCTCTTAAAACAGCTAGGCGACCAACTTCAAACGGGCACTCGTCATTGCGAAAACGGAGAAATGAAAAATTATCTCCAAAATTTTTGCTTGAAAGAATTGGACCAGTGGCATAAAAACTGGAATTACCTCCATCGGCCTCTATTCATCCGGTGTCTCATGTCTCACAGTTGAGGGAGTGTTAGTGAGCATTCTGAGGTGCAGCAACTAGTCACTTGTCGAAAAATTATGAATGAGTAGCCAAGCTAGAGGAAGTTTATGGATATCAAAGGCACCCTACAACGGGAGTGTGGGAGGTCTTGATTTGTTGGCAAGTGCTACCTCCTTATAAAGCTGCCTAGGAGATTTGTTATGATTTTCAACAGCAATTTCCAGATTTCACCTTAAGGAGAATGTGATTTTAGAGAAGGCGTAATGTTAGGGCACCTATTATATGGTAATACAGTAGGAGAGGGAACAAAGGAAGTGCATGTGTAATGGGCACTATAGCTGCTAAGGCCGGGTCCCACAGTTAGTTAGGGAAAGGAGAAGGTTTAAATGGTGAGGGAGTCTGAGAGTGAGGGTATGAAAATTGTGTGAGGGATTTGTTTATTCCTTGAGAGATAGAAAAGGCCTGGGAAGGGTAGGGTTTACTTTCCGTTCTTTGTTAGTTGTCTTTGTTCTTGTTCAAGACTGGGTGCTCTACCATTTCCTTGTAATTCCTTTTGTTGTTTCCATTGAACAAGAATCATCCAAAGTAGGTGTTCTATTATCACTAACCTATACCAGCTACCAAACATACAAAACATGTGAACATAAACAAAAGATTAACTATGTACTCACTTATACTTCTGAAGTTCATTAGTGATTTAGAAACTAAAATTCAGAACAAAAACAAATGAAGAAGGATATAGAAAACTCACCAACATTTGATCATAAAGCTGAAGAGCATCAATACATCTTCCATGCACAGCCAATCCCATTATCATGGTATTCCACGAGCACAAATTTCTTTTGCTTCCAATCTCATCAAAAACTTGCTGCGCTTCCTCGATGTTCCCACACCTAGCATGCAATTCCAGCACCGCATTGCTCACATATGCGTTTTTGAAAAATCCATTATTTCTTGCATATGCTTCAATCCTCTTCCCAATATCCAATGCCCCAAGCTGAGAACAGGCAGGAAGAACACTTGCTATGGACACCTCATTTGGCTTAGTGCCTTTCTCATTTTCCAATCCTATAAACATCTCCAAGGCCTTCGCATACTTCCCATTTTGTGCATACCCAGATATCAAAGCTGTCCAGGAAATCACATTTCTCACCGGCATTTTGTTGAACAATTCTAACGCAGCCTCCATATGCCCGGACCTTGCATAACCCGCAATCAACGAATTCCAGGTGGGTATATCTCGAACAGGCATTTCATCAAACAGTTGGCGTGCAGACCTCAACATTCCCAATTTCGCATACATGTCCAACAATGCCGTCATAGCAAACATATCAGAAGCAAATCCTGACTTACAGAAATGAGAATGAAGCATCTGACCTGGGTAAACATTAAAAAGGGAAGCACACGCGGGAAAGAGAAAGGTGAATGAATACTGATTCGGAGAGCAACCTTGGGAACACATCTGACAGTAAAGCAACCAGCATCGGTGGGGGTGACCAATTGAAGAAAATGTTTGAATGAACTTGTTGTAGAGATAAACAGATGGCTTAGGAATTTGGTCAAACAGGGTGCAAGCATACGGAAGATCTGGTAACTGCAGAAGCTTTTCAATGAGGAACTTTGTGTGATCTAGGCCGTTTCTGAGGCTATAAGCATGAATTTGCTTCAATTGGTTCATAACAATTCTGCACCGTAAAGCATTTCAATGATCATGTTAGGGCAATTGGTTCATAACAACTCAACCTATGTTTATTTAGTAATAAACAAATAATAAAGCCAATAAGCCCTCCAATTACAGGACTTCAAATTGAGAGACAACTTTGAGCAAATGACAAGTGGGGTAAATAAGCCTATTTTATTTAGTAAATATCTCGCATGAGTACTAACCTCCATCAAGTCCATTCCATTACTGAAGGACTTTAAGTTTCTGGTGCCATTAGAAAAAGTTAACACTGAGGCAACGCAAACATATGTTCTCTCTGGTCTTCTCGTATCTTTTGCTGGGAAAAATGGTGTTATTGTGAATCAGCTGAGCCAAAGGTTCAACTACGAGTATTAAGAACAAACCTCCTACCGTGGCCTATAAGCTTAGGTGACTACAAATCTCTACCACCTAGTCAAGGTTAACCTATAAGCCACTTCCATCTGGAAGGAATAGTGCGAGCCCTCCCTAGCAGCTACTTACTTCAGAAAAACAATTGTCTTGAAAAGTTTACTACATAAGTGAAAAGGTATTGCCAAAAAGAATTTCATAAAACCTCACTAAGTCTTTAAGACTTATTCTTTAAAATTTATCTTCCAGGACTTAGGCGTTAGACCAAGAAGAGAGGAAAGTTTGGGCTTACAAGGCGAAGAATTGTCAGACGTTTAATTATAAGCTTAAGTGTATTGTTTGTATTTTGGTTAAGTATTGTATCCATATATTCATGTACTAAACACCTTGTTGGAAATAAAAATTAAAGTTTGTTTTATCTTTTCCTCGTTAAGTTTTATCACCTAAAGTTTGTTTATCAAGTTAAGTGTTTTGGCGATTAAGCTAAGTTAAGGAAGTTAAGACGAGTGTCTTTGACGTTTAACCGCATCAAGGATGCTCAAGTCGCACTGCATCTCGCGAGACAAGCAAGCTGGTCTGCGAGACGGGGGTGTGATACATATTCTTATCGAAAAAAGGTGGCGACGATAGGGGATGACTAGAGCATAGCGGTGAGCGACGAAAGGCGATTGTGAGCGACGAGCGCACTTTGTTTGAGGATGAACGATGAGCAGTGGTGGTGGCAGTCTCTTTGTATTCGTCTCTCTCGGTCCCTTTCTCTTTCAGATTTGTAAACTACAAATCTGGAAGAGGATTTTTATAGGAGATCTCTCGACACACCATGATAATTAGTGTCGAGAAATAGGGCTTGTTGCCATTAGCAATATGTCGAGAATGCCCACATAACTCCCAACGTGTACATGCATGTACACGTTGAGAGTTGTATGGGCATTCTCGTCATATTTGCTAACGACGTCAAAAATGTTGCCCTATTTCTCGATGCATTACACTTGATGTTTGAGAATAGTTGATCTTCTGACGTTCATGTTACGACATCGAAAGAGACTATCTTCTGACACTTCATCTCCCGACATGCTAAAGAAGCGTTGGGATATAATGATTTTCTTATAGATATCTTAAAGGACAACTCAAGATATTGATGATAAGAGATTCAAATAAGACTTAGTTAATTGAATAGGTTCAATTACATTTTCAGAGGGAGTCTGACCATTTTCATTAGATTTAAATCACAATTAAGGAGGAGTCTCATTATTTTTAGTTAATAGGAAAAACTGAAAAGAGTACTAAATATAAGGGGAGTTTCTTCTACATTGTTGAAGTGTGTTCATTGTTACTCATTTGAATCTTAATAAAATCTCTTTTAAGCTGCTAAAGCTCTTCTGAAGTAGGTGGGTTCTCACCAAACTAGGTTATCAAATTACAGTGTTCTTTTGTTTTTATGTTTCTTTAGCTATCTCTTCAGCCGTTAACTAAAGTAACAACTAAAATAAACTATTTCTCTTTCAGACATTGTTAATGATACTCATAGTAAGGCGATTTCACGATTTTTGAGTTATGAAGTTTTTTCTAAATATAAATTTCATGTTGTCCATGTGATGTCACAAATTTCATGAAAAGAAATATGAGGTTAATGTCAAATATGATAAAGCTTGGAGATTATAGTGGTTCCACCGCTTAGCCTACGTCCAGTCTCAAAACAGTTATAGAAAGATTTCATTCATGGAGTTTTTCAAAGAAACAACAAGATGAAGCTCCTTTTACACTGATCATTTTCTACTCTTCTTTTAATTTCTCCTATTTTATCTACTAGATTACATCCATAAAAAAAACTACTTCTTTCAAAATTATTAACAGAAAGTTATTTTGTTTTAACAGAATTTGTGAATTCAAACGTAAAATCAAAAGTTTTCTCAACGAATAACTAATAGACTTTCCTCACCTCTCATGCCAATGTGAAATCTAACGTAAGCTTTTTCAATGCTATAATGCATTGTGCTCCAATTCTAATGAGGGCACGTCTTCCCAAACACCAATGCCTAAAGAGACATCCTAATGGGTGTTTTATACACGGTTCTATAACCCCATAGAGTTTCATTCAAATGGTCAACCTAAGCTGTATGCAAGATGCGTTCACCAACTTTTGCAGAATCTTCTCCACTTTACGATTAGACACTTCAACTTGTCTATTAGTTTATAGATTGTAGGTTATCAAGGTGAACCCTCTGACGACCATCATCTTGTTATATGTTATTTACGAGGTAGAATCCAGACAATAGTATTGTTTCATCTTGTTATAGCTACAATGAGGTGGGTAACCTACATATATCATATTTGCAGAACTCTCTTCTCACAAATCTGTCCCAGTGATAGCATACATAGGTGACCGCGTGTCGACATCTAATCTCTTGTGTATTGTGTTGAAGAGGTGCATTTTCAAGATGTGACTAGTGATTTGTTACTTAGTTCTTGGTACGCTTGTGGTTTATAATCTCCAGATAAAACCCTTGGAACAAAAGCTCTATCTGGTCAACTATAGCTTGACATCCTTCTTCACCATCAATTACCTGGCTAATCATAGAGTGATTAGTATGCACCATGGTTTTTGAATCAACAATCTAGCTTGAAAATCATTTCAAAGAAAATATTACTATAAGCAACTCATTTTCAATAGTTATGTAATTCTCTTGAGCCTTGTTAAATGTTTTGCTCGCATAGTATATTGGATAAATCACCTTATTATTCTTTTGAACCAATATTGCATCCATCGTAATGTCATTTGCATTCCATATCATTTCAAACGATTGGGACCAATCAGAAGAGACTAAAGTGGGCTCAGAGATCAACGTCTTCTTGTATACAGAAAATGCACGGGTACATTCACCCTTCATCAAAATCAAATGGTTGAGTCTTAACAAATTACTCAGAGGTATAGTTACCTGGGAGAATCCTTTGATGAATATTATACAAAATCTCATATGTTCCAAAAAGGTTAGTATGATTTTCAAATCAGGAGGTGATGGTAACTTTTCCACCACATTAACTTTTGCATAATCCACTTCAAACTCTTTTCAAGATATCTTGTGTTCAAGCACAATTTCTTAGTCACCATAAATGACACTTTTTTTTCAAATTCATTACTAGATTTATCTCTTCGGATCAGTCTAACACAACTTTCAAATTATTCAAACAATCTTCATAAGAGTTTCAAAAAACTGAGAAATCATCCATAAAAATCTCCACTAATCACTTCAGGAAGTGAGAATATAGCCATCACACATTGCTGAAATGTGTCCGATTGCATGGCAAAGCCCAAAAAGCATATGACGAAAGGAAAACAACCTATATGGACAAGTAAATGTTGTCTTCTCCTGGTCCTTTAATGTGATCATTATCTGGTTATCTGGTTATATCTAGAATAACCATCCAAAAAGTAGAAATATTCATATCCAACCAACTATTTAGCATTTAATCAACAAAAAGCAAAGGGAATTGGATCTTTTTGGTGATCACATTGAGCTTAAGGTAAGCAATGCAGATTCTTCACTTAGTCATTGTACACATCTAAATTAACTCATTGTTGCTATTAGTGGCCATTGTCATACCCCCTTTCTTGGGTATGCATTGGTCTGGACCTACCCATTCAATATCAGAGATTAGATAAGTCACATTTGGGTTGAACCACTTAATGATTTCTTTTTTCACAACTTCTTTCATGCGAGCTTTCTCATCCTTTAGAATTGAAAAACTCCATTTGCCCTTCTTCTGATATGATTTTATGCATGTAATAGAATGAGCTAATACCTTGTATGTCAGTTAAGATCAAGTTTTGAGAATAGAAATGGACAAAATTCTAGAATTTTCATAAGTATAAAAAAGAATTAAGCTCCTTAATCTTGTACTTACAGGCAAAATCATGTAAATCCCAAATCCATAACAAATTGACACTTAATCTTAAAAATTATGTGGGATTTGTGGTAAAATATAAAATTAACAGCAAGTTAACCTTCAAGCTTAATCTTGCACACTTGACGGAAAAATCCAATAATGGTTGATTTTCCCACTACCTAACTTGGTCATGGTCAATTTGTTTGAATTTTCATCAAAATTTTGACCTTAAATTTAACATTTTGTATTAAATTAAATGTAATTCAAATAATCAATTTTAATTTAATTAGTTAGTTAATTTTTTTTATTTTAATATCCAATAATAAAAACCTCTAATTTCAATCCATCCAATTGACCAAGTTCCAATCTTTATTCAAAATATTAGTGTTTTTTTATTTAAATTTCATTTCCCTCTAAATCAAAACGTTAAGTATGTCGAATATATTTAACAATTTACTCTAAAAATAATTCAAACAAATCAAATTCATAGGTTAATTCTGATATGATCTACTAGGGAGACTTAATGGATCTATAAATTACGAGCTCTAAGGATTCGAGATTAACAAGTTAAACTCTTTAACCTAGCTAACTAATATTTGTTAATTATTAGAGTTGTCCACTAGAACCCATAGATGCACTCTCCTCATGGTAGATAAAATATTGTTTTAACCCTGAAATTTCTCTTTGTTCCTTAAGTTCCATTAATCGTGTAACGAACAATTGGTTTATGGTCTGACCACTAAACTGAGTCTCTCTCAAGCAAATGAGAAGGTAGGTTTCATGTTCAAGACTTGGAGTTACCACTTAAGGGAATAACCTATCTACTTAATCTAGAAGCGTGTAGGAGTAAATTCCATCTTGCATCCAATTCTATGTCCTTAACTATCTACTTGATCTTACCCTTGAAATGGGAGGCTTATTGAACTCGCTATTGAGTTACTCTCACCTATGAAAATCTAAGGATAATCCCGAATAGAAACAAAAGTTCATAGTTAGGTTAGGATTAAGATCGGGTTACCTAGGTCATCGAATTTGAAATAATTAGTTTTAAAGAGTAAACGATGCTATAAAGTAAAAGTGATTATTTCATGGTTTGGTCTTATACAAATTCTTTGCATAGGACACCCGCACTCATTCGTCAATACATGAACAATCTAGAATCACATTGTTTATATCAAATACAAAGTAAGTCGTATTCATAGTGTCCTTAGAATAAGACGTCCAACATTATCCATATACTATAGATTTTTTTTAGTTATTAACTTGAACGTGGTCCACTTTTTTTGTAGCTATATAAAGTTCGAGTGCACATATTTTAGCCACATGATTTTAATTTGTTGGATTCGGGATTATAATAATTATATTGAACAATACCTCAATAAAACTTTTATTGAATAATATATAGAACACGTTTATGATTTACAAACCACGAGTTTTAGGAGATAAGATCCAACATTTCAACACCCTCTCCTCATTGTTTTCTAGTAACAATTGGCTATTGAAAGTTGAACGTGGTTGTGACTTGCCTAAGAGAGTTGGAGGCAAACTTGACTGGATTAATTGTGATCATGACACTTCAGCCCGATGGGAGACTTGACAGCGATCAAGTTACAGGTGTTAGAGAACAATAGGCTTTTAAAGTAGAATCTTAAGCATTGGAGGTTACAGAAAGGAGACACACTTTGCTAAATTTGAAGTCCTCACTGAAGACAATCTTTTTGTCAGGAAAGTTGTTTATATTGTACAATTTTGCCACATTCCTTGATAGAAATAACAAGTTTGTCCAATGTAATTACAAATTTTGCATCCTTTCACCACTGTTCTGGTTTTTCCAAATAGTATTTACTCTCTCTTTCTTGATGAGGAGCCCAAGGAGCAATTGGTTGTGCCACTTGATGTGCTTTGCTTTCTTGCCTAATAAAAAGAACAGTGGGTCATGCTTGTGCATAAATTCTTTTTTAGCATAGTGTGGTGCTTTTGGACACTCAACATACATATCTTGTTATTTTGATGGTCAATTAATCTTGTTTTTTTAATTGATACCCTCGATGACTTAATAAACTTAGATTTTGTTAGTGTCAATGAGTGTCTAGCTCAACTCCTTACTCCAAATGAAGTTTTTATTGGGAATCAACTCCAAGTTAGGTTGAAGCTACCTTTTTCAATAGTCAAATCAACTATTTCCTATCCAAATGTGATAGTAGGTTGCTTTGAAAATTTTAAAGAGTGACTAATTCTTATGAAAGTCATTTTCTCGTGGTCTTTACTTCCAAATTCCTAGTGCTTACTCATAACAACTCATAATTAACAAATAGATCCTAGTTATGTACTTTTTTAATATATTTTTCTTACCATTTTTTGAATATTTATATCAAACTCATTTTAGTCATCATGCATGGATGCATTCACAACCATTGATTTTTAATTACATAAGAGTTGATTGTCGTGGTTAGAAATGTGATTTTTCTTTATTCTTCACAGTAGTGTGAGACTTTTATCTTGAGGAGTGTTGTTGATTATTCGGCTTCAAAACTTTTTTCTTTTTCATTTAGTGACGTACTCCACTCTTTCTTTGCTTATTAGTGTTCTTGTGTTCTCTTAGTATATCTTCGGTTTTGTGTCTTTTACTTTTACCTTGACCGAGGTTGAATTAAATTTTTTTTATTGAAATTAAATGTCTTGAAAGGTAATAATAATAATAATCAATAATTGATTATCACTATTATTACTACTTTTACTATTTCCTTTTTATTCTTTCTATAAATTGCTTAAAACGGTTTATTCCAACAAACAGTTCGCGTGGCCTAATGGATAAGGCGCTCGCCTCCGGAGCGGGAGATTGTGGGTTCGAGTCCCATGGCGAACGGAAGTTTTGACTCATGGGGCCATTCAAGTGCATTAGTAATCATCCAGTTTTTTTTGTTTGAAATTCTCCTAACTTAATTGTTGTATTAGAGAAAGAATACCATTAAAATTAGTTTGATGAAATTTTTCTCACCAATTTATCCACTTTTCCATTCATGTTTAAACAAATGTCTAATCATAGTAATTACAATTGAATTTCACTCCATAGACTGACCACAGAAGATGAAGAAGTGCTTTACACATGGTGGTAAGGATACCACCAATTCTCTAGGTTTTGGTCCAATAAGACCTTTGTGATCCATACAAACCTTCTTTTCTCGATGATGATGATGAAGGTTCTTATATAGGCATCTTTTGACGAGAAACCTATCATTCTAGTCATGTCAGTGTTAAAAGTTGTCTTTTTTGTCAAGTCACATCACTCCAATTACCGTTGTTGTCTTTTAACAAACCTCTTCCTACGTGATGATTTGGTCTTCTCGCCTTGCCTCTGTGCGAGTTCCTCTGTGAATTGCTAGCTTATTCTTTTGTCAATAATCTTGCATTTAGACACTAAAAATGGAGTAAAGCAGACATAAAGTTTATGTAAAATATGGTTCTAAATAATTATGTATTTACAACATAAACTACACGTTTTGGCACTTTTACTATGCGTTTTAGTCTCATTACTCTATCTAAAATGTCATAATAACTTGTATATGTACAAGTTATCACACCTCCAAATTTAGAATAATGATTGTCCTCAAGCACCATCCTCTTCAAAGACTTCCTTCCTCTTAGTATTTCTAGGCTCCTCAAAAAGTGATCAAGTTTTATTCATTATTTAGGGTTATTCTCATTGCGTACTTTTTACTATGAAAACATTTCTAAGTTCAAAACTTAGCAAGCTTAATACTCAAAATATCATTGCTCATTCCCCATAGTAAATTTTATTTTCAAAATCAGAAATGGCTAATTTTTTTTAAAAGTGTTGAAGCCTTTTATTATGTGAAAGACTACTTTTTATTTATATTTACAAGATGTTTGGGCGTTAAGTGGAGAATCATAGTTACTCTATGAGTCTGTTTCTCTCCTAAACTATAACTCCTATCACCACTTAGTTTTTACTTTTAAAGTTATGCATCTTATTTTTGCAAGAGAAGACAACATAGGAGTTGTTATTTTGATTGCATGAACGAATACAAAACATTTTCAAATTTGTACAACTTGTGGTTTTGTTTTAACTTTTGTTAAAATGCATTGTTTTCTAAAGGTGTCATACATGATTTAAAAAAACTTTGAAAAGCTTTAGTGCGAACCTCACAATGTGGCATGACCATGGCACAGCTGAGCGGCAAAGGATGAGCTCAGGTTGTGTGCATGATCCTGCCTGGAATAGAATTTAGGAAATATTTCAAAATATGTTTGGGATTTAACTAGGGAAGCAAGACAAGATTGGAAAATATTTTCAAATATGTTTGGGAGAGAATTCTACTCCAAACATTACAACCCTACCTTCCCTCTTTTACTTGGCTTCCACGATTGAGATCCATTTTTTACTTGACTTTAACGCTTGACAATCTAAGAGAAAAAACTTGAAACATAAGTCAAACGAATCTGGTGAGTGATAGGTTTGAGAAATACCTTTTGGGGAATACAATAATATCATAAATAAGAACAAGGTTAGTTAACAAACATATGGTTCTCATCGCATCAAACCACCATCATAACAAGCACAATAAGTTTCACGCTTCAAGTCATCACACATTCCAAACTCATCACCAAGATGTGGGATTCTCTTCTCGCATGGACCTGAGATTCACATTCAACCAGCGTCACGAAAGTTACCTGGAAATTTCACCAGAGTCTCGTAACATTCAAACTTTTCTTAAACCTAGAATTCAAATTCAATCAGCGTGTCATACATTACTTATCGCCTAGATCTGGGATTTACATTTCAACCAGCATCCAGCATCAAGAACACATCACAACTCGCCCTGGTATGGGATACTCTCTTCTTTAGATTTAGAATTCACATTCATGTTATTTTTTTTTAACATTTGTTTTTAAATTGTTTATTTTGCATTTTATTTAATAAAATCAGTGGACTTTGCTTTCTTTTGAGTTTTAGAAGAAAAAGTTATTTCTATTGAGTAATGACATCAAATTAGTTTTAAAAAGTTGGAGCGTTACAACCTCTCCTCGATGTCTAGACTATTACGTTCATCTCAAATTAAGCCAATAAGAAACTTTCTATCACTTTAACATTTGATCATCCCACTAGAAAATAATCTTTTCAAATCTATTAATATCATCCTTATTTTAATCCACACATTGTGGTTAGAAGGATAAATCTTTAGAATACTATTAAAAATAAAAGAAAAGGGACGAAAATTAAAGTTTAGGTGGGTAAATAAAAGATTGCCACATGTAGAAAGAAGAGAAGTTAGATATGATATGAATATCTTAATGAAAGATCAAAACTGGAAATGTATAGAGTGAGAAATGACTCATCATTTCTCCACCACAACTTTTTTGGTTATCAGTATTGAGCTGTCAACTAACCCCACATATTTTATCACTCTCCTTAGTTCTTAATGGATAGGATTCATGTTGAAAAAGTGGTCAAATTCTCCTTTCCTCAAGCATCTTTACTTCTTACAAGTAATCAAAGTTAAATGTCAATGAAAGATTGTTTAATAGAACTCTAAAATTTGAATTTTGTGTTTGTAATTTTAAAAAAACGAGATCTAGTGGACCGAGTTTTAATAAGAAATTCATCTTATGATTTGATAATGCCTCCAGCTGATGTAGGGTTGTTTTTTAAAATTGAAGTTAAATTGTAAAAGCTAAGTTGATATTTGACTATATTAACCAATTGCATGATTGGATGATCGGAAGTGTTGTGGTGAATAAAAAACTTTTTGTAAACCAAATGACAAAAGAAATTGTTGATGTATAGAGTGAGAATTGAGTCATCATTTTTTAGCATTGAGGTGTCAGCACGTCACGGCAGTTGAGGGCACCTAAGCCCACACACTTTATTGTTGTCCTAAATTCCAATGGATACATTCAATTCATTTTCCTTTTTGTTCTGTCTTTTTCCAACTGCTCATATCCTCGTCTTATAATTATATAGTATGAGTTATTATAGTTTGTCTTTAGAGTACACACTATTATAAGTTATGTTACTATAAGTTATGTTTTGGATATAAATTATTATAATATAATTGTTTAAAATATACATTTTTTTCTTAATTACTAATCTACATTTTTCACAATTCTTCATTCTCATACATATATATATATGATAGAAGTGAACAGTCGTGCCTAACATGTCTCATTTCACAATTAGTGCCTATAGCGTGACCTTTTTATTTTTGCTTTCTCCCTTCAACCAAATCCCCCTCCCCTCACATCTAACTTGTCAACTATATTCATATATAAATTATTTACATTTTAAGTTATTGAGTAATGTAGTTGGTTTATTTTCTACTTTTAATGAATTACTTTCGGAATTGTATAGAAAGAGAAATTTGTAAGAATAATTCTTGGCTGAAATGCATCGAAATTTGAACCATATTTTATTAGTAAGGAAAATAAAAGAATAAATAAAGAGATATTTTTAAATATAAGAAAATTTAATAAAGAATTTTGTATAAATAAAGAAAAAGAAACTCAAAGTATTTAAATTAAAAAAGAAAGAATGTTGATTAAAAAGAAAGGAGGATAATGTGAGTATGATAAGTGGTTAGCAAAGATTGAAAGTAAGAAGTGAGAAAGACTAAAGAAGTAGGGAGGCACATGGGAGTGTCAGTCAGTCCATTAATTGCAACAAAATGTCTCCCCCACTCTTTTCTCTTTTTCTCTTCCCTTTCTTTTTCACACTTTTCAAAATTGTTGTCTTTCCAATTCACACTTTGTTGCTTTTGGATTTTGGCTCTCAAAACTCACAACTAAAGTGGACCCCAAATCACCCATGTGATAAGCAAACAAACAGCCCTTATCAAACCTAAAAAACCCTTTCAATAATCAAATGACTCACTCACCAATCCATTTTCCCTTTAATTCATCTCCTTTTCAACATATCACTATTCCCCCTTCATTTCTTCCAATTCATCTATTATCTTTTTTTTTTCTTTTTTTCAAAATTTATCTTTGGGAAAACAATTTATTTCAAAATTATAAATTACTTTTATTTGTAATTGACGTTCTAGAAGAGTTTAGAAAAGACGAGTCGAGTCGGCAGCCTTTGGAAACTAAAATTCTACTCTTTCTCCTTATTTATTTCCCTTTTCTCAATATGTAGACATTTAAAAAGTCTTTTTGGGAAGTCCGGACCTCAAATTAAATAAATCAAATAGCACTATCACTTGTTAATATTTAATTTTAATTTCCATGTTCTAATAAAGTAAATATTCAATTAATTTAATCTCTTATATTAACATTTATTTTAGGTTAAAGTAAGCCTAACTTCACCGACGGAAACAAAGAGGTAGGGTGAATTTGGGTTCAAATAAATCCACAGTGTTATAAAATAAGGAAAGATTCCTCACATCTCAACCACAATCCAAAAACTAAACTTTATACCTTTCTTCTCTATAAATATTTCATTATAACTTCATATCCAATCTCTCCCTCTAACCTCTACAACTTAAATTTTCTCTTCTTTTCTTCATTTCACACTTCACCACCTCAATTTTTAGCATCAATCAACAATGATTTTTTTACTATTTATATGTTTTGCTACTCTAATTTTAAAATCAATAATAATTTTGAAAACTACAAAAACATGTAACATAATTGTTTAATTGTTTTAAGCTCAAGTATCATTTTATACTGTTGGTTATACCAATTTAGACCATAAACTAACAAATGTATCAATTTAAACCAAAAACTTTGAGGTTGTATCAAATTTGAATCATAAACTAATAGTTGTATCAATTTAAACTATGAACTTTCTTAACTATATGAATTTAAAATCAAATTTTGTAAAAGACCCATTTTAATATTATCTTCAATTATTTTAATTTATATTATTTTGTAAGTATCGCATCTTGTAAGCATGATAGATAATAGAGGTAGAGATATTGAAAACCACAAATTTTGTGTTCGTTAACAAATACAAATATTTGTTGACATATTCTCTTTTTAGAGTACGTATCACATTTAAATGTTAACCGTGGTAAGAAATCAAATTTAAAACAATTAAGTTGGTCGTAAAAGAATAAATAAATATTATTTTAAAAACGATTGGAATTAAATTAAAAAGGGTTGGAAGTTTTAGAAATTCATGTGGTTGAGTCAAACTCTAGAAAATAGAAGAAGAAATATATAATATAGATTTAAAATAAGTTTGAGATGGAAAGGCGTACATTTGGAGGTAGATAAGCAGTACTACATTTTGATTCAACAACTCAAATGTATGGGGGGGGGGGGGGGGGCTTATTTAATATATTCGGTTTCATAGTCTAAAAGATTCCTTCCCAAAACATTGAAAAATCCTCCTCTTGCTTTCAAAGTGAACAAAAGGAAGACTCACTTTAATTATTTTGTTTTTTGGGAATACGAGCCTTTTACACATTGTCTCTTTCTTAGAGGACATATAATCAATTTTTTTGAAATTTAAAGGATGAAGAGAGAGAAGATTATCTTTATATGTGGGTTCTCATTTTTATTCTAATTTGTGTACATATCAAGGTTAATGTAATGAATGATACTTGTTATACACAACTATAGAAAAAAGCTTTAATAGAAGTTTAGATGGTGAATTTTTAAGTTTGATTGTATTTAGTTTTTAGATAGTAGATTTTTTAATAAATAAATAAATTTTTAATTTATTCATATATTTTATATTTATAAGTTTTTCGTAAAAACATTTAATAGAAATTAATGGATACGTTCCAAAGTTAATTCATCTATTTGATATAAATAAAATTTTAAATTGTTGAATAGCTTTTAAAGGTCATATTATACATTTTTTGTTTGGTTAAAAGACTTTTGAATAAATTAAGGGAGCATTTAGAATGAAGAGTAAGTTAAATAGTCTGGGTATTACAAAATATCCAATAATTGTGGGATTATAATAGTCTACGTTTAAAATGTAGAACAATTATAATTTGTGTTATTATAGTCTGCATTTGGGATATATAATTGAGGGAAGTGCAGTGGGCTATTTTAGCTCAACTCCACGTTTGGGGTAATGATTTAAGCCAAAAGGGGATTAGTGCTATTTTGCTCCTCTTATTTTACGTTGTAATCCATGCCACAACTTATTCTACTCTTTCGTCCAGGTGCATCTCGAGACAACTGAAAATTTTATTTTTCTCAGAGTCAATCTTGTTGGGATTTATGTCCTAAAACTCGTAAATTGTAAATACAATCCATTGACCGTTGTTAATAAATTGTTATTATTGTAATAATTGTTATTGGTTATATTATTAGTTGTCTTAATTACTCAAATTCAATAAACTAACATCCTAAGTTGTTTAATGATTCTTGAACAGTATGTAGAGACATACAAAGATTAATGTTTGAGATCATCTTAAAGAGTCTATTGTATAGCGGGATAAGGTTGGGTACCATATCCTGGTAACACTATAGATACGGCTCACTTTTTGTATTTGATACAAACTCAATGATTCAACGCATTTATGTAGTTGACATGCGAATGAGGATATCTTATGCAATGAGTTTGCATGAGATCGGACCGGCGAAATAGTAACCACTAGATGTAACTCCGTTAACTAGTTAGGTTTCTATATTCATTAGGATAACCTAGGTAACTTAGTCTTAATCCTAAGCGTAACTCCTATTGACGAGAAATTGTCCTTTGATTTGTACGAGTGAGAGTGATCAGATCACCGACTCAATAAGCTTATCATTTTGGGGACAAGATCAAGTAGGGAGATGAGAACATAATTACACAAGATAGAACTCATTTCTTCCCTACTTTAGGGTAAGCAGATGAGTGTTTCCTTAAATTGTGTCTCCAAGTCTTAAGCAAAGGGTCCTACCTTCTCTATAGCATGAGAGAGGTTTTTGTTTATTGGTAGGACCATAAACAAGTTATTCATTAGAGGAGCACTGATATTTAAGGATTAGAGGTAACCCAGGGATAAAACAATAACTTGATCCAACTAGTGTTACGAACATTCATGAAAGCCTAACTTACTATTATTAATCTATATCCGTGGACACAAAAATATATCTACAGTGAGAAGAGTTAAACTGTGAGTCTTTAGTGGATTGTACACACTTAACGAATATTTGTTAATGTGGTTAATGAGTTTAGTCGATCAATCTCATATCGTTGTAGCTTCTGATCCGTAAGTTTATTAGGTCCTCTTCCTAGCTCGTAAAGAGTGATGAGATTTATTTATATTGGTTGTAATTTGAAATGTTGACAATTACTTTGAGAATTAGTTTAATGTATGGTGATATATTATCATATAAAGTTTATCTAACTTTATTATATAAATTTAAAGGATATGATTTTAAATTAATTTATAAGGGATAAAATATTTGAATACGATTCAAATTTAGTTTAAGTTAAATATAAGATATTTAATTTAGTTATTAATTAATTAATAGTTTAATTTAATTAATATAAATATATTCGAGAGATATTAATTAAATAAGATTTAAATAAAATATTGATTAAATATGATTTAATTAATTATTAACTAATTGATTAATAGTTAATTAATTAGTAGATTTGAAATTTCTATTAATTTATTATTTTTTAAATTAATAGGATCTTAGGATTCGGATTCTCTCCTATTTCTTTTTCTACTCAGGAAAGAAAGTTATAAATATCTAGAAAAAAACAGTTTTCTTCCACGAATTAATCAAGAAAAAAAGTCAATGTTTTTACTCTTTGCAAAAATAAAATGATTTATCTCTAAACATTTTTTCTATCCCAATTGGTTCTTACAAACATCAACAATTCTCAATGCTTTATTCAGAGCTTCTCGTGGCTCCATTGATTGCTCAACCCACCTCCCTAAACTTTCCCCACTGCCACTTCTATCTCCTCTATATGACAACACATGTTCGATCTCTATCGCTTAAAATAACTCTTAATATAACCCTAAAGCTATAAATGTCACTCTTATCAGTATACCTATTTCGATATGAACATCACCAAGCGTAATAGCATTATGAAAAAGAAAATATGCTCAACTAACAAAGTAATCTCTACACAAAAAAGACCGTTAATACATAACATCTCTATATCTAAATATGTCTCAAGAAAAGGAAAATCATTGCATGAAAGTTCCTACAACAAAGAAAAAAACATCAGTTTTGAGAGTGTATTTAACATCTAAATACACTCTTGTTAGGGTCATCTTGCTTGCGGTTGTCAAGAAGACCGCCCTGTCACCAGATGAAAAACTGAGGTTTGTTGCCAGTGAGGGAGGGTCGTCCATGAAAAGAATGAGGTAGTGTTTGTCGAAAAGAAGAGAGGAGGAGGGGAGGGAAAATGTGGGAAAAGAGAAAATTTAGTTAGGTTTTTTTAATTAGATATATTACTCAAGTAATTAAAATTAATCTTAACTTTTTAACATTTCAAATATTTAAAATAAAAATAAAAAATTATGCATTTTTTTATTACTGGTTATTGTTGACGTTTTTTTTTTCTACTTAATAGTTTTTATTAAGACAGTCAAGAATATCAAAACTACAAACGACAAGTATTGCCAGTTTTATAGTAATGTCTTTTCAGATCCCTTTTACGTTTTGTATTCTAACTTCAAATCTTAAAACTATAAAGTTTGTAGTCTTCTTTTTGTTTGATGCTAATTTAAACACTCTTCAGCAAGGTCGTTGAAGTATTTTCAACATGAAAATGTGAGTTGAGAGATTTGTTCAACTTGTTTTATTAAGATCATCGATTAAGATTCATTATTTGTTCAACTTTTTTTGTTATGATCATCGATTAAGATCCATATTATGCACTAGGAATTTGTTCGAGTCGACTACAATGAACTGTTTTTTACTAGGGTTTGATGAATCTCGAGGGGTGTTTTTTTAGTGTTAGCATGATGGGTTGATGGCCCTTTATTGAAGTATTGTACACATACCTATTTGTAGCATTTGTGTTAGCATGATGGGTTGATGCCCCTTTATTTGTCATCTTCCCATTTGACATCATCCACTACTTTTCCTTTGCCTTATAAGAGCTCTTGGCTATTGAGGAAAATTAGGTATGTGTACAAAACATATTAGGTACAACTAATAAAAACTATTTAACTTAAATTCTAGCTATACCCATTAACCAACAAATGGAACAACCTGCCCTTCATAACCCTAAAAAATCTACATAGATTACGATAATCGAATCAATCCTTCAACAACCTTACACAAAAGGTAAGACTTATACTAGAAGCAATACATTATAGTGTCTTATAGGTTGCTTACAAGAAAATATACAAATTTTATGAAAGCAGTAGAGTAAATTCAAATACAAGTTCATTAGCGATCGAAACCAGAGACATAATATACCATACCATAACCCGTGAGTAAAAAAAAAAAGAGAATTGTTTAACTTTTAAAAAGTCAAATAAATATTTATTATTAAAGAAAATGTAAACTTCGTCAGTGTTAAGGTTTTTTAGTATCCAAACGAACACCTCAATCAACATCAATCATAGAGGGTAATCAACCGTCCAACTAGTTTTCAAAATAATTAATTTGATGTTTGTTTAAATCAAAATACTTAATATACCTAATCACATGGGTTGATTTAACAATGGCCATATGATTGTCAATCTTATATATAAGTATGTATGTGTATATATATATTTATTGAGAGAGATTCCCAAACCTTGACTGTATTTAAACAGTTACCCAAAGTATTTCTTTTTCTTTGATTTATTTATTTCTTTATTTATGAGCTTGCAAACAAATTCCACATAAAAGTGTATATATATATATATAAAAGAATTAATGACAACCTATGATAATACCTAATTTTTGAATGGATATATTATTTTTATAAGTTGAATTATTGCACCAAACCATGACCTCATCAAACCACACAAAGCCTGCCCAATGCTCTTTACCATTACACAAGTTCCAAAACAAAATGCTATAATTAATTAGTCCATAAGATATAATTAAAGAGAAAATAGGTTAGATCATTTTTAAAATAAACTATCATCACATATTTTAGACAAATCCTATTTATAGCTTTGAATTTTCTGCTTTATTTTCACTTTTATTTGTTACGTTTTAATTACTACAATTTATATTTATATTTAAAGTTTTCTTCAATCATCAATATTTAGAGAATTAATATAAGAACACAAATGCAATTTCTTTAAGGATTCATAAATAAAATAATAATTTAGGTAAAGTGGAGGAATTAAAATAAAATATTTAAAGTTGATGGATGACAAAAGAAAAATATTCTACATTAGAAAATTAGTTAATTAGTTTGTTCATTGCATGCTTTATTTGGACTAATAATATATACAAAAATGAGTATTGATGTGCAGTGTTCAACGGACTAAAATAATAGTTTAGTTTCTAAAAACTCAGAAATTCCATTTTTATTTTCAATTATAATTTTGAAGTCTTAAGAGTCTTCTTGCAATTGTTAGTGGTATGATCCCTTCCATCCTATGTGCTGGCTTCTTCAATGATGCTACAAGGATATATACCACAAGGGATGCTTCATCACTTTGACACTAGCTAGGGTAGATGAACTTTGTTGTTGCATCATTTTTTTGTTCATGCTTCGAGTGACATTTGGGTTTTGTCAGCTTTTGACCCATGAATCCTACAATTTCAACGCATTAGTGATAAAAATGAGGCATTAGACCATCTTTTAAATAAATAAAGCATCACATACTACACATTTTACAGTAATTTTCTATAATAGAGCATACCAAATTATTATTTAAACCATTTAAAAAAACACAAATAAAGTAAAATATATATATATTTTTTCTGTTTGAAAAAGTAGGAAGTCCAAATCAAAGGGAAGAACCTTTAAAACCTGATGAACATGATACAGTTTTGTGGGGTTTACCTGATGTTTGTGCCTCTTCTCTTTGAACTCAAAACAGGACAAATATTTGATGGAACATTATGCATTCAGAACCCCAAATTCTAATGTTTTGAAAGTAAATTAATTTTGATGGTTTGTAAGAACATGGAATGGATAATGTAGAAAGAAAAGTATTGGAGGACAGACTGTCATTTTTATTTTTGTGATTTGAATCATTGTCCTTTTTGGAAGAATGAATCATATAAGTTTTAAAAGAAAAAAAGAAAATTAAAGTTGGAAGAGGAATTATTGTATCCACAAATTAAAGCCAATAGTGTTTGATAAAAGCAAAGAGCAATGTGTTAGGCAAGCCATGAAAGTTCTTTCATTTTCCCCTATTTTAGTGTCTATTGATGTTTCCAATTTTATTTTTAAAATTAAATATGATTAATTCACTCTTTCACTCTTCTTTTTAACAAATTACTTACAACTTAATTCAATACTTTCACGTAATTTTTAAAAATAATAGATTTTACAAAATATTAAATTCTATCTCCGATAATCACTGATATGCTATAGTGATAGTGATAGAAGACTATCCGTGATTTAATCCAAAATTTTTCTATAGCTGGTAAATATTTTAATTTCTTTTGCTATTTAAAAAAATGTCTCTTACTTTTACTATCAAATTGACTTTATTCTTGAGTTTGAATTATGCATCAATTAAAACTTTAAAATAACAATTGTATCTAATTTAAATTTTGATTTTTTTTATGTGTATATAAATTTCCATTCATAACATCAGGTTTGAAAATTTTTCTTGATAAATATATAATTGCTATCAATTAAACTCCTAAAATTTTATAAACAAATCATTTTCACGCTTTTAATCACAATTTTCTTTCGCAAATGGTTTAGGTATTTAATCTAAAAGTAAAACTAATGGATATTTTCATAATTAGATATTTATTTAAATTAATAATAAAGACATTTTCAAATATATCAAAATGAACCAATTTTTTTACAAAAGGTTTAGAATTCTATTAATGATAAACTTTGATAATCCTTAATAGATATGTCTATCATAACATTGATAGACGCTCGTAGAAGTGTATCATTGACTATATGTTTCTTCATTGATAGAATATAAAAATTTGTTATATTTTGTAAATAATTTTACTAATTTTATCATATGCAATTATTTTTATTAATGGTACGTGTCTTTGGAAGAATGAAAATATAAGTATATTATTTGGTATAATGTATGTATAAATTATTTTGCATATACTTTTTTCCTATATTCTCTCTTTTTTACACACTACAACTTTTCCAAAACATAAAGAAAAATTAGGAAACGGTATATAACAAAAGCATATACTATGTCTAAGAACCTTCACCCAAAAATTAGTATCATTTAACAATCAAATAGCAATTATGTAATGACAACAATTAGATTAATTGTTGTAAGTTAATATTCATTAAGGATGAACATCAAATATTATGATATGAGAATTAGATTTTGGTGGTTTGGATAAAAATATGAATAAAATGTTTATTCTTAAAAGTTAGGAAAGAAAAAAACATCTGTCATCAGTACTGTTTGAAAACTTAATAAAATATTTTATAATATTTATTATTAGAATAGAAATTTGCATGATTGAATAGAATTAAATTTTATAAAGTTGATTTTTTGTTTTCATATTTTGAAATGAAATTTAAAAATAAAATGTCAAGTGGACTCACAAGCATCAAAACCATTAAACTAAAGAAGAAGCCAAAAGAAAGAAGTATTCCCACTCAGATTCCATTAGCTAACTTGCACTAAACAATAACCACCAATACTCTGAGTATTTTGCATTCACAATTCACATCCCTTTTCATTCATTATACACTCTCTTTTCTTCTTAGATACATAATACAAAAATCATTTTGCAAAAATATATCAATCAAAATTGATCAACATAGGTATTTCTTTTTAACCGAAATGGGTATATATATGAGAAAAGCATATACCAACTCTATGCCTTAGAATCTGATGTGCATTTAAACCCAAAACAAAATAGTCAAACAAAAGAAGTTGAAGTTGAGCAAACTTACACTAAAACATCACCCTTATATTCCCAGCAAATTGCATCCACATCACATCACATTTCATTACATCCTTGAAAATTGAAAAAAAAGAAACAAAACAAAAAAGCCATCTACTAATTTGAATACAACTTCTCTTCTTTATCTCTCTCTCACTATTTTTCTCTCTCCTTTTTCTAATTCTTTTCCCATTTTTTTTGTGGGACTTTCTCACTTCCCAAACACTTTATACAACAAAAAGAAAAGGGTTGGGAGGGAAAGAAAGGATTCCCCAAATTCCGTTTTTACCTAACAACAAATCAAAATGAAAAAGGCAAAAAAAGAAAAAAAAACATCCTCAAATGCTTCTCAAAGCATTGAAGAAATCAAAAAAGAAAAGAAAGATGATATTGACAGCAGCGGAGTCTCAAATCAACAACTGATGTTATCTTTCTCTCTCTCTAGAACCTTATACATGGAGCAGGCAGCCATTGATGGAGTCTGAACTGAAGGTTAAGGTCTCTTATTCACAATATGGTGAAGAAGCAGAGCAGGGGATTATGTACTTGAATACAAAAATAGGAATGCTTGATTCTTTTTCAATAGCATCCTTTCTTCATATGTTTCTCTTTTTAGGGATGAGTTAAAAAGTGTTAAGATCAAATTATTCAACTGAAGATGTTGCTTCTCCTCCACTCAATATCCATGGGTGTCCTGCAAAACAACAGTTTCCAACCCCCATAAGAAAACAAATAGATTCACTAGTTTTGAAATATGCAATGAATTTTCACTTGGGTTTTGGGGTTTCTTCAAATGGTTCAACCATTTGCTAAAAAAATATGGAAACAATCAATAAACAGTTGCCAGAACAACCAGATCAAGAACATAAAATGGTTTGATTGAATATAAGAATTAGACTTACTGAGAGCTTGTTCGGCTGAGAATCTTCTAGAAACATCTCGACAGATCATCTTCTTCATCAGATCCTTAGCCGCTGAAGAAACCGACCTAAAAACCCTAGTCGGAAATCTGAGATTTCCTCTAAGAACAGCCTCAAAGACCTCCGCCGCAGATTCACCGTAGAACGGGGGAAATCCGGCCAACATCGTGTAAAGAATCACACCGGCGCTCCAGACGTCGACCTTCCGACCGTACTCAGATCCTCTCAAAACTTCCGGCGCAACGTAATAAGGCGTTCCGACGACACCGTACATAAATCCATCTTCATCACACCACTCAGCCGATCCGAAATCGATGAGTTTCAAATTGTTCCTGGAATCGAAGAGCACATTGTCAGGCTTGACATCGCGGATGAACGACGCCATGAGAATGACAGTGGGCGAGGGCTTGGAGAAGCTGCTTCATGACGACGGCAGCTTCGGATTCGGAAAAGGGACGACGGATGATCCGATCGTAAAGGGAGAGGGATTCGCAGAGGTCGGAAATCAAGCAGAGGTAATGGTCATTCTCGAGAACGTCGATTAACTGAAGAATGTTGGGATGGGAAGGGAGAAGTGCCATGATTTTGGGTTCTTTGACAAGGCATTCTTTGTCAGTTTCATCGTTGAGATCGTTTTTAGAGATGGTTTTGCAGGCGAAGAACTTGTTGGAGATTGGACAAAAGCAACGAGTGATGATTCCGAACCTTCCTCTTCGAGCTCCTCGAGGATTTGGTATTGGCTGTTGACGATCATGTCGGCCATTGCTGAAGATTTGTTTGTTCTTCTTCTTTGGAAAAATTGGGGGATTTTGGTATTTGCTCTCTACAAAATTCTTGAACTTGTTTGTCTCTTTCTCTCTTTCTCTCTCTCTCTCTCTTTCTCTTTCTCTGTAGTCTTAGGAAGTAGGAGTGCTTTTGGGGGAATCAGTTGGGAATTGGGGGATTTTTATAGAAGGCTTAGAGGATATTGGATCCTTATTTAGAATATTCTTTCTTTTGGTATCCTTTTTACTTTTGGAGGTTTATTTCCAATTTTACAGTTATTACTTTGCTTCAATGCTTTGTTACTGCATGCCTTTGCCCTCCTTGCTTAATACGGTTTGGATGTATGTGAATTTGGTTTTTAAAGATTTTTTTAAAATAGATTATTTTATAAATAAATTTTTAAAAACACATTATTTTAATTTATCAAACATTACCACTTTTTTCAAAATGGATTTTTTTGGCAAAATTAAACCATTTATAATCTAAACTAAACACACCCGAAAACTTTATATTGTTGTGATAATTCTGCTCCCATTTTTCGGTTGGAGGAACTCCTCCATTTTACCATTCAAATATATCAATTACTTCATAACTTTTTCTCCGTTATAACTTCGTCTCAAACCTTTTCTTTATTTTTTCTTCCTTTTTGTTTTTGTTTTTTTTGTAAATTTACTTCTATTTAAGAAACGGTAAATGTTTGTGCCCATATAACAATTTAACAAAAATCCATCAAACCTTATTTACCATTTTTTAATTCTTTCTCATTTTCTTCTTTTCTATTTATTCACTTTCTTTTCGAGTTAATCATGTTCTTTTTTAGATTTTTTTTTCTTGAACATTCTTCTTCATCTTAGACAATTTCTAGATCATTTATATCCCTTTGTTAAGATTGTTGCGGTGAGTTTATTTTCGATAAGAATTCTAAATATTGTTTTTGTCTGGATTATTTAGACGATTATAAAAAATTTCGTTAAAAATTCTATGTTTTATTATGAAAATCGTTTTTGTTTTTGTTTATGGTAAGAATTCTAAATTTTATTTTCGTTTCAAATGTTTAGAAGATCTAAATACTACTATAAGAATGATGTATTTCATTATCAAGATCGATAATTTGAAGTTTTTCAGGATAATTTACATTGAACTATACATCATTTAACAATATCAACATGATTGTTTACCAATATTAACATGATCGTTTACTATATTCAATACAATCACCATGGTCAAACAATCATGTACTTAAGTCAACACAATCGTTTACTGCATTTAATACGATCGTTTTACTGTGGTCAAACGATCGTTTTTTATGTTCAAACACGATCATTTAACGTATATTATTTTACTGCATGATTGTCTATTCTTGAATTGTGTTTATTATTATCATTTTGTACATTTTATTCTTTTATTCAGTGATAGATGTATATCTATGTCTATCTATTTCTTTCTATCACAATTAAATACTTGATTGTATTTAATTTTTTTACAGAATACAATGTCTATTCTTATCGTTGTTTCTTATGGAGGTCAATAATGGAATTGATGCAATGTCTATAAGAATTACTTAGTTGCTGGAATTTTGGTAGATGTCTGAATTAAGTTTAATTGTTTGGTTGGTTTAATATATGAAGAGATTCAGTTGGATGGATTGCATAAACGACCGTTTATATCTACATAAACAATTGTGCATAATGAAATATAGAAATGATCGTTTATATCCACTTTTGTTATATTTATGCATATGAAGGGCTTCTCAAAACAATCGTTTATATATACATAAACAATCATACATAAATATCCAATGATCGTTCAAGCTACTCTAAACGATCGTTTATATCTAAAGTTTTTCACCATCATTTAGAGTTTATTATTTGATCATTTAAATTTGGGTCATTTTCACCATTGCTTATTTAATCTACACGATTGTGTATCATTACATACACACGATCACATATGATAATCGTTTATTAGAAGATTATTCATCCGCATGTGACCGATTAATTGAGTGTTGACTGGATATTTTTGGTATTTCTCATTGCGGGCCTGTGTGCTTTTTCCATTTTCAAAATGGTTTTATACTGTGTAAATTTTTTCTATTTTTTAAGAAACCTTTTTTTATATAAATATTATTTTGTTATCTTTACTTAATATCTTATTTAGCTTTTATTTGATCTTTTTAAATTTTTTTTAAGGTTATAATATCATCGTGGTCCTTATATTTTAAAGTTTGTTCAATTTAGTCATGATCTTACCGTTGGTCCCTTCTGCTAGAAATGTTCAATGGGCGGGGTGGGAACGTGATGTCACTCCCTGTTCCTATCTCCACCTCCCACCCCCTATCCCATTCTCCATTCCCACAAATTTTCTTGCCCCGAGGAACGGGGCAGAGATTCCCTGGGAATGTATTCTCTGTCCCTCGTCCCAAATTGACAATGAGAAAAAAATCATTTCCACTTCCTCCCCCATTCCCTGTGTATTAGGAGATTCCCCGCCTCATTCGGGGCAAATCCAGGCCCCGCGGGTTAAATGGACATCTCTACCTACTACTAATTTATGGTAGTTTTCTCATAACGTTTTTATTTTTCTATTAGCATTTTCACTATATATTATCATTACATAATCAATTTTAATAAAAATTTACCTCGAGTGACTAAAATAAGATTTACTAAAGTACAAAAATTAAAATTAAGTAAATTTTAAAATTACACGGACCAAAATGATATTTTATAAATTGTTTTAATTATTGTGTATGTACTTTTAATAATGTTAAAATTAGTCTCCCAAAATCAATATTTTACTGAATTGGTTAAATAACAATAATACTTCTGAACCAAAAATATAATATTTGAATTTTTAAGGAGATAATTTCAAATATAACAAAATGAACTAAAATATATACAAAATATATATATAAAAAAAATCATATTCAATCAATGATAAACATTAAAAGATATGGATAGAAGTCTAACCGTGGATACTAGTGTCTATTATTGATTGAATCTAAAATTTTAGTTTTGAGTTTCAGTACTTTCCATATTGGTTTTGTTTTGGGTTTTTATAGTTTAGAAACGTTCATTATTTTAGTTTCAATACCTTCGACTTTAGGTCATTTTCATCCAATTTTTTCTTTTTCTAAAAACTAACCATTTTCTTTTTCTAAAAACTAATTTGTTCTTTTTCTAGTTTAAAAACGTTAAGTAGCGAATGGAGTAACGACACTTTTTGCTGGTGAACTAGTACGTCACTAATGACATATTATATGTGTACTATTGGTTGTTGCATCATTCAAAACTTGGGAGACAACTATGTTCCATTTCTTACATGCATTTCCATCTCTGATGTTCCATTTTTTTTCCTAATGTGCTGAACGTGGAGGATTGAGATTGTATATTGTTGCAGCTACTATATGGATAAACATTTATCAGTAAATTACATGGTCCTAAATTTATGTTTAGTGTCTATTTGTTCAAACAAAAAAATTTAGTCCATGTGTTTTGAAAATTAATTCTAAATGGTCCCTATGGCAGTTGACCTATTGGAAATTCCACATCATGTTGAAGTGCTCTGACTATCCTGCTACTGTGGTAATTTTTTTTCTTAATTTTACTTTATGTGTGCTTAAATCATCATTTCTTCCTAAATATGTTTTGATAAGGAACATATTTCACCATGCTAGAAGCATAAACATATTTTGTATACTTTTTGGTGCTATTCAAGAAGTGAAGAAAGTCTAAATACTTTTTCTAATGATGTAACTATTAAACGATGATTTAATATAATGATATTGATTTAGTTGACATATTTGGTTCTATTTTGTTATTGTAATGTTTTGTCTATGGGTATTCTTTTAAAGGGACACATTTTATTTTGTTCTTGTGTGCATCGTTATTTTAGTTGATATGTTTATTTGCTACCATTCATTATTGTAGTTTTTCACCATTCTTGTTTAAATGTCAGTAGAATACTTTACATCTGTAATTGCATTGCTGACTTTGAAGATATTGAGTCAAATCTTTAGTTATTTTTACTCGAAGAAATGTCCTTTCTAGTAGATAATCATTTTTGCATTTTTTGTTTTCATCTTTCTTCTTCATATTAAGAAGATGAGTGAAGTTCTTTCTAGTTTTGATTCATCGATTAAACTAGACAATCATTCTATCATTTTCTTTATTGATCTTTTCCCTTCATGTTAAGAACATCAGTTAAGTCATATAGTTTGTGTTGACCTGCTAGGAGTAGTTTATGTTCCCTTCTGTTATTGCCAAATATAGTGAACATGAAAAGGATAAATAAATCATTTAAAAATAGAAAAAAATAAAATGTAATCGGGTGGATGAATAAATTACAAAGAAGAAAACGAAAGAGAAGTAATGGACCGTTTGGAATATTCAAGGACAAACTTGAAAATTATAAAAATATTTGACCGACTGCATGAAATATTTTTTTGTTACACTGGTCATAAATATTTTTTAATTTTGTTACATTTATGTAAATTATCCCGATATATTTATAATTTTATTTACGTGGTTACACACCGTTTTAAAATAATCCATTGTAAATAGCTATGGATTAACAACAAAGAATTTAAATCGATTTATTCATGAATTTGACCCTAACAAAATGAAACTATGACATCACTAATTTACATTCATACTTATCTCATAAATGATGAATGAATGGATAATATTGTTTCAAACTAAGTCAGATTTGTTGATCGCTCCTATATTTAAACAATGTTGTACCTATAAGGTTCCTAACGTCCACTCATCATGTCATCATCTCAGTAAGCTCTATGTGGAAGCCATGGGATGGTTCATCTTCATCTTTATATAAAGATCAGAATATAATTATAGAGTTTGAAGATAATATATTTTGGTGTTTTCAAAGCAGAAGTTATAGCCAAGCATATGGGAATGATACCTACGACACAAAAACTTTGCTTCAATTAGTTTAATCACTCAAAACTATTCCCTTTTCTGACTAATGACACTGAAATAAAGTGACAAAGCACAGCCATATATTTCTTACTTCTACTGTACACTATAATAATTCAACATTTTATGGTTAAGTTATTAAAGTACTTTCAATTATGCAGTTGATTTTTGTTTAATTATACTCCGACTTTTTTAAAATTGATTTTCTTTTTTTTATCGGGTTATGTGAACAAATCTAAATACTCAAACAAAGTAGACACATAACATATATATGAGACTATATATGTTATCGTCTTCTTTATTTCAATCCTATACACATTTTTAACTCTTTTATTTTCATTTATACTTTATATTTTTGTCAACCGTAATCACTAAATGTACTTACTGTGTGCTCGTGTGTTTGAATTTGTTCATTTAAACAATCATAATCACTACATTTTACTTATAGTATCACTTTTTTCCACTTGTTAGTGGTAGTACTCAAATATTTTTGTTGGTGATACTTACCGAGCTTTCTTTTTAGTTTATACAATGAAGGATTGGATTATTAAATGATTTCTTTAGATGGAAAAAGTATATTTACCGTTCATCAAAACTTTTAGACTTCTATTTAATAGGTTCTTAGACATTTTGTTTTGTATCAGTTTAAACGTCTCTAGAAACATAATTTAAAAGTTGATATGAACTAAACTTAAACTGTATTTATAGATCTTGTAAAATTCATCTTCCTCTGACGTGGAAAATAAATGCTAAGAATGATGGTCGTTTCTTCTTGTGCCAAGTCTTTTACATATGGGGAAAGTGTAAAGAAATGTAAGAATCTTGGATCAATTTTAGACATTGCTTGTTTGTCTTCAACAAGCATTACCTTATCTTGATAGTCTAAACCATGAAATAGCTAGCTAAAGAAGGTGGATTGGAAGGCCTAATGGTTTAATTTTCTTGACTTCCCCATCTCGAGTGTGGATGGCCTCTCCATTTGGCATTGTACATATTTCTTTGGGGATTATATTTCCTTGAGATGCCTCTAGTTGCATTGACTTTCTTAGTAACCTCATGTCATGTGTCAGATGAGTGCCCAAAGTACTCCACAAGCTCGAAAAACAATAACTTGTTGGTTTGCTCCTTTAGCTATATATGTCACAAGAGTTGTCAAATTAGAAAGTCGAGATCTTAATTTATTTACATCTTTTGAACTTAAAAATTATGTGCAGATGCTCTAGTTCCAAAGTTTTGGGAGTTATCCCTCATGGTTGAGTCAAATCATTAGCTTTCAATGGAGTCTTGTCGCGAATAGCTCCAAAATTTGGACTATTGGTCCAAAAACCTGACATTTTCAAAGTGAGTTTAATTCTGCGTCAATTACTTTTTTCCACAAAGACCAATCTTTTCTTTGCCGACATTCTTCAATAGATTTTGGTTCATAATCCTCGTTTTCGGATATAATATCAAGAGCAATAACATTATATACCAAAATATTGTCAACAACTACATTAGTTTAGTTCCATCTTTTTCTTGTCATGACATAGTTTATCGAGATCTCATTATTATTTTTTAGTTGTTTTATTTTCTTCGACATTTCTGTCAGAAGTCAAATTTTGGATTTCTTTTGGAACATCCACATCCTTAATCGAGTTATTGACTCAATTCCTTTTCTAAGGATTTTTATCTTTGGAACTTACTGGTCTACCACGGTTTTGGCGTGTTCCAAATTTATTAATGACAACATGTTGTGTTGGGATAATGAATCTTTGATGGAACATTTGTAGCTGCTAAATGTGACTTAGTTACTTTCTTTGCATCCACAAATAGATGGTAACTGATTTGCTATATTTTGCAAATGACTTATGTAACATTCGAGATTAGTAGGGAGACATGAATAAATCGATATCACATCTGAATGGGAGGGATCTTGAGGACATGAAAGTAATGTTAAGAAAGACTTAAAATAATTAAAAGTCAATACCTATACCAACAAGGTACATCTCCCTTTTTGGTGACTTGATCATAGGAAATTCAAAGTTAAGTTGCTTAGCTTGGAGCCATTGTATGTTGGGTGACCTTCTAGAAATATTCCTAAGATACATGTGAGTGAGGACAAAGCATGCTGAAAGGACTCATGTTGATTTGTGGGGAGAACTTTCACTCTAATAAACCTTTAAGGATAGTAAGGATGATGTTGTCGGAGATTCGTATTCCAAATCATGGTCCAAATCTTGGGCTTGAGGTGTTACAAATTCAACTTTTTAATTCTTCTCCCTAATGTTGAAAAATTTGTCTCTTTAAAATGACAATGAACAAATTATGTACTAAATACATCACCCATCAGGAGTCCATGATATTTAATAATTGATGGGGAATCAAATCCAATATATATTCTTAATTAACCTCTTTTGAACATATACTGCACATAAAAAATTCTCTAATGAGAAACATTTGGCTCATTGTCATATGCTAATTGTAATGGTGAGTACTTGTGATAAGCTTCTGGCCCAATACCCATAAGTGATGCAACATGCAAAATAGCATGTCCCTTTACCGATGTAGGAAGTTTAGCTCTCATAAGCAAGGGTCTAGCAATTAATTGCAAATGTTTTATAAATGATTATGCTAAACGATTTTGTATATGAACATGATCTATAGGATTTGGTTAAACCCAACCCAACCCGAATTAATATATATATTATTTAATAAAATTAAAGTTAGGAGTATTTTGTTAAATGATCGTGTAGGAAGTTAAATGATCGTATAAAAAATTAATCGATTGTGTAAGAAATAAACGATCGTTTGAAGGTAGAGAGCTAAATAATTGCATAAGATAGGGTTGAAAATGAAAAAGAAATATATATATATAACCGGACAACCCATATTTTATAGGTTGGATTTGATGAGGTTGAAAATTAATCTAGTTATTCAGGTTGCCAACATAACCAACCAGAAAATATGGGTTGTCTCCCAACCCAACCCAACCTGTTTACACTCCTAAGATGTTCAACACTTATCCCAATAGACATACAATAATTATCAAATATTTGGGGTGTAAATTTACCAACATTATCAAGTCCAATTTTCTTAATTATATAATCAGAAAAGTGTCCTCTTAATTTTCTTTATTTAGACACTGTATTTAATATATATATATATATATTCAAATGATGTGCAACCGTTTTTTCAAATCTAAATGATCATGAGAAACAGAGATGGAGAGAGAACATGTGTCCATTAACAACTTTTGATAATTATGTTAACTTTTTTCATGCTTTTTCAATATATATAATAAAGTTGTTGAGTGGAGAAAAAAGTAAGAGTTTATACACATTGTGGCATCCAAATTATTTAACTTGTATTTATTTATTCCCTAGATTTAGCATTGCTTTAATGATATGAATCTGTATGTGAAGTTATTATTGTTTTAAACAGGTACATGAAAAATATGAATGTCCATATCCCCTTTTATTTGATGTATTTTTTTAATACTAGTGGGATTTGGTGATTTCTTATTTTTGTTTCGTTGAGTTGATGATTTTGCCGGACATTGTCAAGTACAATCGCAGGACACTCCACTTTTTTCTCCCTCTTTTCCATACCTTTTGTTTTGTTTATTCAATTAGCAATATAAAAGAGGAATATCAAACAAACCAAAACCAAAACAAATGAGAATCATATCCTTTTCATTTTCTTATATCTCAGTAATATTAATATTATTATGGGTTAATGGAGTTTACTCTTTTACAAATAAAGAACCATAAATAATTTTAATTAGAAAAATATATCTGGATTCTGCTAAAATTGAAACTCTTGGTGGTAAGGTTTTGAGTTTGATTTTAATAGTAATTTATGTTTGAAACCCTAACTGGTTCTAAAGTTGAATTCCGTTTTGAACTTCTCTAAAAACACCCAAACGTAAATGGTGCATGATTAATTTCATTTTCATGGTGATACATTAGGGCAGAATGACAATATTTGCTCAAATCCTTATTTTGCAAACATCCAACCATGTTTATCATTTCTATCTTTTTCAAGTCACACATTCAAACCTCTCTTCAATTTTCTCTAGTCCAGAAAGAAAAAGAAAGAAAGATATTAAATTAACCTCTCAATTTTGTAATTTACTTTTATTTGGTTCTACAATTTTATTACATCAAAATAGATGTGTGTATGTTTTACAAAAGTAATATGGAGAATCTCACAACTGTGAGGTCAATATACAAAGACAATGAAAAGAATTATGATAATCGATCAAGCAGAAACACAGACACAGAAGAAAAGATGAACGCAAAAGATTACAAGGAGAAGGGCAAACCTGAGTCCTCTGGATAAAAGCCCTAAGCTAGTAAGAGTAGCAAAACAAATTTCAATCTGCATAACTTGATGAAAGCATGTGAAAGGAGGGAGCATGGAGGTTGGTGCGGAATATAATAGATAACAACATACCAATAACCCTATATCAATCACCCTCAATTGCTTCCTCCTCTTTTGGGTTGCAGTTTTAGCCTTTTCTTTTCTTGCCATCTGATAGACACTAATAGGATAGACACTAATAGGATGCTGATAGAAGTGTATCAAATTATATATGTGATAGGAACTGATACAAGTCTATCAAAAGAATCTTTAGGTCACTTGTACTCATTAACCTAAAACTCACATTTTGTAAATACTATACACACAAACTATTGTGATGTGTTAGATTGAATGTTTAAAAGCTAATTTAGGAAAAGTAAAATAAAAGAAAGAGAGAGAAATAAGAGTTTGTGAGAAAGAAAGGAAGATGTGGAAGTGTATTAGAGGAGGACAAAAAGGCAGCCCATGGTACGGAAAAGAATTGGTAGAGAAAGAAGAGAATGAAATACAAGTGTCAATAAAAGACATATATGATGGATGTGGACACAAAATAAACACAACTACCAACCCTTCCTTCTTATCCAAAATACTCTTTGGTTTTTTCCTTACATTTGGTGGGGTACCCAATTTCAATACAACAAATACAACTTATATCAATTTGTTAATGGAAGTTTGTTTTGCTTTCTTTGAAAGCTACTTGGAAAGAATCATTTCTCTATTATATTTTCTGTCACCTTCACTTTCACTTTCTTTTTTACTTTTAAATTTATTTTTATTTACTTCGACAACTGTCATATAGGAACTAAATCTTCAAACGTTTACATATAAATATCATGTCAATGTCGTTGAGCTAAACTACTTTTAGTTTTTTTTTCTTTTTCAATTTGTTTCTTAAAGGATTTGTTTGTTTTCGTTTAGATGGAGGTGAATGAATATGCAAACTACTTGTACTACTTGTTTCTCTTTTTCTTAAAGGAACTTACAAAAGTATATCTTACGAAGGCTAGCAACTCAAGAGGATACCTCTAACATATAAAGAAGTTCAGACAATCTAACAATATAGTTAACATGTAATATTTATTTAAAAGTATTCTTGCAACTTTAGTTTGTTGAAGTTATTGGATTTGATTAGTTTATGTTTGTTAAAGTGCTATGACTATGTTGCAGCTATAGTAGTATTTGAATGTTTTTGGCTTACTTCGTACTTGTTGGAAATTGGATTTGATTAGTTCGTACCTAGTTCACCTTGATTTTTAGTTGTTCGTTTGTGTTGGAAGTTGATTCTGAAAACCTTGGGTAGCTTCTGTGTTTTCTTTCATCTTCCCATGTATACTCTTCTATGTTTTCTTTCCTCTTTCCATGTATACTCTTGTGTCTTCTCGTGACTATATTTCTACATTTAGTCTATAAATCATTTTTATAGGTGGAGTCTAATTAGGATTATAATTTGAAGTTCTTTTACTTCTATGGTTTAACTGTATTCAGCGAAAATTTCTAGATTTAGGATTCTACATGTTAAACTACTAAAGCAACAATGTTCATTCTTCCAAACAAATTTGGCACTCATGTGACTTGATTGATTTATGAGAGTTTTAGGTATACAAACTTTATGTTTTTGTTTACTTGTGAATTGATTTGCTTTGGAAATGTTCTTTAGTCATACTCTAAAATGAGATTTTGTTTTCTTACTAGATTTGGAAGAATCTATTGGAGCAGTGAAGCCATATTGGAGCAATTAGTTTATATAAAACTTTTTGTATGGTTGGTAGCAAATTTTTTGTTCCAATGTACTTATTTTAGGCTTTTTGGTAGCTAAAAATGTCAATGTTTATTCTTCTTGTATGTAAACTACATTTAACAAAAAAAAAAAAAAAAAAAAAATGTTATTAGTCAATCCTAGTGTACGGATATTACAAAGTATATTATAGCGTATATATATTAAAGTGTTAACTATTTGTTGTCCTATGAGTGTGATTTATTATAACAACTTTGTGATTAATGGCATAGCGACAATAAGAACACGACATGTATTTTATTGTAAAAAAAATGTAGTAAATTAAGAAATATACGATAGAAAAAATGTCATAATATACAAATTTATGACATATTTGTAACTGTCGTCAATATCAAAACAATGACATTTAATTTTATAAAAATTGTCACGAAGGAAAAAATGTCATAATACACGAACTTGTGACATTTTGTAATTGTTGTCAATATCGAAACAATAACATTTGATTTTATAAAAAATGTCATGATTGACATATCCTTGACAGAAAAAAAAATGTCATATTATACGAATTCATGACTTTTTATAACTATCGTCAATATGCAAATGATGACAGTTATTTGTTGTCATAAAATAAAAGATGACAAATTATTTGTTGTCATGAAATATTAAATAACGACATTTATTTTTTATCATGAAAACACTTATTGAAACTATCATAGATGGACTTTCCACAACAGGCGATACTATGACTGTAAATAACTGTCACAAATAAAATTTGTGACAGAAAATAACTGTCGTCGTAGACCATTTTTCTTGTAGTGGTACTCTTTTATATGTTAATTATCAATTTTTCGTGTTTGACTTTCTATCATCCAGATAAACCTTTTGTTTTGCTTATACTTGGGCAAACAGTAGAAAAATATGTACTCAATGCAATGAAGAGGTATATAGTGAGTACTTCGCATACAGTGATAATGACGAATGAGTTATCGCATATGGAGAACAACCAAGCACCAATCAAATCAATCATCTCTCTTCTAATTAATTATCTTATTTTTCAACTGTTATAAATATATTCAATCATATAATTAACTTTTACTTTTTCATATTAATTATTCCGGCCTTTGCAAAAATAGCAAAAAAATCTACAATAATAGGAACCATGTCACTATATTTTTTAAATTACAAAAGTAGTAAATTTAAAAATCGATAAGCTTATGATTACTGTTTGATAGCCCTCCAATAGCTATTTAATTACTGTTTGAAAGCCATTTGATATCATTAAATTCTTAATTAAATATATATGTATACTTAATTAATTCCATTACCTCCAACAAACTTTTCCTTTGAAGATCCCAAATTATCTCAAATCTTCCGTTCTTTTAATTAACCAAATCTTCTTATCAATATCATACATTTCAACATAAATTATCTTAACTCAATAATTAAATTTTAGCTCTAATATTCCTTAATAGAACACTCAAATAATTCAAGATAATTAATAAAAAGTTAACGGTCAAACAATTTATATTTCTTTTCTCAATAATTATATTCCAATATATAATTATCAATTTTTTTAAAAAAATAAATCTTATTCTTTCTCTTTCCTTATTTATCCAATCATAACTTCTCTCCACAATCCATATTTATCTTTTTCCAAAATAATTAATTATGTTCGGGTAACTAATTTTCAGAGATAATATTATCTTTACTCTTTTCCATAATAATTATATATATAACCACGTATACATATAATTATTAAATGTCTAACAAAATTTTCACTCAATAATACCAAAAACACCAAATTATTTAATTAAATTCAACCTCAACAAGACCAAAAATCCCATTCTACTAATTAATTAAATATTCAACTAATAAATATTTAATTAATTCAAATTCCATAAAACTATCAATTCTAAATCAAATATTCAAATTAACGTTCAACAATTCTAACATAATTAAATAAGATTAAGATAAATAAATTCAGTAGTATTACCTTAATTTTTGGGACATTGCAATCTTCCATCTTTGAGAAACTTTCATTTTCGAAAGTTTTAATCCTCGAACAGCTTGAGCTTGGAACATTGGGCTTTCATGTCAAATTACACCAAATAAATTTCTTAACTTCTAAATTTAATTAATCTAACGCCAAATAAATTTCATAACTTTCAATTCCATTTAATGTAATACCCATAATAATTTCCTTAACTTTTTCAGGTGCTCCAACAATGTTTATCAAAAGCTTAGTGTTGCCAAATATTATGTTATGAAGTAAATGTTTACCAATGAATGTTATTTAAGTCACGGTTTTATGCTAAACTATTGAAGAAAGCCTATTTATAAATTTATTGCTCACCAAGTCTTTTGATTTATCCTTTCAAAATGTTCTCTCATTATGAGTACAAATTGTGAATCTATTGTCAAGCCCTTTCGATCATGAAAAGAAGTATTATAAAAATTGTGACTTCATGCTCAGTTTAAAACAGTTCATGAAAACTTATATTTCTTATACTTGTGTTTTCATTTATAAAGTTATTTTCTAAATGGTTTACACTACAATTTTAATTTATTTCTAAGATTAAGACTTCTGCTTGCAAATGTGTTTAAAGATTTGAGGTCAAGGGTTAGCTAGTATTATTTGAAAGGAGAATTATTTCAGTAGACATCACACCATCTTATAGGTTTGTAGCATGTGATCTGGAAGTAAGTGTGACAAATGTTATCAAAGCAAAAGTTAGTTCCTAAGGAACATAAAAGTAGAGTTAAAACTAATTTCAAGTTAAAGAGATAAACATAAGTTCCATAAAAAAAATTTGATTGGCAGGCAAAGTATATAAGCAAAAACTGGGACACAATCTTATTGAAAGCTATGCGAGTAAAAATTTTGTTCACTGTTCAAATGTTAATTACTAAGGAGAGAAAAACGTTTATAACTCACATATTCAATGGAAAAACTAACCAAAACCCTCGTGGGAGATTAGAGATTAGAGATGTACATAGTAGATATGTTTAGGGGATCTATATACCTTACTGAAGCTGAAGAGTGGATTAATAGAGTAAGAGAATGTTTGTAAATTATTATCGACTGTGAAGATAATATAAAAGTCAAGTTAGTAGAAACCATGCTTCTGGAGGAAGCAAAAGAATGGGGGCTCACAATAAAAGGGGATTTGACTAGGGAAGCAGGTCAAGATTGAGAAATATTTCAAGATATGTTTGGGAGAGAATTGTATTCTAGACATTATAGGAAAATGAGAATTAGGGAAATGGATACCGATAGTAAGCAGGAATCTATAGGATTGTATTTTATAGGAGAAGTGACATCTAAACAAAAAAGTAAAAGACAATGTTATAAATGCCAAAAATTTCATCGAGGAAAATGTTTCATAGATGAAGTAAAATGTTTTTACTGTCATCAGATGGGGCACTTCAAAAACAACTGTTTGGCATTTAAACTAGACCAACATGTGGAGATAAGATCGAGATCGATATCAACCGAAGTAGCTTAATCTGTTCGTAAAGGAGTAGAAGTGGCAATAGAAAGGAAGAATAAACTTAGGTAAATGGTAGTTTTGTTGCAGTAAAAGTGGGAGGACTAGTACGAACTTTATCAATGTTGTTTCTTTATGTTTGTGAAATACTGTAAGACAATATATATGTAAAACTTATGTCAATAAAATGTGTGTTTTATAAGTATTTGTTTAAGTGGTTAACCAAGTAAAATAGTTGGATTAAGATTAAGAGTTAAAGAATATTATGCATAAGTCATAAGTACATACAAATATCTAAAGATATTATTGCATGCATAAAGTCATAATGCCTCACCACTGAAGAAGGAGTACAGGAAAGGCAGAAATGCCTACTACAAACATAGAAGAGGATTAAACTCTTGAAACTAAATCAAGTAAGACAACTAGAAAGAGATGAACAAAGTTATCAAGAAATTATCCAAAAATTGATGGAATCGTTGGGGATGGTCCACATTAAAACTGACAAGAAAAGTAACATTGAAAGATGAAAATTTTTAGATGCTACTATCTTTGATGGATCATAGGATTTAGCTGATGCAGAGGCATGGTTGAATTTGTTGGAAAAATGTTTTGAAGTGATGGAATAACTAGAGGAAAGGAAAGTTAAGTTAGCCATTTTTCTTCTTCAGAAGGAAGCAGAAGGCTAGTGGAAATCCATTAGGCTCGTAGGAGAAATACAAACACTATGAGGTGGAAAGTATTTAGAAAAATATTCGAAGATAAATATTATCCAAATACTTATTATGAAGCTAGGAGAGATGAATTCTTAAGGTTAAGACAAAATCCATTATTAGTAGCGGAGTGCAAGAGAAAGTATACAGAGCTCTCATGTTATGTAGAACCCATAGTGGCATTAGAAAGTCATAGATGCCGACAGTTTGCGAAAGGTCTTTGGCAAGAAATTCGTACTCCAATAACGACAACATCTAAATGGATGGATTTTTCAAAGTTAGTAGAAACTGCATTAAGAGTTGAGCAAGTTTAGTAACAAAAAATCTAGACAGTACAAGACCATAAGATGTTCTAAAATCAAGTCTTCGTGAAGCTAGACAAGAAAAAAGGAAAAGCTTTAACATAGGAGTGTTCGAAGGAAGAAGTTCTAAGAACAGATCCAAATGGAATTTATTCCAGCCACAAAGTTCAGTAGGCAACTACCAAAGATCAGTTACAAGTGGTAACAGTAAACCTATTTGTAACTAGTGCTGCAAGTACCATTTAGGGCAATGTCTTAGAGGTAGAGACATTTGCTTTGGATGCAAGAAGTCAGGACATTTTGCAAGAAATTGTCCACAAATGTGTAAGTCAACAAGGAGAACAAAGTACAGCTTCTCCATTAATAAATCAATCAAAAGTGACTGTCAAGTGGAGAAGGACCTAGTAATGCAAAGCAAAAAAGAAATTTAAGAAGATAAGTATTTTTGTGTTGTATAGATGTTGTTGATCTTGTAATTAAATTTTAAGTTTCAAGTTAACTTATGTTAAGAGTTGAATGAATAAAAATGATAGTTGTAAATTTTGAAGACGAAATTTGTTAAGGGGGTGAGAAATATGAAACCTCAAAATTTCTAAGACCTTTAAAACTTGTTAAGATCTGGTAAAGATAAGAGAAAATGTGATTAAAGTCATATAGAAAAATAAAGTATTAAGATTTGAGTTTAAGATAAAAGGGAAAATTAGTTGAAAAATGGCCAAGTGTCAAAAGGAAAGAGTACTAGGTGTTAAGAGCAAAGAAGATAGGCAGTCAACCGTGAAATAACCTCTAAAAGACAACTCATAGGCGAATTAGATGGCTTGGCAACAAAGAAATTGCTAGGTGAAATGATTAACCATGTGTGTCGTTGGCTATGGGAGAAGGATTAACCATGTGCTAGGGAAGAAGATACTAAGAGGTTAGTAAGTGAAAATGGACGGCCAAGGCTATGTGAGGGAAGGCTTGTAAGTGAGAAAGCTTGCAACCATAAAGTTTAATGGTTGAACAACTGGGCATTTGAGAAGGCTAGGCGTTTAAGAAATTCAAGAAGAAGGCTTTGATCAATCTTATGTGTGAGAGCTTAACGAAAGATTAGAGAGAGAAACCATCATCTTCTTCTCCTCTAACTTATAAAAGGGCAAGGAATTCTTAGGCATTATGCGGCTTGACTCCCTTCTGTTTATACTTTCAATGGTCGAAAGGTTACATCAATCTTCACTCCTTCCCTATAAATATAACAAGTAGAGAACTTGCTCTCTAAAAGGCTGATTTCAGAACTTGAACAATGTGGGTCACACTCTCTTTTGGCTCGAGAGGAGTTTAGGTTTAGTGAGACTATAGCTTATTGTTCGATAAATGAATCAATGGTACTTAAGGAAGTAGATTTAACTACAAAAGTAAAATGGTAACTTTTGGCCTAACTTTACTTACGAGCATTTGTGAAGGGACATTGCACTTTTTATTGGTTATATCTAATGGACACAAAAATATATCTACAGTAAGAAGAGTGCAACTGTTAGTCTTTAGTCAGTCTTTATTGGAATGACTGATAGTTAATGATTGAAGATTGATTTTTAATTTAATTAAAGTGTTTAATTAATCAATCCCTTATAATTGAAGTTTCAATCTGTAGATCCATAAGATCCCCTTGTTAGCAACAAAGATAAATGAGAATCAAATACATTATATTACAATTTATTCCATTTAATCAATTTGAACAATTTAAATTAAACCAAAATAAATTTGATTTTCATTTACGAGAGAAATTAATATTTGAATATGATTCAAATGATAATAATAATATGAATAAGATTTAAAAACAAACTATAGATTAAAATTAATATGGATTCGATTCATATTAGAACTATAAAAAAATTAAGATATCTAAACCATTGCGTATATTATATATAATATGATATAAAGTTTGTATTATATGAGATATAATATGGTTTAAATTTATATTAATTCTATTTTATTTTAATGAGTAGAATGACTCTCTATAAAAGTTTAAACAAATAAGGAAGATTTATTTGATAATTTTACCATCCATCTCTCTTTAAATAAATGGTTAAGCTAAGACACAAATAACCTCTTCCTTTGATTTTTCACGATTTCTCTTTGAAATCTCTTTAAAAGTTTCCATAGTAGCAAATTACATCAACCTAAAACTCTTTATGTGATTTTCAGCTCGAGAGTAATGACAAAGATTTTGCGGTGTTCTTGGCAATTTCAAACAAGTGTTCTTCGGACATTCTACAAAGGTTAGTTTTTTTTTTTCCCCCTTTAGAAGCATATTTAGTTTTTACTTTTTTTTTTTTTGAAATTTTTGAATTTCAATTGTTCTATTTGGCATTACATTCATACACTTCCACTATAGGAATTCCATTCCTTCACTAGGTTGTTGGACTTAACTTCATAGGTTGGATGTGGAAGTGATACCATAAATGACCTTTTGAGGAAATTTCAATAATTTTATAATCTTATATTATGCTTAATTTGCTAATTTTGATAAAGAGATACCGGCAATTTATGATAATAGATTTCACTGCATCTGAAAAAGTAGCAAATGTCAAAGCTGATAACCCTCTAATAGCTGTCTGGTATCACTAATTACTTGTCATCATATTTGTGATATTCGTAATTATGCCAAAAAAAAAAGAGGTGTCATTTCTTTTTCTAAGTGTTTTTGTCAAACTAGTGAAAATGATTTAAATTTTGTTTTTGTATCATTTGCAAAGTTAATTTAAGATAATAAAGAGATATGAGTTAAGCTTATTTAATACCATTTTTGTTGAAAGCCTAATTCAATTTTTCAGTAGGATATGATTATTATAATTCCTAAATTTTAATATAAAAAATAGTAATTTTCATAATTTATTTTTAAATATTATTTAAATAATAGAATGGGGAAGCATGGGAATAAATACAAGATTACATTAACCACATAAGAATGTAATAGTATAGGTAAATGTATGATCTTTATTTTCTCTCTCTCGAATATTTGACAGAAGTAGACCTCTTGATATTGAATGACATCAATCTCCACGACATCGATGAATTGCAGAGCAACCTCTATCATAGGGATTAGTAGGAGCATGATCTTTAACTTTTGACGAACAACTTGGAGGTGGAGAAGGAAGATCGCATGGATTAGGAAATTTAAGATGGTTTGTCTGTGCTCCAACTTCTTGGCTCATCACCAACATGCTAATAAACACCACACATATCAACCATGACTTCATCTTCTTTCTTCCCACGCCACACGCGATATCTTAGTTGCTAATGATAAAAAATTTTGTTTCTTGTGATCTCGCCCTTTTTCTTCTCTCATTTATAAGTTTCTTAATGATTGACGAACACAAAATGAAGTTAACGAGAGATTACCTAAAATAGGTAGATTGACTAATGTTATATATATATTCACTATTTTTCAGGAGTTTTAGTGTTATTGTACAAGAATAACAACTACACCATACAAATTTGATTTTTATTTAAAAGTATCCAAAAATGGTATTCAATAATTTTAGTAAAAGGTTAACTAGCTCCTAAAAAAATGGAACTTCTCTTTAATCTCGCAATGCAACGATTGGAGGTTATTATACATCCAACTAGCTAGATTTAGTAAAATATCTCATGTGTTTCGTTTCCTGTTGTATATCTTGTACTATTTTACATCAAACTTTTGGTTTTTATCAGTTGGATGGTTGTTAAACACAGTAGTCTTAGCACTTCTTAAATTTGTACGATGAACTGCGTCAATGACATGACTTTTGTACATCTTTTAGAAACGAACCTTATTTTTGAGAATTGACTACCCAACAAACCTAAACTTGTAGTTGGAGGCTGAAAATGTGCTTTATTTCAACCCTATGACACTACTTTAAAGTTTGCTATGCTATGGTGCCATAGGACTCTATTGTGAGATGCTACCTAAAAACCAAGTGTTGTATTCTTTGGGTCATGTCGCAACATCAAATAGTTCATCAGTGTTATCGTAGTTGACAAACTGTTGGTTTTAAAGTTGCAAATAGCTCTATGAGACTATAGTACATGAATAAGGTTTAATATCTTACCTTGTGATACTATAGATAATCCAACTTTATATTAGGTAGAAATTGTTTGATTCAATATGTTTGTGTGCACACATGTGAGTGGCCACATTCTTATAGGATTATTTATAAGTAGCTCATGGTTAAAGAGTAATAGCTAGAGAGCCCACATTGAACATCCTACAATGCACATTATGCTAATAATGTTTTATTTAGTGAGAATTTAATAAAGATGAGGGAGGGTGATTTCTTTTTGAGAGAGAGAAGAAAAAAATGGGTGACCATATAAAAGAAAGATGTTTTATTCAATGAGAATTTCATGTGAAGCATAAACTTGATTTTTAAGTTAACAGTATTTGGGCCTAGTCCAAATAAAAGCTCAATTTCTAGAAAGCAATAATTACTACAATATTCTATAGAAATTTACTATAGGAGAAATTTGATAACGTATATAAATATCCGTTATTACAGCTCCTTTTATTAAAATAATGAGATCAAAACGCTTAAGAATATGATCAAAATACGTAACTTATATTGTAAATTCATGTATTTAGAAATACATCTTACATAAGCATCGTACCATGCCTGTTTTACACGATTACAATGTCTAAACGCAAGATAAATAGGAAGGAAAAAGCTAGTGAATCACAAGAGCCATCTTGCGCAAATGCCACACGATGAAAACTTGCTTGGAAAATAACATTTTCAGGCAAGGAACCACGTCATCAAGCGAGGAGGTCTCACTAGATGAAAAGATTGGTAGATGAAGTTGATATGACTTCACAAGGCTACAAGCGACGGTGACAGTTTTAGAAAAATAGTAGTTTTCCGTCAAAAGCTGCCTATGAAAGGCGTCATCCCCATCAAGAAGAGCAGGGTCTGAATGGACCAAAAAGAGGCCTGCATAGGGCCAGTGGACATCTGTAGGGGGATAAAGACCTGAGAAGGTCAATCCCTAGAGAGAGAGTGTGGCAGAAAGGAATAACCATTTCGCTGTTTGTAAAGTTTTCTTCTTCTTTTCCGATGAGCTGTAAAAGTGAAAGCCCAACATCTAAGTAGGAAAGAATCAATACTTTCGTTGCTCTTCCCCCAACTTGTAATAGTTTTTCTTCTTCTTTCTCTCCATTTTTACTCTTCTTTGTAATATATTTTGTTCATATTGTACAATGGCCAAAGGCTTACAGTCTTTATATATATATATATATATATATATATATTGCATATTTATACCTTTTCAATCCATCATTTCTTGACTTTTCACTTGTCGATGTGTTATTAGTAGTTAGATTTGTGATAAGTTCTTGATAAGAAGTCTAGCTTATAAATCTTGTCGCATTAGTTGAACTACATTCATCACTAGGCCAGTGTCAATCGTCAACTACCCAAGAGGGCAAGTAACAAGAATAAGGCTAATGCACGCAGGAGGAGTTTGACAAACTTCACCTTGGCAAGAAAACTTCTAACATTTGTATCCCGAAAGGGGAACAAATGCGAACATTAGGCACTAAGAGGTTGCTATCCTTAAATGAGAAGTTCTATAAGTTTTATAAATGAAGTTTCCTAAATATATCTCGCCTAGCAAGCACAGTCATTTGCATCCCAAAAGGTGAGCAAGTGTGGTGTCCAAAAACTTCGAGAGAAGGTCGCCTTAATCATGAGCTGATTATGCAAATTATAACGCATCAAGACTCTCGCATTGTTAGTCGCCTAATAATGCATAGATCTTCCTGCGGGGTTAGATGAGTTACTGGTTTTAGTAGCGAATCAGTTAAAGTAGAGAGAAAAGAATTAAAAGTTTATGTTTAAAGATTTATTTACAAATGTGAATGTTTTCTTAAAACTACGAAATAAAGTTGAAGCTAAAGTTTAAAAGATTTCTTATACTCATCACTCACTTGGCTTTTCTAACTCACTTTTTCAAATGTTTTCATTTCCCAAGTATCATCGTGGTCTCAGAGCTAAGCTTATTGCTACCAAATATCCAGGTTGTCCATCAATTTCAAGTGACTGTCATCCAAGGAGGACTTATATGTAATACGTTTAGTACTGTGGTACGAGATTGGTTGCAATCTTGTGTCTGTAACTAGAATTTTATCGTTGAATATAATGTGTTATTAAGTATCACTCGAAAGGGCCTGTGATTTTGTGTATGAATACTAACTTTGAGTTCAGTTTCAGTTTAGTCTGTTAGTATGTATCATCAGAGAGAGTAGACATATGCTGGCTTCATACCTCATCTCATAGTTAGAGATGGTAATAGGGAGGGGATGTGACATAAATAAAATTAAAGGATTTGAAGAAGTGTTGATATTCTTAGAAAATTACCAAGTGTTTAGCTGCTAAGGAAGTGTTAGGCGAGAAAATTGGAGCTGGAGTTAGGCATTCTGAAAGGAAGGAAACTTAGTATTTTTGTGAGTGATTTTCTAAGGGAAAGAAGTGTTTTGAAAACATTCTTTCTGATTCTTTATGTTACTGTGAATACTTATTGTATTTTATTATTATCGATATTGATGTTGTTTATTTGAAAGGAAAGTTTCTAAACTAATGTTTCTTGATTGACGATTGTGATGATTACGAGTAAACCATTAACATTATTTCTATCAATAAGCTAGCTATTGTGTGCACATAATGAGTAAAGAGAACCATGGTGATGCAAGTGAGAAACTAGTGAAGCAAAGGAGACATCTCGCACAAGAACTAGTAACCCACATAGTGTTTTCCACGCCTTGTGAAAGGAGATGTCGCAATGTCTCCCCTCCCACTCTGGAAAGGCTTCCCTTATCTTTTGGGTTGCGTTTCTCCTAGAAGCATTTTCATTCAATATAACTACGTGGTAGTGTTTTTCACCATTTTGGTGTGCAACCATGGTGGTGCAAGTGAGAAACTAGTGAAGCAAAGTGAGAAACATCTCTAATATAGAATAACGGGGCCAAAACACACAAGAAGAGGATCAAAGCACGTAACTTATGTTGTAAATATATAAGTTTTTAGAAATACACACTTTACATAAGCATTATTCCTGTTTACGTGGTTTTCATGACTAAACGCAAAATGAATAGAAAGGAAGAAACTAGTGAAGCAAAGGAGACATCTCGCGCAAGAACTACGTGATGGGAACTCATTTGGCAATTAACATTTCCAAGCGAGGAACCACATCATCACATAAGGAAGATTCACTAGAGGACAAAGAGTGGGAGTTGGAGATGATGTGACTTGCAACAGACACCTTTTGACGAACAACGCTAACATGTTTGAAAGAATAGAAATTTTTCGCTGAAAGTTGCCTATAAAAAGAACTCCACCTCCACTATAAAAAAGAAGGTTTGAATAGACCAAAAAGGGAGCCTTCATGGGCCAAAACCTAGAGAGTTGGTGGCAAGGATTAGCCTCACCACCGTTTATACATCATTCTTTCATCTTCTCCGACCAGATTATAACGCGACAGCTTAGAGTTTTAGAGAAGACTTCATCCCCTGTTCCCCCTAACTTGTAACACTTTCTTCCTCTTTCCATCTTACTATTTCTTTACATTGTATTGAGTCATATTGTATAATGGCCGAAGACCTTCATTCTTTAATACAATATATCTTTGTACACTTTTCAATCCATCCATGCCTTTATTTTTCATCTATCTTTGTGTTATTTGTAGTTTAGGTTTATGATTTGTTCGCGATAAATAATATACCACTTAATGTGTTAGCTGAGCTACATTCTACACTTGGCCAGTGCGTCGCCAACTACCCAAGAGGGTGAGTAGCAAGGACGTGGCCAACACACATAAGGATGAGTTTTCTCAACTTTTCGAGAGAACTTCCATAATTTGTATCCCGAAAGGCAAAGAAGTGTGGACTATAGACACCGAGAGGTTCTTAGAAAAGAAATCCAAAATTTTCTTTAAAATAGCAAAAACACAAAAAAGGCCCCAAAATGCCCATTTTGGCATGCTGGTGCCCAGAGCACAACAACAAGGACTTAGCGCGACATAGGACTTGGGCGGAGCTCGCCACGTGCTAACCTTGCAAGGGACACATTGTGCTCATCTTGATCGTGCACCTCAAACAATATGTGCATCTTGCACCAAGCAAGCTGCATGGCACAGACATATGCTTCGTGTCGCTTGCCATGCGTTATTTTGTGCCTTGTGCGTTGAACAGCCCCAACTAACATCTTTAATCTGAAATGTATACCCAACTCACCTCACCTTTTTTTAACCTTAACTCAACTTTAACTTTGCCCAGATTTTTATTTCTCCACCAGAACCTAAGTCCCACTTTTTGAAGAAAGAGTGAAGTATTGTTACTCTGCTGAGGAGAGCCATTAGACAAGAAGAGAAGCTTAAAGCTAGTCAAGGGAAACTATGTGTTGTGAGTGAACTTTCAAAAGTGTTTTTATTTTTAAAAGGTTTCTTTGAATTTTAAAATGTTTGCAAATTTTTATTTAAAATGAAAGCACATGTTTTGATTTAAAGTAAAGTCTCTGTGTTTAAATAAATATTAATTTTTTTTTAAACCTTAGTCTTGTTCTTGCTATTGAGCTAACTGTTATGTGCACATAAAGAGTAAGGGCAGCCATGTAGAAAAGATATGCATGATGGAATGAGACGGGATAATGAATAAAAGATGTGTATTGCGATTCTGCCTGAGCAATAAGAAAGAAATCAAGATATTCCTAGATGCTATTCATTGTAGTCTAAACATGAGGATGGCGAGTCTTAGCGTAGAAAATGGTTTCAGATTTTTTGGCGAAAGGACATTAAGACTAATGAGTATTTCTGCAATTTGATGAAATTGTGAAATAAGGCGATAAGTTTGTTTTAATGAAATGATTATATATGTGAAGAGTCTTTTCAAAAGCTTTTTTAAAACCACACTAAATCTTTTGACTTACGTTTTAAAATTTTCCTTTTCAGATGATCATATATTAAGGCCAGGTTGAGGAAAGGATGAGAAGGTTACTAAGCAAGGAGGCTTTGCAAGGCGTTTAGTTCAAGTTTTTTTAGATTTGTAGTATTTAAAGATTGTTGTAAAATTCATGGTTTAAGTTAATAAAAGTTTAGGTTTTATCTTCCGCTATGTTATGTTCATTTATCGCAAATTAGGCAAAAAGAACATAAGTTTGAGATAGGCGTTTAAGTCAAGTATTAAGAACCTAAGTTGAGTGTTTTGGCATTTCATCTTAGAGGTATCAGAATTTCTCTAAGTCATACCACGTACCGCATGGCAAGCTTCATGTTGCGTGCATGGCGGGGTGTGACAATTATTATCAAGAAGAAGGTATAGATTATCAAGAGACTTTTGTACTGGTTGCTAGATTAGAATCTATTAGAATGTTGTTTGCTTTTGATTTTTATAAAAAATTTATTTTATATCAAATGGATATAAAAAGTTCTTATATTGTGGAAGAAGTTTACATAGAACAACCTTCGAACTTTAAAAGTTTTGATTTACCTAATCATGTTTATAAGTTGAAAAGGCTCTTCATGTCTTAAAACAAGCTCCAAAAGCTTGGTATGATAGACTTAGCAATTACTTGAGAATGACTTTAAGATGGAAAAAATTGATAATACTCTCTTTATTAAGGTTAAAAACAATGACATGCTCATAGTGCAAATTTATGTGGACGATACTATATTTGGGTTCTACTAATTCATCTTTGTGTGAAGAATTTTTCAAGTGTATGCATAATGAGTTTGAGATTAGTATGATAGGAGAACTTAGTTTCTTCCTTGGTCTCCAAATCAAACAACTCAAGGACGACATCTTCATAAGTCAAGAAAAATACATAAGGGATTTGTTCAAGAGATTCAAATTCACTAAATAAAATTGCAAAAACTCCTATGAACACTACCACTAAGATTGACAAAGATGAAAAAGGTAAATGTGTGGATATAAAGACTTATCAAGGTATGATCGGATCTTTACTTTATTTGACCACTAGTAGACCTGATATTATCTTTAGTATATGTCTTTGTGCTAGATTTCAATTTTGTCCTAAAGAATCACATTTGCATGACGTTAAAAGGATACTTAGGTGTTTTCTTGGAACTATTGATGTTGCATTATGGTATTGTAGAAATGTTGAGTTTAATTTGGTAGGATATTTTGATGCGAATTTTTTTGGTAGTTTACTTGGCTATAAAAGTAATAGTGGGACTTGCCAATTTCTTGGTAGTTCCTTAGTATCTTGGTTTAGTAAAAAGAAAATTTCAAAGAGAGTTTTCTTTTGTGAGTGTTTAGAGCTTCAACATTTTGTGACAGTTGAATCTAACCCGTTGAAAGGATCGGGTTTGCTCTTGAACCCGAAGAAGGAGTAAGTAGCGGTTCGACTCTACTTCGTGTAAAGAGTGTAAAGAAGATTTTTAATCAAAATCCCAAGAGTGCCTGAAAAAATGGATGTCGATCGAGTTTGACTAAACCACTATAAAATTGTGTCTTCTTAACTATTTTCTAAAAAGTCTAATTATTTTTTAATTTAATTTTAGGCATATTATTGCTTGAGATTGATTATATAATCTATTACATACTTTTTATCAATCTTGTCATTTAACATAAATTAGCTAAAACTTTTTATTTAATTTAAAAATTATCTAATTAGTTGTATTTGAATAAATTTACTAAAAAGTTTAATTAAACCTTATTCACCCCGCATAAGATTGCCATACAGATCCAATTATTATGCACTTTTTAAAGTTTAGGAACTATATACAAAATACTAATTTAGAGTTTTTATGAGCAAGCTTCCTAACCTAACTTGAAGTTCCCACTACACCTGGTAGTCAATAAGACTTTTTTGTTAATATTAAATTACACGTTTCAACTGAACAAGGTTTGGGTCATATCTTTTCTATATCACCACACCCCTAAACTTCATCCTATTTTTTAGGTCCTAATGTATATGACGAATTATTGGACCATATAATATGGTCTAAGGAGGAAGAAGAAGGGAGAGAGGAGTAATATGAATGATATCATCACAGGCATTGTGATATAAAGAGAGCTACTGCTGAAATCAAAAGAAGAAAACAGTTGATTTTGGGAAAGTTGATTCCTTGAAATGCTCAATCAGAAACATAGATTGAGTGAATGTTGAAGGTTGCTGCAATAGGTAGCTATTTGTGGCACTACTATGATGTTCCTTCTCTCAATTATTTGTCATCATATTCATTATCAATCATCAGATTCGTCCCTTTGACTTCCAATCTTCACTACACCAGATGAAAAGACTGTGACCAAAATAAAAAGTAAAAAAACACTGGCCCTACACAAGGACTTTGGCTGGCATTAAAGTTTCCATGTTAAATTTGAGTGATTTAGTTGGTAAAAGAGAATAACCAGTTTTTGGAGGAGGGTAAAATTGAGAGAGTTCCTCCTCAACAAAATCCATGTATATAACAGTGTAATCTACAATCACCACTTTCCATCACAGAATAAGCAGAGATTTGAAGGATGAAATTTCTACTGCTGCAATAAACAAACAAATATACCAGAGGCTTTTTCACAGAACCGAATTATTATACAAAGGGCAAAACGCCCCACTGCACACATTCGAGGCTATATTAATTGACACTGAACACCTAATGCCATGACATAGGATTAAGAGAGTAATCTAAACTAAGAGTCATCACGAGACTGCATTGAAAAACAGAAGCATTTGTCTTTAACTGCTTCACCCTCACTCCCATACTCTTTAAATCTGTACTCTTCTTGCTTGCATGAAGGAGGCACCTTCCCCTCACTATAGCATTGATTGCATAAGCTAAAATGTGATTTGATCTCCTTGAATCGAGAACCGATGATAGGATAACGACAAACAGAGCATACGTGATTTCCATGCCGATTTCTGTCCCCAGCTTCTAGCTTCAACAGGGTGGACATGATACCAAAACCCCAATCTGAGTCATTAAACATGACAAGAAACTCTGTGAAAGACACAATTGAATTGTCTGTCTGGCCATGGACTTCCAGAATTTCGCTGGATCGTTGAGTAGGAACATATATGGACCTTAACAATTTTATATACCTGACTGCATCAAATTTTCTGATCTGTGTACCACCATCGTTCACAGGTCGCCATACGAGGGCGTCGTATGCCACCCGCTTCCTTTTTTCAGTGGGTCCAGTGCAAATGGGAGCAAGAACGGCAAAAAACAGGCCTAAGTCCACCCTTCCTGATCCTGACTCATCCAAGACAGAGAGTATCCTCTCGTTGATGACCTTGACGGCTCCTTGGAAGGTTTCTGGCTTCAAGAAATTCAACAATCTACGAAGAATTTCTTCCAAGCTAGGCTTGCGTATGGACTTCTCAGGCACACCGCTACCTGAATAAGACACTGGCACATCATGTTCACTGATTTCCTTCTTAATAAGTTCCACATCACAACGATTCAATCTAGTAATCTTCTGAAAAGCCCTGATTTCAAGAGCATTTGAAAGTTCCGGTCTCAAAACAGTCTTCTCTCCAAGAGTCTTAAACTTTGAGGCCTCCACAACTATAAAAGACCCTTCTCCATTTGCACTGCCATTGGTTTTCAACTTCTTTTTCTGCAGGTGCTTCAAATGCGATATTGCATCATGTAACTCGACCCTGTTTGTCATTTTCAAGGCTTCCTTTAAGGCCTTCTTAGCATCCTCAGTTTCACCAGCACCCAACAAGGACACAGCTTTGTTGAGCTGCGCGCCCGCCAATGGTTAGGCCACACAGCTAAAACCCTAGTATACATTTCTGAAGCTCTCTGGAACCTACCTAAATCCATGTAAAGTCCACCCAAATTATACAAAGCATCTACATGACCAGGTTTCAAGTCAATTGCCTTCTGAAACACCTCAATTGCTCTCTCATCTTCCCTCATTGCATGCAAAGCCGATGCCAAATCACAGTGAGCATCAGCATAATCCGGTTTCATGAATATGGCTTCTTCCAATGCCTTCACGGCAGCCCTATATTCTCCTACCCCAAATAAAGCACTCCCCAAAAGTTTCAGGGCTCTAAAATGTGTAGGACAAAGAATTGCAGCTTCTCTATAGTATTCACAAGCACTTAAAACCATACCTTCACCTTCAAGTGCAATACCAAGATTGACATAAATTTGTGGAAGCAAATATCCCCACTGATTCCCACCAGCCTCTGCCGCTTCCAGTGCCAACAGAAATTCTTCCTTAGCCTCCTTATACTTTCCAAGTACATACAAACAATTACCAGCTCTAAAATGTGGCCTCACATCCGTAGGTTGCAATTCACAAGCTCTCTTGAAACTCACCAAAGCCTCCTTAAAGAGCTGGTGCTCGTACAAAACCCTACCAATTGCCATATGGCCATCAAAAGCCTCCTCTCTTGATCGCGCTCGATCTGCTCGGGTTCTCAACACCCCTAATTCCTTCAAAAACGAAGCATAATCATGGCCAGACTCTTCCCAGAAAACCCTCTTCTCGGAAAGCTCGGAAGAGGGCCCTAATTCTCTGGACCAACCTGCATCAGAGTAGGCATCGAAATTATCCCCTTTCAATTTCCCATCCTTAGCTTGCTTAGCCTTCAACCTCTTAATAATTATCTCCAAATCATCGACAATCTTCCAGGTATCGTCAAACACAATGCCATTATTAGGCGACAACGCCCATGCTGCAGTCCTCTGCTTCTTCTGTGACTCCAAAGCACGCTCATCGGTAATTGAAGAAGACGAAGCTTCTGAAGTGACCAAAACAGCTTTATTATCATCCTGATTGAGTTCCAATTGAAGAGCGTCGAAGTCACGATCCACATCTCCAGCGCCATCATCATAAGTCCTCAACAACCCTTCAAAAGTTAAACCCTTATCAGCTTGAATAAAATCCCCATACGTCCTAAACACCTCGTCGAGAATAGCATTGATCTGTTCATCGCTGAACTTGACCCTAGGGTTAACAGCAACAACAAGGGCAGCCATTTCGTCCCGATTAAGACCCCCGTCATGGTTAGAGTCGAATTTATGAAAGATTCTTTTGACCTTCTCCGATCTGCTCCCTCTGGTCGACATTGTTAAGAAAAAAAAAGGGGGAAGCAGATGAAGAAAAAAAAAGGAAAAAGAAAAAAGAAAATGAAAAAGAAAATGAAAATGAAAACTGAGGGGATGGAATTAGGAAGAGAGATAAGGCAATGGATGGATTTAGGGTTTTAAATTTAGATAAGAAGATGAAATGAAAGGATGAATTCTCCTTTTTCTTGGTTTCATTGGATCTGGAAAAGAAAAACGAAGAGAAAGAAGCAACTTCCGGCTATCGCCTTCTTCCCTCTCCTTTATCTCTGTTTTTCTCGTTTCCGACTCATATTTCTTTTATATATTTAATTATGAGAATAGATATGAAGTTTCAAATCTTAATTTAAAATTATAACTAATTAATCTCCCTATACTTTTAAAATGTAATCCATTTTAATTAAAACCAAATTCAACATTCCTCCATACCTAAGGGCTATGTAGGAAGGCAATTGGTAGATCCTCATAGATGATTGAAAGAAAAACAGGAATATTTTTCAAGAAAATTGAAGATTTGGTTGTTAAAATATTTAACATAAAACTCATAATAATATTATATGTAATGTTTTATTTAAATATTAATTGAAGTTTTTTTGAAAAAAATGTTTTTATAGTGGTATGTGGTTGGCAATTAAAGTGATGGGGAGTGGTGTGAATTGGAAATGCCATGTTGTGCCAGCTGCCTTTTGATACATTAGTTAATATAAAGAATACAAACACTCTTTCTTTTGGGCTTCCATTTTGGTTGTTGTTATAATTATTATGTAGTTAATTAAGCTAAAAAAAAGACCATTATTATGTAACAGTAAGTAACACATCATATCTTTTACTTCATTCTTTCTTTTTTCATGCACTAACTTACGCTCAACTTTCTTCCTTTTCTTCTCTTTTTCAATTCCCTTTCTGTCATCACCTAACCTCTAATTTCAATGCTTAAACAACAGATCACTTTATTAATTATTTCCCTAAACTTAATCAATTTTCTTTTCTTTTTCTTCCGTTAAAATCTCTAGGGTCGTTTGTTTGTTTGTTCATATTCTTTTACAATGTCCTTCATTTTTTCTTCTTCTTATCTTTTCATCAATTTCTAACTTATTTTTTCTCCAAAATAATAATTAAAAGAAAACAAAACAACTATACATTTTGGGAACTGCTTTTCTAATGCAGTTTTTTTTTACTAATCAACAATCTTTTAATTCTTTTAAATATATATACTAAACACAATTAGATTGAAAAAATATAAGTGTAACCAACATGAGTTTAGCTCAACTGACACCTGTATGTTCATATAGACAAGAGGTTCTAAATTTGAATTTTGTATTCTATTTGTATTCTATAGCCTGTTATATACAATTTATTCTCTTTTGAGGTTTATCATTACATATGAAAAAAAAGTTTATGATTATTTTATATGCTTAAAACAATGTACATTAGACATGCAAATGTTGAGGAATATAACATAAATACGTTAGACATACAAATATGGAAATATTAAAAGCATTATTATTATTAATATAGTTTCTTTTATTAATTGCCTCAAAACATCATTCCTATTTACATGTAATCTTACATTTTAATTCTTAAATTTTGAACAAAAATGGTACATACAAATTCATTTTTTTTGAATAAGGTGTCACAACCACCGTACTCTTGAGTGAAATTAAATACCAACATTATCACCACCACTATAGTTGAATTAAATTGTAACAATTTTAGAACTGTGTAATCAATTCTATACATATTTTATTTTATTTTATTTGGAGTGAATTTAACTCAATTATGATTATAGTGAATGTGATTTGATTTGATGTTAGTACTAAAAAAATGTCAGATAGTTGATTAGATTCAAAATAATTAAAATGTATAACAATGTTTTAAAAAATTTATAAATATAGTCAAATATGTTAAAATATATCAATAATAAGAGTTGATCACCATAGCGATATTCTAATAGAATTTGCTATATTTATTGAGAACTTTTAAAAAATGTGGCCTGTCATCCGTTAGAGAGAAAAAGTAAATGTAATGGGCTGGGCTTCAGTTATTCTCAAGGAAATGTCGTTTATTGGGCCTAAGCCCAATTACAGAAAATGCGGCCCGCAACAGAAACCTCCCAATGGAGTGGTTTCGTCTTCGAGTGGAGGCTGAGAATGCCACCGATTCTCGTCCGACCGTGTCGTCTCTGGTCATCGTCCGTTGGCCGTAAAGAAACAGAAACTCTATTCCGTGGAATCTTTAGTCGGCACGATAATTTTCCGGTGAAAAGAAGAATTAGTAAAGAGAAAAACGCTACGTTGAAGCGAGAATGAGTAAGAGGCCCCCGCCGGACCCCGTGGCCGTACTCCGAGGACATCGGGCTTCCGTCATGGACGTTTCATTTCATCCATCTGAACCTCTTCTTTTTTCGGGGTATCCATTAGTTCTGATTCCTCGTGATTTCCTTTTTGATTCTTTTGCTTCCGTTATTCTGCTGGATAGTAAAGCGTTGTGATTGCGGTTCATATTAGCTCTGCAGACGGTGAGTTGCGTATCTGGGACACGGCCCAGAATCGAACGGTTTCGTCAGCATGGTATGGCATTGACTTCTGTTTTGCTCCTCGAAAATTTTCCTTTCTCTTGTGCATTTGTGATTCATTTATAATTGGGATAACTGATATCAGGGTGCATAGTGCAGCACACGGAATTATTAGTGTTGCTTGCAGTCGTTCTATTGGGACAAATAGAGTCGTCAGGTGCTCTTCTACATGTACTTATGTCCGTATACTATTCATGTCTTCTGAATCCACTATGGAACTTTTAGTTCATCACTTGAATGGTTTGTGAGTTGTGTTATGTGTATACTCTTGATCTTTTGATACAGTGAAAATTGTGTATGCTTATAGTTTAATTCCTCTGTGTGTAGCCAGGGTAGGGATGGAACTGTTAAGTGCTGGGATATTGATGATAGGACTCTGTCCAGGTATTTGGTGCTTTATGAGGCTTTATTCATTGGCACTATTTTTTAAGAACGTTATTGCAGAAGTTATGGTTTATGAATCATGACTTTATTGATCATACAAGAAATTATTATCTGAACTGGTTGTTCATTTTGAGCATTTGGACTTTATGTGACGCCCATCTTTGTAATTTTCTCATCATGGATAATTTTTTGTGTCTTTTCTTTTTGGTAATTCACATACCTTGTTGGAAATTTTATGCATAACAGAGTTCCTACTGTCTCAATCAAGACAAATGCCTATCACTTTTGCAAACTCTCCTTGGTGAAGCAGCCTTCTGATTTTTCAAGCCACAATGATGGTCCTAATTGTATTAATGATCGAGACGAGAAGCCTGTTGAGGCAACAATTTTGGGCTGCAGTGGAGATAAGGCTCAAGGAATTTCTACTGAGCATTCCTACAGATCAGAAGGTTCATTCAAATTGATGGTTCATGTAATTTTTCTTTTCCAAATGTTTTGTTGAGTATAGATCAAAGCGTAATGACATGTACGCCAACCTCATTGACATGCATTCCTTTCCTTGAGGTGGGAGATTCAAATTTCCATACTCCATTTGTTTTAGAAAAAAATGATGGTGCAACTTTGTGTTCTAACCTTATTTTGATGAAACCTTTAGACTTCAGATAATTTATGCAAATCAATGCTTATTTGAAAATGGTCTTTTTCCTGATTTCTGCTGATATTATACCAGTTGATGGGCTGAAGTATGTGGCTGTCTCAGGGGAGCAATCTTCAGAGGTTTTATGAAGATTATTTTTTGTCTCTATTAACACATGTACCGCTCATTATCTAAGCCTTGATTTCATTCTCTCTGCTGGTTGATGAAAGGTTGAAATTTGGGATCTGAATGCTGGGGAGAGGTTGCTACGACTTCCTCCAAACAGTGAAGGGGATTGCCCAAACATCTCTACCAAGGATAGAGGTTGGGTTTCATTTTGTTTGCTTCAACCATCATTAAGCATTTATTACATTGGTCTGTTTTAATAGCATTCAAAAATATCTTTAACAAAATGGTAATTAAAACAATGTTGGTAATAATACCTATATTGGAAGTTTTTACAAGTATAGTTACCATTCATTCCATAACCTAACTAAATAAAGGAATTGATTCCCTTATGAGTCCAACTATTTGATCCATTACTATTAGTGTTTTAGAAATTTTTTTGCTACCATAGTACATACTACTTGCATTCCTAATTTGTAATTTCAATAAATGATATATGAATTTATTTTGTGGACCCATATTATTCATAAAAACAAACATCGTGGCAAGGTAGTACGAAGAATTCTCTGTGCTATGATAGACTATAGTACTGAATGTTTTTCCATTAGTGAACCAGATGAGGATGTCTTTCTATTAATTCTCTGATTCTAATGTTTTCCCATTAGCGAACCAGATAAGCATATATTTCTATTAATTCTCTGATTCTATTTCATAACCTTGTAGTTATAGTTGTGTATGGAGCTATCATATGATAATCTCATTTTCTCATCCTAGGTACAGGATAAACTTGAGTTTTTGCTTTCTTTTTTCTTAATATATAATGCATACTTTTAATTTTTTAATATATATTGTATACGTTTAATTTTTTATCACTTAATTTTTGTTCTCATCTACTTTTATTTGATGCATCCCCAGCGAGGAAAAGATATATGATAAAATTTTCCTCTTTTCATTTTCATGTCGATTTTGAAATCTTAAGAATTCGTCCCTGGCAGGATTGTGCATGGCAGTTCAAGCCTTTTTACCATCTAAATCTCAAGGATTCTTGAATGTCTTGTCTGGGTACTTCTTTTTACTTTTCTTCTTCTTTGTCATCACCAAGATAGATTTTGTATTAAAAGAACACTCAAATAGAATAAAGATGCTTGTGTGGATCTTTCTCATGTCACATTGTTGATGACATCTTAACTTGATCTACACCATATAATCTACCTTCCAAAACTCTTGTGACCATAATGTAGGTTATGCTCACTTAGTTTTAAAGAATTTTATTTAATAGTCATATATTTGGATCAAGCCATCTTTGGTTCTCGCATTTCAGTTCATAGGTTTTATGAATTTCACTATCCATTTCTGTATAGAATGTAAATTTCACTCTTTCAGAGTCTTTTCAATATTTATAGATACGAGGATGGTTCCATGCTTTGGTGGGATCTAAGGAATCCGAGAGTTCCATTAGCATCAGTGAAGTGTCATGTAGAGCCAGGTTTTTATCCGAACATTATGGACTTTTGTATAGTCTTTCCTCAATGAGAGGCCAATTTTGAGTATCTTGTTTGCAGTTCTGAGTATTTGCGTTGATGGATCATGCCATGGTGCTATATCAGGAGCTGCTGATGAAAAAGTCGTGATGTTTAGTTTAGATCATTCCACGGTATTTCATATTTTTTTCGGAAAAGAAAAAGAACATCATTTTATGCAATTAACGTATGATATAATATTTCTGCAATATTGAAATATTCAGCTAGATTTTGATCTCGAATGAGTTGATGTTAAACCTTCCTGATTTGTTTAGTACTGCAAAATTAAAATATTCAGCTCAATAATTGTTTGGTGAAGGGGATGCTCATCATGACACTTCAAATCCGTTCCATGAATCAATGAGAATAACTGGAATTTGCATTCTTTCCGAGGAAAAAAATTATTTTGATAACAAAATGTGTTTTTGCATGTTTGTTTATGCTAAATGCCTTTCAACTTTTGGTATGAGTGGTTGCCACTTTGCACTTCTGTATGAGAGTTATTTATTTTAGTTGTGTTGAATTATGAAGGGGACGTGTCTGGTGAAGAGAGAAATTACTTTGGAACGGCCTGGCATAGCTAAGGTCTCTATTCGATCAGATGACAAGATTGTTGCTACTGCTGGTTGGGATCACAGGTTAGCAATGTTATAGTTGGGAACGAGCTGCCTGTGCTTTATATGTTTCTGTTGTGCCTGACTATGTTTCCCCGTCAACCAAAATAACCAAATTATCCGTGTATTCTATTGTTTGAATACAATGTCAAAGAAAGAAGGTGAATGAAGTAGTGAGAGCTAATTGCAAGACACGGGTATCCATGTATTCTACTGTTTGATTTATAGTGGAATACTTCTATAGTCTGATTGTTATGTCTAGTTGTCCCAATCAAAACAGTTTCAAAAGATATTTATGAGATTACTGTTGAATTTTTAAATAGAGCTGCTTTTTCTGTTTGAATTGGGACGAAACGTGTGCAAGATTAAATATGACTCTACAAGAATGGTGTTATATCATCTCTGCTACTTGATACTGTCTGAAATATGCAAATCATGTTTTGAGAGAAGATCCTTCAATTATACTGTTTAATTTTCTTTCTTTCTCCTTGTGGCAGAGTGCGGATTTATAATTATCGGAAAGGGAATCCTCTTGCTATATTGAAATACCATCAGGCCTTGGTATATTTTCTTTATATGGCAATGCCACCAAAAGTTTTCAGAATTACCACCATTTTGTTTGAAAGATGATAGAACACGGCTATCTTTTCAAACTATATGCATTCGTTGACTTCATCTCTAATTACTCGTTGATCTTGATTCTAATGAGAAAATAATTTTAACATGCCTTGAAACTGAACACTAGTTCAAACAACTCTTCATCTTCTTAACAGTGTCGAAACTTTCTTTTTCTAAATGAATCGTATTTATATTTTTCATGCAAGTATGGCAAAGGACTTTTTTTTTTTCTTTTCTTTTTTTGTTGATGAATTTGATGTGGCTATGACTACAAACTGGTTTTTAAATCATCTTGTATTACTGATTCTGCTTCCTGTTTCCTAATGTTTAGTATCTCAAAAATCAACAGTTTTTCATATGATAATTGCTTTTTATACTTGCAGTGTAATGCTGTGTCATACTCAGAAGACTGTAAGTTAATGGCATCTGCATCAGAAGATAGAACTGTAGCACTTTGGGAGCTCTATCCTCCTCGAACTTAAATTCAAATGACTGCTGTTGCTTTTAACTTGGGAGAAGGGTACAACTTTTGACTCACCGTGCCCTGATGTGCATTATGTTTTTATTTATTAGAATAAAGTTTGTTATTTATTTTCAGTGGTGATAAGAGGTAAAACTTGAAAGCACCCACCCTTCTCTGTGGTGTCATCCTTCTACTTGTATACCCGTTCCATCGCACAAGAATGAATTGAGTTTATTATTGAAACTCTCTCAGCGTTCTATAGTTGGAACTTTGATCAGACTTCAAAGGAGAATGAAGTATTATCGGTTGGTACGTTAAAATTGTTTGTTTATTTTTCTTCGACAATTCTTTAGTGGTGGATACTCTTGTTCTATGGCATCTGGTTAATTTTGGTTCGGTCACTTAAAGCTTCTTGGTCTGGACACTGGTGTATCAAATTCATCGTAGGCATGATAAGATGACAACAAATAACCAAGCTTTTGGAGCACATCCGTAGGTAGTTTACAAAGTTGGTTCTATGATCGACAGACACAAGCAATGACTTGCATGACCATTGTATCTGATTTTACAATGTTCTTAATAAAGAAATGAGGTGTTGTCTAGAACATTTCGAGCTTCTCCCCCACAAACATGTATATCATTAATGTTGATGATTGATACTTGGGGGGAGATAATTGATATCCGGTCACGTATGTGCACACATGCATGGAGTACAATTGCTTGGAAATCTCGTGCTCTCATGCAATAACTGCAGTGACACCCCAATTCCTCTATTGAATAAGGTACCAAGCGTAGATCAACGCTAGACTATTCGAATACCTTTGATAGGGGAGGATGCACAACAAATACACAGATGTACTAGATGTAGTACATGGAAACATAACAAAGAAACCTATCGGTAAACTTTAACAACACCAAGATAAACTAACTTGAACGTTTATATATGTTGCACTATCATTTAACATTACAACATGATCATACTTGTTTGTTACGACATGATCATGCAATTATTTTTTTTAGTGTCGTTAACATTTTCAACTCTAATGCATGTCTCCTACACGTCGTGCAATGTTACGCACAATCGTTTAGTCTTTTGGATTATAATACTAAGTGATTGGATTTGCTACATGATTTATCAACATATATAATTTCATACTTTGCTTATTCATCACATGATTGATAGTTTAATTCTAAGGGATTTTTAAAAAATATAACAAAGTGTCAATATTTACACTATATAGAGCAATTTTGAAAACGGAAAAAACTCACAGATCCACAATAAAAAATATCAAAAATGTCATCATGATTAATTGGCACCTAGCGTGCTAATATGTTTGGTAAACGATTGTTTAGATATAAGAGTCAAAATCTGAACGGTTTTTTTTCTCAAGATTCTGTGGATGCGATTATTTAGATTTGGCGTATGTGATCATTTAGATTTGATCTTTTAAATTTGGGTAGACAAATCTAAATGATTTTTTTCAACTCAAATTTAAATGATTTTGTTTAGATAAATTACATGATCATTTAGATTTGATTATTTTTTATACACGATCGTGTAGATTTGGCTATCCATTATGCAAATTATTTTTGTCACGATCTTTTATATTTGACATACATCTTAAACAACCAAATAACAGTTTGAAAAAAAATATTGAAAAAAAATAGATCTTATATATTTAGTCCACAATCTTGAACCAAATAATAATTTAGAAAAAGGTTGTAGAAAAAGAAAGAAAAAGACGATGAAAGAGAAAAGAAAAATTGTAAGATGGGAAGGAATGGTAAACCTGGAATATTTTTAAAAAATAACCGACTTCATGAGCTTTTTTATTTTCTTAAATATACATTGTGGACATATAGAAAATAAACATATAAATACATAGTTTAAAATAATAAAAAGGAAAAAGATAAAGATACATGTTTTCAAAACTTATTAGAAATACTTATTTCATAAATTCAAATTTGCTCTATATTTTCGGAATCTAAACATATAACAATATTTCAAATTTGTCTTATATTAATTTAATATCTTAAATAGAGATTATGGACATGTAAAAAATAGGAGTCTTTTAAAAAATATAACAAAACAGCAAAATATTTACACCGTATAGAACAATTTTGAAAACAAAAAAAGTTCAAAGGCCCACAATGAAAAATTAAAAAAATGTCCCAATTAATTGACATCCAGCATGCATAATATATTTGGGAGACGATCGTCTAGAATTTGGATAACAATCGTTTATGTTTGACTATTTTTTCCTATACAATCGTTTAGATTTAATCGTTTGGATTTGACTTCCTAAATCTAAATGATCAAATTTAAATCTAAATGATTTTTTCATAATTTTTGTTATACGATCGTTTGCATAGATCGTTTAAATTTGGGTTTTCAAATCTCAATGACTTTCTTTCAAGATTTTTTGGTACTCGTTTATATTTGAAAAATGATCATTTAGATTTTGTAAACGATCATTTAAATTTGGTATACGATCGTTTATATTTGGAACAGATCGTTTAGATTTGGCTACCCAAATATAAATGATTTTTATAAGATTCTTTGTACACAATCGTTTAGATTTGGCTCGTAAACGATCGTTTAGATTTGGCTATTCAATATCTCAACTATTTTTTTCACGATATTTTATATTTGAAACAACCAAATAACAATTTGAAGATTTTTTTTTAAAAAAATAGATCTTTTATATTTGGTACACGATTTTGAACCAAATAACAGTTTGAAAAAAGAATTGCAGAATAAGAGAAAAAAACGATGGAAAGAAAAATAAGAAGAGAAAAAGACGATGCAAAGGAATGGCAAACTTGAAATATTTTTTAAAAAATGTTGAGTTTCATGGATGTTTTCATTTTGTTACCAGGACCGTAAATATTTTGCCAGTTTGTTATATTTATGAAAATTAACCTAGAAAATAAACGTATAAAGATATAATTGAAAATAAAAAAGAAAAAAGAAAAACATAAAAAAATAGATTTTCAAAACTTATTAGAAATACATTATTTTGGAATCTAATTTAAAAATATTTATTATGGATGGATTAGTTATATAATTCTAAAATCTTATTAATTTATTAAATATTGAGTTTGAGTTATGGTATAATAAAATAACTAATTGATAATATGAATTTGAGATATTCCATTACTTTAGGGGAAATTTTGTTGCAATGTCGTCCAACAAATAAATCCAAGTTTAGTTAGAATTTAACAAAAGAATCACGTTTGTAAATACACTGTATTTCTCAAATCCAATAACCTTTCTTGTCTGTAGTGGAGAGCATTAAGCCTGGATTACAAAGATTAGCTCACAAAATTGTCTGTAGTGGAGATGTGCACCAAAGACATGCATTGGGAACTTCTCTATATTTTGCAGGAAACAAAATTTCGGACGTTTGAAGAGTTTTCGACTCGTTTCCATGATATGGAGCTGAGTATCGACAACAAAGGAGCAAAATATTTCTTGGTTAAAAAGTTTAGGAGTGACAATAATAAAATTGATGGCACTAAAAATATCGCAAATAGTGTCATAAAAGAGTCTATGGTTGTTCATGCAACTCCTTTGAAATCTTTCTCTAAAAGAAAAGAAACAAAAATTGAAAGAAAACATGATGGCGATGAAAAATGACACCCAACTCCTAGGCAAGACAAGAAAAAATTTATCAATTTCCGAATTCTGATGTTGCAGACATGCTATAGCAACTACTAGAGGAACAACTTATTCAACTGCAGAATGCAAACGAGCGGAACAGGCAAGAAAAGTAAATGATCCTAAATACTGTAAGTCCCATCAGGTCATTAGTCACTCTCTTGAAAAGTGTTTCGTGTTGAAGGAGTTAATTATAAAGTTGGCTCGTGAAAAGAAGATCGAGCTGGATATTGATGAAGTAGCTCAAACGAATCATGTTACGGTCGAGATGACTTCAAGTGTTCCACAATCAACATAGTTTTATGATCAAAGGAAAAACTTAATTCATTTTAGGAATTTTGAGCCTATAGTTGTCCAATTCCAACAATGGATCGTGACGAAAAACTCCCAAAACAAAGAAGAGCCAGTTGAAGATGATGGTAAATGATGGATAGTTGTGACTCGTCGAAAAGGGGAGACAGACAAATTTCATTCAAAAGGAGTCGAACCTCCATTAAAAGCATGGAAAAGGAAGCAACCCTCTTAAAAAGAAGGAAAAAAATAAACAAAAAGACGTGGAAGCCTAAGCCTATCAAAGAAAAATTAACACTAACTTCTTCTGGCCTCGACGATCGATAACTTTAACAAAAATTCTACCAAGACGTTTCCTTGATGATCATCCAAAGGAAATATTAGAAGTCAATGCATGTCATGCTGTTAGTATAGCAGAAGTCGACAACAATTACGCATCTTATGAAGAAATCGACAATTCAAATGAAATCAAGCAAATGACTTTTGTCTTTGATCGTATCAAGTCTTCAACTCCTTTTGATCGTCTAAAGACGACAAAGGATCAACATGAAAGAGAGATGAAAACTTTGAAGACAAAAAAAATTGTGTCCATATGATATAACCATTATAAGTTAGTCCTTCATAGGTTGTTCATAACCTCGCGTGTGTCAAAGTACTGTTTTGCCTTCGAGATTACATCTTGCTCTTTATATCCTATTTATCCAGTATTAAACAATTGGTTTAAGGTCTAACCTTTAAACCAAATCTCACTCAAGCCAATGAGAGGGTGAGGCTCCTTGCTCAAGACTTGGATTTAGTCATTAAGGGAACAACTTATCTACTAACTCTAAAGCATGGTAGAAGTGAATTTCATCTTGCACCCTATGTTCCTAGCTATCCACCTGGTCTTACTCTTAAAATGTGAGGCTTATTGAGTCAGCGTTGTTAAGCTGCCCTTACATATGCAGATTTAAGGAATAATTCCATGTGAACAAAAGTTCATAGTTAGCTCAGGATTAAGATAAAGTTATAATGAATATTTATAAACGAAATAGTCAGTTTTATTAAAGTCAACGATATTATAACCTAAAAGCGACTATTTAATGGTTCTAGTATTATGTAAACTCTTTACATAGGATGCCTCCACTTCCATGTCTCTACATGAATAATTCACGATCATATCGTTTGTACTAACTACAAAGCGGACCACATCCATCGTGTCTCCAGAATAGGGTGCCCAATCGTGTTCGTATACTATAGACTATTTAGGCTATATACTCGAACTTGATTCACGTTTATGTCTCTACATAAAGTTCAAGTTTACTCAATAATAGCCTGAGGTCTTTAGTTTATTGGTTTTAAGATTATATATCAATAACGAGTTTTAGAACATAAAATTCAATAATTTATTAGTCATAATTTAAAAAACTAAAAATTAAACTTGTACTAGATTGAATTTAGTTTAAAATAATGATTGAATAAATAACAAAGCAAAACCATTTACACGTGAAGATGTTTTAATTTTCAAAAATTAAAAGAAAATATTCAAATAGCTACAAAACTAAGTCTGAAATTTAGAAAATATTTGTAAGTAAACATGAAAAAATCAAAAATCGAATTTACTTTTTTAAGCAGTACTACAGTTCATGATTGGATAGAATAGTGGTATCAGATATCAGAGTCATGCCTCTAACTTTACCAACCATGCTAGTATGATCCTTAGGTTTCGAACAAAGATGTAGTAGAGCTTCGAAAGCCTTAAAAGGAGGACATGTGATGAGACTCTATCAAATGGGCAGGGTGCTTGGAGAAGAGGAGATAACTCAGATAGGGTAGGTAAACTCTATTAGATGAGCAGGGTGCTCTAAGAAGAGGAGTTGACTCAGATAGAACTTGACGGATGGATGACTATTTGAGGGGAGGATTGTGGTAATTTGTTCGAGGGGATGATTGTAATGTAGGGACTTGTTCGAGAGGAGGATTGTAAATCTGACCAAAGTCTTACATCGGTTAGATGAGGAGATGATCTTGGATATATAAGTGAGGACAACTATTTCAAAAAGGCATGTAGTGTATATCCAAAGTGGATAATATCATACTATTGCATAGATATTCAAGGGTTTGTTGTTTTAAAGAATTCAGACATAAAATAAACTCTACTTTGAAATAAACTAAATTATTACAAGTTAAAGTTATTTTTATGGTTTAAGAAAGAAAAATTGACAAGTAGACACCTTGTTTAACATAAAATTTTATTTTAAGAATAGACATATTTCAAATTGGCTAATAAGTAGCCATACATAAATGAACCAAAATTCACGTGGACACAATCACATTTGTGTGGATGAGTTGGGTTTGGGCTAATCATATCATATTCCTACTTCCTTCAAAGTTCCATTTTTTTTTCTTTCAACTATCTACAATCTTTAGAAATAATAATAAAGTATATGATAACGTTTAAAAAAAATTATAAATATACCAAAGTCTATAGATGATAAACTCTTATAGTTTATATGTGATACACCAATATCTATCATGGATAGACTCTTGATAGATTTCGTTGTTTTAGGGCTTTCTACACTAATAACACCCATCAATGTTACCTACACTATAACTAACATAAGCGGTAAGATTGGATCGTTTGCACAAAAGATTGAGGACAATAATTAGTAACTCGTGCGTTCAGGCATGTCTCATTGGGATTTATGTGATGCGTTTACGTGGGGAAAAACGTGTATGTAAAGTGCATAAATGTAAAAACGGGAAATGAAAAGAACTAATTCAAATTATAAAGACCAACCCTAGGAATTTGGAATCCACCCATTTACTTGGTTATTCATAGACTTCTCAACACATGCAATGTCTGCCAATTTTAACTTTTATCTCATCAACCTGAACTGTCTCAAGTTTCATGCCTTGATGTTATGGTTAATTATTTAGCCAATTTAGATCCTCAACTAATTGGGTATGAAAGCATCCGTATTAGTCAAAAAAACCACATTATTAAGCAAGGTATCTAATTTAAGTTGATTAAATTATAACATGATGATCCTAGTTACTAATCAACTGGTTCTTGAAATTAACTAAGCATGCATTATGTTCGTGAAAGAGGTATTTTAAATAACCTAGGATTCACAACAAGCATGTTTTAACTCGTGTCCTTGAGATTGATATGTATATAAAGAAGACGTTTTAACCCATTCCTATATAAGCTTCGATAGTGTTTATCTGATGGTATAGAATATCTTGGCGTTGAGGAATATCATCGCTAGGTAAGACTTGGCTTGTCTCACTAGCATCAGATCTTGGCACATTTGTGCTTTGGCTAAGTGAGCCATCAACATGCGGTAAAGGAATAAATATGGGTTAGGGTGACATTATCAATGGCAAAGACTTCTCAATGTTTGAAGCCTTTGTTGTGCCAACTTCTTGAAGGGGTGGACTGATTAAGTTTGGAAGGGCCGGTAGAAGTATTTGAAGGTGGAATGTTCAGGGAGAAGGATGCTTTCAGGTCAATTTCTTTAAAATATTTCAATCCTCCAAAATCGTGTCAAGAGGAAAGTAAGTCTCATCCTCATTGTTTTCATGTTGGAGGAAGGAAGGATCCTTTTCTATTACGAGGAGTGTAACTAATTATTTTGAATCTAATTTCTAAATTTGCAATTATCCCAAAGTTAAAATATTTACGAACTGTGTAATAAAATAAAAAAACTCATTATGTTTAAATTAATCCAATTTGTCCTTCATTTTTCTTCTCTTTCTCTTCTGCGACTTTGTTTTCTCTTCGTTGTCTTTCTTCTCTTCTCTGCCATTTTTCTTTCTTCTTCTGCCATTTTTTTTAAACTGTCAAGATCGAGTACCAAATATAAAAGATATATTTTTTATTTCAATTGTTGATTGTTCTCGTCTACCAAATATAAAGGATCTTGAAGAAAAAAAAAACGTCGTTTAGATTTGGCCAAATATAAACTATACCAAATAATCTTTAAAAAATTGTTTAGATTTTGGTAACCAAATATAAACCCAAATATAAAAGATCGTGTACAAAAAAAAAAAAAAGCCAATTCTAAACGATTATGTAGAGAGATCTCGAGAAAAAAAAATTTAATTTAACTACCTAAATCTAAACAATTGTACACATAAAAAAACAACCAAATCAAAATGATTATTTTTCGAATATATTACTCGATGAGTGTCAATTAGTCACGGGACATTTTTAGTATTTCTCATTGTGGGCCTCTGAGTTTTTTCCGTTTTTGAAATTGTTGTTAGTGTAAATATTTTAACATTTTGTTATATTTTTTAAAAGACTCATTTTTTAATCCCTTATTTATTTATTTATGAGACATTTTTAAAAATAGCAAAATAAATTAAAATATTTACAAGCTAAAGTAAATTTTTTAGATTTTATAATTGAAAGAAATTGATAAACTTCTATCACTAACTATCAATACAACTAATAAAAGGATATCGGTGTCTATCAAATGTTTGTTATTCACAGAATTTCATATTTTGCTATAACTTGTAAATATGTTTTTAGATGTGCTATTTTTGACCATTTCTCTATATTTATTTCTCTTTTTTAAAAAGAATATTCTTGAAACTTAATCTCTTATTTACTTGTTAGGTATCTTTTAAAATTTTATTTTTTAGACAAAAATCAATTAACAATTTTCAAATTAAACATTAAAACAAAACCATCCTAATCGATAACATGTTAAAAACTAACCATTAAGTGTAAAACATTTTAAATATGACGAAAATCTATGATTAATTTATTATATCACTGATAAACTTTTGTTAGTGAAATATTCTATCGTTGATTGACTTTGACAGTTATCTAAATTTTGCTATACATATTTGTAACTTTTTACATTGTTCTATTTTTACTAATACTTTGAATTTGATTATATTGTACAAATAAGTCAAAGTGAACATAATTCCAAAAAGTTCAAATTTTCATATCTCTTGTAATAAAAAAATTAATGAAAATAAAACTTATGCAATTAAATCACATAAAATTTTTAGAAAAATTGAAATCTATAGGCAAAAGTATGATCTAATCTTGGAAAAATGAAACCAAAAAGAAAAATGAAGAAGAAGAATAATAATAAAGTCAACCTCAAAAAAAAAGAAAGAAAAGAAAGAAAGAAAAGAGAAGAGAAGTGGGAAGAGAAGGTTATAACAGTAATTGCGACAAAGAGAAAGGGAAGAACCCTAATGTGTTTGACGTAAATACCCTCTTTTTTTGTTGAAGCCGCAGAGTCTGTATTTCCATTCTCATCCCTCAAATCTCATCTCCCTCTTCTGCCCTTTGTAATTCCCCAATCTCCCTTCACCCTTCTTCTTCTTCCTCATCCCTTCTTTGCCCTTCTCCGATTTTCTTCAACTGAATTACCCGCCAAAACCTTCAACAACCCATCTTTTCAAATTCCTCTTTTCTCTTCTCCGATCTTCTCAACCCTAATCCTTTCCCTCTCTGCCTTCTGGGTTTTCTTCATTCTCTTCTTTTCTCCAATACCCACTTCCTTCTTAAAGCTGTCTCATGGGATTTCAATTTCGCCCTTCCGGTTTCTTTCAGGTACACTCTTTATCTCTCCTCTCTCTCTCTCTCTCTCTCGCTCTGCTTCTTTCTCATTCTGGATTTTTTTCTTACTTTAACGGTTGCTTGAGCTAATGTGTTTGGAGCTTTGGCTAACTTGTTGTGTGGAGATTCAAGTGTATGGGTGTTGATATTTGTTTTCAGTTTAAATTCAGACTTCAGAAGAGACAGCTATGATTTTCTCAATTTTAATCTTATGTTTATTTCATTTTAGATAGCTGTTCTGTTAGTAACATCATGATTCCTGTGTGGAAAGTTACTCTCCCTCTCTCTCTCTCGCTCCCTCTTTCTCTTTCCTGTTTTATCCCATTAAGGATTTTAGCAGTTTAAGACTTTAACTGCTATTTTGATGGGTGTTTGAGCTCGTGGGAACTTCTTTCGAGCTAGTTGTAGCTGGTACTGTTGAGTTTTGTCTTGCAGAATAGTTCCAGTTAAATTGAGGGAAGAGAAAATTATGGAGCTCTAAATGTACTATGATCTTTATGTTCTTGTTTGATAGTTGTTTTCGCTTTTTTAGGAGTAGCTGGTATTGTTGAGATTTGTCTCACAGGATAGTTTCAGTTATGGAGCTCTAAATGTCTTTATTTTCTTATTTGATAATATTTTTTTTGTTGGTAGTCGCTGTGATTCATGTATGAAATTTTCTCTCTGTTTTTTCCTTTTTTTGGGTGATTCCCCCTCTTTTTCTTTCCTTCTGTCAAATTATGTGCCATGGAAGATATTTTCAGTTCATGTTTTTTAGCTGCTCCATTTTAATGGATGTTTTGCTTAGAACTAAGAGCATTTGGTAGTGCTGTGATTCATTTGAGAGGGTGGCTATAGATTTTTATTTAAGTCTGATTTGAGAGGTTAGGAAATTATGAAACTTCAGTTCACTGTTATGGGTGGAGGGGGGTGGTAAGATTTAGACAACTATTGTTTTCCTATTTGGGTTTATTTGTGAATATATACATTGGTCACAATGGGTCTTTAAATTTTCTCTTGGTTTATTTTCCTTTTGTTTTCAATACTTTAAGATCGCACATTCTCGATGTTTGATTCTCGTTAACTTTTTTTTTTAAAAAAAAATATTAACAAATATGTGGACTGGGAGGACTTGCATCCTAGGACTTTCTAGAGGTACAAGAGACATCGTAACTATTGGGTTATGCTCATATTGACAATGTTTGATTTCTAACATTAATTATTTGAATGGGGTGATATCTCCTTGAAGATATTTGATTTTAGTTAATCTTCCAATTTTTCCAAACATCTTTGTCCAATACAAATAACTCAGGGTATCAAAGTTTGGAGAAGTTGGTATCTTGTTTTGTATGTTATCACATGAGAGAATTTATTTTTTTGCTATGTTTTTTGAGGTATTAGTCTTGACACTTATAATATTGGGACAGGTTAATTAGTAGGTGGTGATATGTTTTCTTAAGTATTCTTGTTGTTACTCTTTACAGGTTTGGCATGATACAGTTTAGGTGTTTTCTGGCCATTAAACTTGTAGCTGCCTAATTGGGGTGTGGAACATCTCTTTTGTTCAAGTGATTTTCATTTTCTTTTCTTCAATGGCAAACCATGATCTGATATTGGGACAGAACCACAATTTAGCTCTTGGACAGAACCAACAGTTGATGTTAGGCCACAATCATAATATGGGTCTTGGCCAGGGTCACAGTTTGGACCTCGGACAAGCACATGAGCATCATCTAGGTTTGGGGTCAAACCATGACCATGAGTTGGGCTTGGGACATGCCCATGATCACACCGAGGGGTTGGTACATTCCCATGATCATGATGGTTTGGGACACGCCCATGATCACGAGTTGGGTTTAGGGCAAAGTCATGACCAAGGAGGGGACAATGATCACAATTATGCACATGAAAGCGATTTAGCTATGGATAGGAAGCCTGACCCAATTGGACATCAGTTGTCTCTCCCTATACAGGGTCACGAGTTAGCTTTGTCTGATAACAACCAGTTAGCTGTTTCAGAAAGTCAAGAACTTGACGATAATCTTGAATTAGCTGTGGATCAGAATGATGAACTTGCAATTCAAACAGTTGATGATTTGACAAGTCAGTCTCAAATGATGGTTTCAACCCCTTCTGTGCTTCAAGCTCGAACAGTCATGGCAGCTCCTACATATGAGTTGTCGGTGGGACAAGAATTCCCTGATGTTAAGAGTTGTAGGAGGGCACTTAGGGACACTGCTATTGCCTTGCACTTTGAAGTTCAAACCATCAAATCTGATAAAACTCGCTTTACGGCCAAATGTGCTGCAGAGGGATGCCCATGGCGCATTCATGCTGCAAAGCTCCCAGGTGTTCCAACCTTCACCATTAGAACAATTCATGACACTCATACATGTGGTGGCATTAATCATCTTGGCCACCAGCAAGCTTCTGTTCAGTGGGTTGCTAGCTCCATGGAGCAACGTTTGAGAGAGAATCCTAATTACAAGCCAAAGGAGATACTAGAGGAGATTCACCGTGTTCATGGAATTACCTTATCATACAAGCAAGCTTGGAGGGGCAAGGAGCGTATCATGGCTGCGATGCGTGGTTCGTTTGAAGAAGGATATCGCTTACTGCCACAGTATTGTGAACAGGTTAAAAGAACAAACCCAGGAAGCATTGCATCAGTTTATGGAAATGCAACCGATAATTGTTTTCAACGTCTCTTCATATCTTTCCAGGCATCAATTTACGGCTTTTTGAATGCATGCCGGCCTTTACTTGGGCTTGATAGGACATACTTGAAAAGCAAATATCTTGGTACCTTACTTCTTGCCACTGGTTTTGATGGTGATGGTGCTCTGTTTCCTCTGGCGTTTGGTGTTGTTGATGAGGAGAATGATGAGAATTGGATGTGGTTTCTGTCTGAGCTTCATAACCTTCTTGAGATAAATACCGAAAATATGCCTAGACTTACAATCTTATCTGACAGGCTGAAATGCATCGTGGATGGAGTGGAAGCGAATTTTCCGACTGCTTTCCATGGGTTTTGCATGAGGCATTTGAGCGAAAGCTTCCGTAAAGAGTTCAATAATCCAATGCTTGGCAAACTTCTTTGGGATGCTGCATATGCTCTAACGGTAATTGAATTTGAAGCAAAAGTACTTGAAATCGAAGAGATGTCACAAGATGCTGGGTACTGGATTCGACGAATTCCCCCTCGTCTATGGGCTACAGCTTACTTTGAGGGGACGAGGTTCGGCCATTTGACTGCAAACATCATTGAATCCTTAAACAGTTGGATTTCAGAAGCCTCTGGTCTTCCTATAATTCAAATGATGGAGTGCATTAGGAGACAGCTAATGACATGGTTCAATGAAAGGCGTGAAACTAGCATGCAGTGGACATCAATACTTGTGCCCACTGCTGAAAGGCGTGTTGCTGAGGCTCTCGAGCATGCCCGTACCTACCAAGTGCTTCGAGCCAATGAAGCTGAATTTGAAGTTATATCTCACGAAGGAACAAACATCGTGGACATTCGTAACCGATGCTGCCTTTGTCGGGGCTGGCAGCTGTATGGCCTGCCATGTGCTCATGCTGTGGCAGCTCTCCTATCCTGCAGGCAAAACGTTCATCGATTCACAGAGAGTTGTTTCACGGTTGCAACATATAGGAAGACATACTCACAGACTATTCATCCAATCCCTGACAAATCTTTATGGAAGGAATTATCTGAGAACGATCCAAATGCAAACAAAGCTCTGGAGGTCATTATAAACCCTCCCAAATCACTGAGGCCTCCAGGAAGACCAAGAAAAAGGAGAGTCCGAGCGGAAGACCGTGGGCGTGTGAAACGTGTTGTTCATTGTAGCCGGTGCAACCAAACAGGGCATTTTAGAACGACATGTGCAGCACCCATTTAGGTAGTGTCTTTCTTCTTTTATTTTTTCAGTTTCAGAATTGAACCTGGGGTTGGTCAATACCTGTACGTGGAAATGAATTATTTACTGCTTAATTAGTGGTGTTAAGGTTAGGTTACTTAGTAGTATATCATCAATTTTACTTGGAATCCAAGTCAGACTACTAATAGTATTATGTTCATATCCATATCAATAATTTAACTATTCAATATTTTAGGACACTTCCCTGCCTCCTTTTCTTTCTTCTATTTCTGGAAACATGAATAATTACTTCTGTCAAGTTTCTTTATGTGTCTTAAGTTCAATGGGGATAACACTTTGAAACCAGATGGACTAGAAATGAAAGAAAAGTCTAGGGTAATTATATTTGTTGTTTTGTGTTTAGTTTTTTGAAAATTAAGCTGGTAAACACTTCATCATCAAGTTTACAGTTCAAAGTCCATTCCAAATCTATTTTAACCCTTTTAAAAATTGTATTCAATGTAAATCTCTCTCTTTAAAATTGGGTTGACCTATGGTGATCAAATTCGACCTATATTTGGAGTTAGGCCTAAAAGGCCAATTTAATACAATGATATATATTTTTATATATAATTACTATTATTCGTTATCAATTAATAATTATTTAAAACTTAAATCATTTGATTCAACAACCAAGTTATTCTTTTCTGCAAAGTGGATAAAAAAAAAAAAAGAGAATTAAATATGTGTAATGTAGGTTGGATTGTTGGGTGAATGATAATTGGGAAGTGAAACCCATTACCGAATCATTCTATTTAAGTAAGTCTCCAAAGGTTATTTCTAATTTTAAAATAAAAATTGATAATTTATTCAAAGGGCTAATTTGAGTACAAACCAAAAAAGTCAGTCCATTTTTTTCCAAAGGGTTCCAAATTTTTTGGTACCACTCAAGGAATAGTACATTCTAATGTTTACTTTGGATGAACTGCAAAAATTTATTCAAATTGTCGAAATGGTAAAAACGAACAAAATGAAAAAAACTAGAAATTGTTACAAAATGGTCTTACCCCTAATCTAATAAAAAAATCTCACCTACTAAATACAATCATTGTGAAAACTTATTCACAGTAAGAAAAAACCATACTCCAACAAAGCTCTTCTTCACAATGGGGGTGTTATATTTAAATAGTCAATTTTGAACCTTTTAAATTATTTACTATTGTGGTAAACAAAGGATATTATATTATTATATAGAGAGTTTATAGTTTCGAGATAATTATTCATTTGTTTACAGGTTTCCCTACTTTATAGGAACTAGAAATGGTAACCGAATTAAGAAATATTTATAAACGACTGTTTATCTAATAAAATGAAACAAATATTAAGGATATGAAAAAATAGAATAGTAAAGGAAGAAGAAAGGTGAGTGAAAGGTTAAGGTGTAGAGGAATAATTGGTTCAAAGAAATCAACAACAAAAGAACCAATTACTCTAACAAGTGAGGATAATGTATGCTTTATTCCATCAATGTGACAAAATAACTAATGTAATTGTTTGTTAATCTTTCTCTAAAGCATAAATAGTTAGAACCAAATGGATAAATAATCCAAAAGATTAGAAGACATCACTAGGAATGCAAAGGAATAAAAATATGCCTAACAAATAATTCACACCACAAAAGTAATATAAAGAGACCTACAAACTTGCTTCCAACAACCAAATAACTTCACCCTAAATGTTTTGTATTAATATGCATATTACCATATCTACAGTAGGAAACAAAAGATTCAATGGTTGGAGGATCAATAAGCAACTTGACAGAAGTAATTAGGAGAACAAGTGTGGACATTAGGCGCCGAGAGGTTGTTGCCCTTACATTCAAAGCTCTATAAGTTTTATAAGTGAACATTTCTAGATATGTAAGACCCATATCAGAAATTTAAGTTAAGAAGTGAAAGTTTTGATTGAGTGTTTGAGTTTGTCGGTTTATGTAGTCTTCGGAAGAAGAACCAAATATTAGCTAGGTTTAGCATTGTAATGTCCCTAACATTAAGGTAATTTTGGGTATATTTTAGTTTTTGTTTTATTGGGTGTTATTTTGAGAAATTGAATGATAATTGTTTGGTTTCGTGGAAATTGAAATTAACTAAATGTTTGATTGGATGAATATTTAATTAATTAGATTATTTGGATTTTTAATGTTTTATAGAGAATTAAATTAAGTTGTATGTTAAGTGATTTTACCATTTAAGTAAAATTAATGATAAACTACTTTTGGATTAACGTAGATCCTTTTCCTTGAAAGTTCAATTGACTTATTTGGAGGATTTAAGTTGTGAAATTTTTAACGATCAAGGTTGAATTGGTTTCAACCCCAAATTTGAGTAAGTTAATTTGAGAAAACTTTTTAATGTTAGTCATTATCAATTTTATTAATTGAGTTATTAAAATTCCCTTACTGTTTGGAAACTACTCAGTTGAAATTTTTTTTGCTGTTAGCTAGGGAATAAATTTTTAGCTAATATCTCAAGTAGGAAATTTTACTACTAGACCTTCGACGAACTAAATTGAGAAACTATATGTATTTACTGAGCATGTAGTGTTAATGGCTAAACTGCATAGTTGAGTTGTGTAGTTGATGGCTGATGTTATATGATTATGCATGTTTTATGTTTGTATGTTTGGTGTTTCATGTCATGCTTATGATTGTTACATGCATGCTTTTGGACTATGGTGTTTATTGACTTTTGCTGCTAGACTTTGTATCCTTTATGTACTATCATCCTACGGGGTCACTTGAGTTGTTCACTTAAGAACTGAATCCAAGTCTTGAACAAGGGGCCTCACCCTCTCATTGGCTCGAGAGGGATTCGGTTTATAGGTTGGACCTTAAACCAATTGTTCAATAGTGGATCAGTGGGACTTAAGGAGCAAGATGTAATATCAGAGTAAACTAGTATTTTGACCCAGTCAAGATTACGAACAACCTGTGAATGATTAACTTACTGATTATGGTTATATTAGATCGATAGAAATATATATATATACTGAGGGGAGTGCAACTATGAGATTTTAGTGGAATGATCCGTTAGTTAACAAATGTTGATTAGCTCGATCTAAAAGAGTTTAACTAGTTAATCTTGGATCTTTGGAGCCCATGATCTATAGGTCCATTAGGTTCTCTTCCTAGCTCATATGAAATTAACTTAGAATAATATGTTGGAATAATTTGAATTGTTCGAATTAGGTAAAGAGAGAGAAATCGATAAATATATTTGATATAGTCGTCGATTGTAAGTTTAAGATAGAGCTTTATGTTTAAATGTGATTTAAATATTAAAAATATGAATACAAATTCATATTCGGAAGCTCGAAATTGATAGAAATGGTTGTTGACTTTTTACTTTGAAAAGTCAAACTTTGACCAGCTTTATACTCAAATATGATTTAAATTTTAGAAAAATGAATATGGATTCGTGCTCGGAAGGTCATAATTATTTAAGAGGAAAAAATGGTAAAAAGTCAAAATGTCGACTTTTGACTTCAAAAGTCAAAGTTTGACTTTGACTTGAATGGTCAAATGACCATTTTACCCTTGGACTATTGTTAGTAGGAAAATTCAACATTTTGTTGGATAATTACAAAATTATATTTTCTCTAAAAGTCTCAACCAAACTTCTAAAAGTCTCAACCAAACTAGGACTTCTTTGTATTAAATGATATAAAGTTTTGATAATTTTTTTTTTTTAATGTTTAATGTAGAACATAGGTTTTTGTTTAATATTTAATTAAGTAGGTGTTAATAAAATAAAAAATAAATCTCATTTTTTTAAAAGAAACAAAAAATAGAAATAATTATTAAATACATTTCTCTTTTTCTCTTTTTCGTTCTCAAAAATGAAAAACAAAAACAAAAAAAACAAAAAATATATAATTATATATATATAAAAAGCCCAATGAATAAATAAAAGGTTAGAGGAAAGGAAATGGGCTTCGGCCCATTTGAAAAATATTGAAAAGAAAAAAGAAAAAAAAAGTTAGAAAGAGGAATACAAAACAAAACAAAAGGATTTTGTTAATTATTTAATTATATATATAAAGAAGTTGAAATTGGAAAAGCGTTTGACTAAAGCACTTCATCAATGGTTGTTATTTAAGATAATTAAATTGAAAAACACTTCCAACCATACAAACTCTTTTTCTCATTATTCTTTCTTTCTTTTCAAATTCATTTCAACAACACAAACACACTCTTCTTTATATATTCCTTCATCTTATTTCATTCAAACTAAATAATACCCATTTCACAAACCCACAATTACTAAAGTAAAATATTCTTACTTCTAAAACTTTTTACCAAAACACTCCAATTTCAAAACTATTTATCCAACTGAGGTTAATAACATGAGAATATGATATTGTTTGTTATATTGGTAGGACATAAAACAAGAAAATAGACTTGTTCGTTCTTTTTTCGAATGGCCACAAAAATCTAGTCAAAATATATGTAAATACTTTAGAAAAAAATGAATTTAACAAAAATAAAAATGTACCTGGTAGTGCAAAGATATAGCCGAGATCAAGAAGATTTTCATAGAAATGGAGATTTTCCATATCGTCATGTTTAAAATCTTACTTTTGTTTACAATACCAGAAGGTTTTAACAAAATTCTATAAGAATTATTAACATTATTATTCTTTGTATTTATTTATGAGGTATTTATTTTGTCAAGTTATACTAATACTCTACTCTTGACATTTTAAATTTTAAGAAAAAATATTTATTAATATTATTATTCATGTGTGTTTTTTTTATTATACAAAAAATACACTCTTGAAATTTTATATTTTTTAAAAGAAAATTTTAATTTTGTATAGAATGATTCTAAAAACGTATTAACATTATCTTGTGTTCGTAATTTATTTTGTCAATTATTCACATATTTCTAAAATTTGAATTTTTTAAATTAGTATAATTTAGTTTTTAAGAAAAACAATTTAAGTTAAAAGTTATATGAAAATTTAAAGAAAAATATAAAAAAAATTAAAAAAGAAGAAGAAAAAGATTATTATTTTTATTGGGTGTATTAAAAAGATTATTAATTCTCAATTATTCCCATTTTTATTTTTATTCTATTTTAATTCATTTTTTCACCACCCAAAATTATGTAATTAATTAATTATTATTATTTATTTTTCTCTCTTTTTATCGCTTTTAAGGTAACCAAAGACGAACAAATATTACACTTTTCATGGAATGTAACTATCAAATACTCTGCCGATTCAGACTTGTAAGTAACCCCCAAAGGGTTAAAAAAAAGATTTACCTTCTCATCAATTTCTAGATGAGAATACAAATGCCAATGACCTTACCATCAACTTTTTTCTTCTTCTTTTTTTTTTACTTTTTCTGCTTCCAGACTACTTAAGAAAATAGTTTCTCTTTTAAACTAAATTAAACACATTAAATTACGTTAAATTAAGTCTGTTTATAGTATAAATTGTATTTTAATCAATGTTTTAAATGCTGATAAAAGAAATTATATCAGTATCAATCTCGTATATATGAATTTTGTTTTTGCAACAAACCTTTTACCTTTCTAAAATCAAATTAAACTTTGTATGATACTTTAACAAAGATATATAACTTGTTTTATGGCTTTTCAAACCCATTTTGAACCATTGTTATGCATATTCGTCTTTTCTATTAAATTTCTTGGGTTTCAAACTTTGAATATTTAGATTAACTACTCAAATAATAATAGATCTTAAGTTGTCATCACACTTTATTTTGAAAATATATTACAACTTAAAATGTACTCTGGACCAATTTGTTATTAATTATTTTCAAAAAAAGATTTGATAACGTAATTAAGTGTTTTCAAACCTCAAGAATTGAAAGAGAAGATGTAGAATTTAGTTTTACAAAATTCAAACGAAAAGAGCGGTAAATTTGGATAAAAAAGAAAGTCTTTCATACTTTAATAAAGGTGAAAACAATATAGAAAAGTCAATACAATGGAAAGTGATGAAACAAACCTTAATTTGAATTTGAATTTGGATTTAGTTATTCATACCACTTTTAAAATGATTATATGCAAGAAGTTCAAGAGTGAAAGTATTAAAAAGTAAATTTAGTTTACTCAAATCTAATAAGTTTTTGTCGTTGAGTGATTTCTGTCCGAAAGTGTAAATAATTTGTATTTTTTTATTATAATTGAAAAAATCCAAACATTTATTTATTTTTTCTGAATAATTTTCATATTCTTGTTATGTATCACACCCTTATTAAACTTTTTAGTTGTACTTTTAAACTTATGTAATATATTAGGGTTTAATTAGGATATAGGTTTTAATATGGAGAGAGGTTATAAAGTTGTTGTCTTCAAAAAAAAAAAAACAAAAAAGTAGCTCTCAATCTTATAAATCCTACACGAAATGAAATTGAAGGGTTGTAGTTGTATCAAATCAATTAACATATAAATCCTTGAATACTAATTTGCATTTTCTTTATAAACTTTTTTTCAATTATATTGCATGTATAGTGTTCTACATAAAATTATTGGGTGTGCAACTAAGTACAAATTATACATATCTTTATCATCTTCTTTGATTAGGATTAAAAATATTTTAGAAAACATGAATTTTAGAAAAAGAAGAAGAAGAAGAAACGTCGTATAACAACTTGTTATTGAAGACTTGAATTGAATGCAAAAAGATACATGTAGGCCATATTCTACCAAATACTTTTGCATCATTATATTATACAATTAGGTCTATACATACATATATATATATATATATATATATTGTACAAATAGAAGAGCTTTCAATTATAATATTATAATGTTATATGTAGCATTTATGAAGCATTTCATGAAATTAATAAAGTAATAATGGTGTGGTTTGAATCCTTAATTAATTAAGAGTAAGAGGAAGGGTTTACAAATAATGATTAAAAGAAAGGAAAAGTTTTATAATTAGTTGACTGCTCATAACATCTTTCTCCACCTTTATATATTCTTTAAAGTAATGTATCTTATTAAATTAATTTCATATATATGATGTTATTTGTGTCCCTCTCCTCTCCTCTCCTCTCCTCTCCTCTAAGTTCCCATTTCAGAATCTCCAAATTAATGACATGTTGGTTTAATTAGTTTAAGGTTAGGGAATTACTTATTTAGATCATCATCTTTTAATTAATAATTCCAATGTTTTAGACATTGATGATGCTACATTGTACCAAAAATACCCATTAATTTATATGTAGTTTAATGGAGTATTTGAATAAAGTAATGTGTTATATTTATAACTCATTTTTAGGGTAAGACCACTCTCCATTGTGGATGAAACTTTTGAACAGAGATAATTGAGTTGATGAGTGATGATATGAAGCTATGAAGAAGTCTATTTCGAGATTCTTATTTAAACCGATTAAATAGATTAAAATTAGTTTTGTCGTAATTCAAAAATCACATAGCCAATTCATAACTGAAAAGAAAAAAAAAATACAAGAGAGAAATGATGAATACTTAATTAATAGATATATGTATGAATGAGTATGAAAAACAAAGATGCATTACATAAAAGCTATGGGCACAATGAATGATAAACAAATAAGAGTAATACTCATTATTTATTATTTGACTAAAAGGTTCGACCAGAAATTAAATTTGACATTAATGTTCCTCCATTATTAACTACAGAATTTATTGGTTTTATTTACTTCTCTAAAATTCTTAGAAAATAGTACAATTATTAATTTATTATTCAGAAAATACATGTGAGTTATTTATTTATTTATTTTTACTTTTTTGAGGTAAGTCATCAATTAATTTTCACAAGCTTCATATGATGCTATCTTTCATTGCATTCACATATATATATATTTTCACCGCACCTCATTCAATTACATTTTTTAGAAATTCTTCTTAATTGATTATTGCAAAAGTTTCCACTTCATCGTCTTTCATAAACTTTCAAATCTATGGTTGAGAAAAATGTTAGAATGTTAGATAAAGTTTAGAATTTGAAAAGCAAAAGTGTAGAGTATATATATTTAGATCTTAATTTTTGTCTAACCACATTCACAAAACTACAGTAGTTTATTTATATTGTAGTTAATTTGTGATAGATATCATGCTAAACTATTATTGTCTACACAAATATTAATCTATTATATTCTATTATTACAATTGTGATATTGTATTGTATTGTATTTATAAATATTTCTAGCAACATTTTTATTTAAAAAATAATGTATATATCTACGTTAAAAGGTTTGTTATTTGATATAATGGTTTGAAAAAGGAAAAAGAATAAGAAAATAAAAGTTAAAAACATGGTTTGTGAAAGATTTCTTTTCGGGGAATATTATTGTACCATAAATAAGAGGTGGAAGCAATTTATATAGAGGTTGACATTTAAATGAAAAAAAAAAATTGATATTTGTGTATATTTTAAAAAAAATATATTTTTTGTTCCTATCAAATAAGTTAATTTTTTTAGCTTTGGATGATTGGTACATATGACCCGAAAATTAGGCCAAAATTAAAATGTAAAATGACGTTTTGTTTACATCAAATTTGATGAGAATTACTAAAATAAACTCATGCATGCTTTCATTGATAATCCATTATTTATGAACATCGATGGAACATAAAACGGTCGTCTTCTTTCTCTCTCGTTCTATCAAGTTGCTTTCTCTCTCGCTCTCTCTCACTTTAGCTATGGTTAGAGCGGCAGGGTTGTGGAGAAGCTCTCACTCTCTTATGTTTTATCGCACATCATTAGTTGAAGCTAATCACACATCGATCATTGTGGATGCAAAGTCGGAGCTGCATGTCTTTAAAAAAAAGAAGAAGAAAGATTATGTTGGAGGTTTTTTAAAAGCTAAATCGGTGAAGGAGAAACAAGAAAATCATGTTGGGAAGTAAGAGAAAAAATGGTAAATATGTAACTTCACATGTTTATGTTTATAAAATCGACAAAAGATCATTTGACATTTTTTTAAAAATTCGGATCATTTACTATTTCGAACGTTGAAAATAGGTGTTTTTTGGGTGCAAATATTCCTTTAACTTTTGAAAATTTCAACTTAAATATATGTTAAATCAATTTAAATATATATTTTAAATTAAAAGATATGAATGTATTTGTGTTAAACTCAAAAAATAATAATACAATAATTATAAATGGTCTACAATTTCATATTTATTTTAATTAAATGCATGGGACATAGAGGATTAAATTCCAATTCAATTCAAAACATTTTAGCATTTAATTAAACTTGATTAGCTACTCTAAGCTATTAGCTTAAAAAAGTATTAGGTCGAAATATTTGGGCATTCTCATCTTTTTAAGAAACAAATTTTCTTTCTATGAAATTTTCATTTTTTTGAGTTGGTGTAATAGTCACATACCATAAACATTCCCTCCTCATAGCTATAAATCAATTACGTTTCAAATCTCTAACTTTTCAAAAATCAACAATAATTTTATAAATAGTTTGCATACTTCAATATTTTGTAAAATCAATTCCCAATAAATTAGTTGATAATCCTTTCATTTTAACTTTCTAAAATTAAGTTTATAAATACCTATCCTTTTAAATCTACTTCTTTTATTTCTACATTTTATCCATGCTTTTAGAAGCTAAATAAAAAAAAACTAATTTAAAATTTAAAAAGTATTTTTTAAAAAAAGAACATTTTCAAATATAGTAAGAATGAGCTAAAATATTTATAAAATAGAGTAAAATTTTATATTCTATCCATCATATAATATAAAATTTAAAAATACATCATATTTATATGTATTTTCAATTTTTTTTTTTTTTTGTCATTCATACAAATTTTCCATTTAAAGAAAATATAAATATTATCAAAACTCAAAAATGAATTGAGACCTAACATATATATATACATAATTTGTTTTACTTTACAAAAAAAAATGTCAAAAATAGAATACCCTTCATATAAAAATTAAAATAAAGAAAAATATAATGTAATTAAAATTTCTTTTAATAAATTTTCTAATATGTTTTGGAAATTAACATGTTTATGTTTATCTAATATTTTAAATTTTTTTATGACAAATTAACTAGTTATGAGTGTAAATACAACAATTAATTATAAGGTCCCAATATTTGTTAAAACATCAATTTTCTATATTTTGTATCTTGACCTAACTTTTATTCCCTATGGAGGTTTTATTAGAAGTCTAAAACAATAAATAATCATTATGAATGTGGACTTTCAACTCATTTATTATAATAATTACAAACTTCAATTCTTCATAAAATAAAAATAAAAAAATAAAATTGATCTTCATTATTGTTTGTGTGATTGATGGTATGGGTATGGATGAAGGTTGGATTTGGGTCACATAATAATTAATTAGTTAGAGTTTGTTGTATACAATTATTGGCTTCCAAATTTGATTACTTTCTTTCTATAAACTTTCAAATTAATTTTTATCCTTCATTAAAGGATACTCTATTCTACTCTACCCATCATTCCATCAATATTTAATATATAAAAAGATATAAACTAAATAGTTAAAAAAAATACAAATTCAATTTGTTTTCTTCAAACATGAAAATTAATGGAAGATTTTGTAAATAATTTCATATATATACTTTGTCATTTTGATTTTCATCAACCAACTGCAATCACACTACTACAAATTTGATCTTCTTTAATATGTAAATTTGGCCTTCTTTAATATATAAATTTGGTCTTTTCCATGACCATCAAGAAATCAAAATTTGTGTGCGTCAAGAAAGACTAAATTTATCGTAGTGTGAATTTGTATTTAAGGGAAAGAGAGCTAAGTTGCTAACAAAAAGAAACCTAGACACAGTGTGGAGTAAGCCACAACTACTACAATATACTTAAGTTAGAAGAATGAGAAAATATTTGTTATTGGTAAGAGAATTTACCTCTTCTATGCACCCCTAGATCTTATTTATAGGCTTCACCTCATTCCTCTTCCTTATCTAACTTGGATTGGTTGTGGGGAGGTCGACCAACCCAATATTTTTACTAAGTGTTTGTAGGGTTCAATCCTATTTTAGTTAATCGAGCCTAATTGAGCTCCTGACCTTTTAGCCCTTTCTTTGGACTTGACCTTAAGCCAAGGTTAACCAAACTAGATCCATTCTTCATATCAAGATTTAGAATATGTATTTGATACCTAATTGTTCCTACATTCTTTTGCATATTTGTGATTTGATGAAGTTATTTTTGCTAATTGTCTTAAACTTCTCCAAGACTGAAGATTATCTCCAAAACCAACATCGGTTTTTTCAGCCCGTTTTGTACTCACCACATGCTTTTAAGAAGGTGCACCTTGTTGGTATAATAACTTTCAATTATTTTAAGTCTTTTTTTAATCATACTATTATCCATTTAAGATCTCTCTAATTTAGTTGTGATATTAGTTCATTCATGTCTCCGTCCTAAACTTATAACATATTGTGTGTTGGAGTCATCCATTATTAAATGAACAAATATTAAGGGAAAAAAATAATTGTAAAGATTATTATTATTTTTTTCTTTTGAAAAACAATTATTTTATACTCTAGAGTATTGTAAGTTTAGTCATTAAATACTATCAAACTTCATCCATTATAACTCCTACCTTTGCATAATAAGTTCAATTAAAAACCAAAACTGTTAATTCATTCATAATTGAAAATAAACTTATGGTAAAATAGAGATAAAAAGGAGAACAAAAGAGATCGAGAGAGAAGAAAGTAGGGAACATATATTTTGTAAATATTTTGGTTTATTTATAATGATTACACAAATTTCATCCATTAGCCTTCTATTGATCTTTATAATTTATTTGTCTCTCATTTATTTTTTATTATTGATAAAATTATAGAAGTTTCTATCATCGATAGAATATGAAATTTTGCTACATTTTGTATAAATATTTTCAATAATTCTTTTAATATTATTGTAAATTTTAAGTTTTAAAGCTTGATGTCACATGCAAAATTTTGATCCTAAAATCACTCCTAAATTTGCACCAACATGTGTCCACGACTCCTTTAGCAAGACCAAGGAGGAGCCCTAATGTGGCTCTAAGACAGCCCACGAGTGACCACGACACACGCCTATGACACTAGTGTTTACCTCTCGAAGATAGCTTACAGGCCTTGCACGCGTGCAACGATGAATGCCCATGGCAGCCCACGTGCACAGCCCATGGCATGTCTAGATGCCCATTGACACGACCATAGGCGCTAGACATCAGCACCCACCATCAGGCCCATGCACATGGTAGCCAAGCACACGTGTGCACAACCATGCATGCATCCTAGACGGTGGCCCATGTTAGGTTGCGCACGCTCACGTCCAACGCTGAATGCAACATCGTGCGTGCAGACCACACATGCAATAGGTGCGCCCACCCGTGTCCACTCGAGGGCCAGACTACCCCAGAAGCTTCCAAAAGGTCCCAGACACCTCCATGTGCGTGTTGCATCGTCCACCCATGACCTAGACAGCTCTAGAAGGCCCCAAATTGTGCCATGACATGCCAAAATTGTCTAGAAGCGTCCAAGAAGGCCCTGGAACATGTTGGATGGTACTGAACCTCCATGACAAGCTACAATGATGGTCATGAAGTGTCATGAAAGGTCTAGTTGTGTCTAGAATGTTCTAGGCTTAATTGTAAGGGGCTAAATCTTCATGTAAACTCTAGAAACTCCCTTAGTTGTCCTTCTAAGGCCCTAGGTCGGTTGAAAATGCCTATAAATATTTGCAAGGACCTCATTTGTACTCACCTTGCAATCCTTTAAAACCTTGCACCCTTGGCATGTCCTAGCCAAGCAAGGCAACCATAAGACCTTGTAAGTGAAGCAACCGTAAGACCTTTGTAAGCTTGACATGCCTTAGTCAAGCAAAGACATACACATTTGTACCTAACGTGTATACATTCATACTTGGAATATAAAGTATCATTCCCAAGAACTGTCAATCCAAGCTCCCTCATTCTTCCAAATTCTCTTGTGTCTTGCAACCATTTCAAATACTTTCGATGCAACACATATTCTCATAGTGCTTGATGCACTAACCTTCCAAAAGACTTACTTGGCTACATGGGCGTTAAACATAGTCAATTGTCACACGTATAGTTAGATTAAGAATCTAACAATGTGACATTGAACTAAAATTAAATAGAAGAAAGTTAACTAAATATGAAATGGTCAGTCATATTGTTTAATTTACAATATAAACAAGGAGTGTTTGACTATATCGTTTCACTTTGTGTGTATGTATTTATGTAATATAATATAATATCGGAGGATTATTTTAAATAGAAAATTTAAAATATTTACAAATATAAAAAAAATTAGAATCTATTAATGATAGTTACCAATAGAAATGCTATTGTCTATCAATATATATTATTGATAAAATTTAAAATTTTAATATATTTTAGAAATACTTTTGGTTCATTTTACTATATTTGAAAACAAATCTATAATAATTTTAGTATAATTCAAATGAGTAACCTTCTCACAAGTCCACTCTTGTAGCCAAATTAAAAATAATAAAAAGAATAAGTTAATCACATAATGGTTACGTTGATGAAATTGTTAGTTGACTGAAATTGTAAAAATTTTATGGATCATAAACGATAATTATTTCTTTTTTAAAAAATAATTTATCATGGACCAAAATAATTAGGGGTTTCTTGAGAAATAGAATAAAGCGCAAAAATATTTACACAATATAGAACAATTTTAAAAGAGGAAAAAACTCACAGGCCCACAACGTAAATACCCCGCAATTAATCGGTCACACACGCATAAAAAAAATAGTAATATATCCAGTCTAAACAATCTTGTAGCAAGTCTAAATGATCTTGCAACAACTGTAAACGATCTTGTACCAAGTTTAAATGATCTTGTATCATTGTAGTAAGTCTAAACGATTTTTTACCCCACCTAAATGATATTATACCCTTGTACCTAGTCTAAATGATCCTTTATCAAATCTAAACGATCTTATACCTAGTCTAAACAATCTATTAGTGATAGTGGTTTATCTTTGTTTATCTGGGATAGACAACTGATCAGTACATGATCATTTAGATCCTATACCATTATAATTTAAATCATGTATGAAGAAGAGAAAAAGAAAAAGAAAAAAATTTTGGAAGAGAAAATAAAGATATTGGTAAATATTTACATAAATAATCATAATATTGTAAATTAAAGAAGAAAAAATAATATAAATAAATTAATAATACGAAGAGGAGATGAATAAATCATAAAAAAGAAAAAGAAGTGAATAATCATCCGCATTATTCAAGGGTAAACTTGAAATTTATAAAAATATAATGAATTTTTAATTTTATTACGCGACCGTAAATATTTTGGTATTTTGTTATATTTATGAAAATTAAATAAATAAAATTATATATATATATATATTTTTTGTTTGAGAGAGGGGAAAGAGTGAAGTAAAATTGGAGATCAAAATGAAATTTAAACTAAATAATTTTTAAAGGGAGATTTTAAGAAACGTAGAAGAATGAGATTAGACGAGGAGTGGTCAAACGTCTTCTATTTCTCAAAATGAACTCTCAATGGTTGGCAAGAGCTAAGGCTAACAAATCTTATAAAATACAATAAATAGGGTCCAATGATTTGGACGACCTGCATGCCTTATATGTAATTTTTTAAGGATATGTTCACTTTCAGACTTCACAACATGTTTTGATTGATAGTTTAGAGCTCGTTTTATAACATTTTTGTTTTAAGTCATTTTTTTCTTCTGGTTTTAGAACAAAAAACAAAACCATATTTGATTACTATTTTCGTTTCACATTTCTTAAAAGAAAAAATTTGTTTGATAACTATCCATCGTTTCTCCTTCTTTTATAATAATATAATATATATTGAAAAATATGTCATAAATTAAACACATAAAAAGAAAGAAAAAACCAAAATTTATTTCCGTTAATGCAAATAAGTTTGGATGCACAACTAAATACAAAGGCAAAGTTGCATTTCATCTTTCAAATGTTGTTAAAATTTGGTTGGCTATGCATGTCATCTGCCACACCAGATTTTGACTCACAACTAATTAAACTATATTACTTTACAAATCTTAAAATTATTTAAATTTACCTATTAATATTTAAATAATTAAAAAAATTATTGTAAAGGATAAAACTCTTAAAAGTATTAATTAAATATAAAAAATATTTAAATTCTACCAAGATAAATACTAGACATCGATACAAACGTCAATATCTATCATTTAACGAATTAAAAATTAATTGTAAATATTTTGATATTTAAAGTTGGTTCAATTAAAAATTTAAAATTTTTTGAATTAAAATAATATATAAATTGAGGTGAATATAGAAAGTTAAGAAAATAATAAATAAAAACATCATAACATGAAAACAAAAAGGGGTTCAAATTTTTTTAAAAAAATAATAAAAAACGAATATTTGGTTCTCATTTAAAAAACGTTTTTCAAACTTTAGAAATAAAAAAATCTATTTTTCGTCTTTTCCTTATACCTATACTAAATTCGTCGATCTATATATATATATATAAATTTTATTAACTGGGGTTTAAATTTAAATTAAACTAAGTTATTAATTTGTTTTAATTATTTTTAAAATTGGGAATTGATGATAGGCGTGAAAGGAATTTAGAAGAATGTGGAGGGGGGTATTGAATTTTTGTAAAAGAGGAAGGAGTTTAGGTTATACGTATACTCCTCCGTCCTTTCTAAAATGTGTTGCTACATCTCCTACCTATGCCTTCTAATTTAACTCTACTACCCTCTACTTCGTTTTTCTTCCCCCACAATCTTCCTCCTTCTTCTCCATCTCTTTTATCTATTTCTTCATTTTCTACTTATGGTGTTGGTTTACGCTGAGAGTAAAATAAAATGAGAATGGAATGGAATGGAGGTGAAAGAAAATGGGACCAAACCAATAGTACTACTTGAATCATAGAAAAAAGAACAACAATAAATAAGCTGAGTCTCACACTTTTTCAGCATTTGAAATAAATAGGGTTTCCATCATCCTATTTATTTCCATCCCCTCAACTAACGCTCTCTTCCTTCAACTTACCTCTTTCTATTCTATTGTATTATCCACAACAAAACACAAAACTCTATTTACTTATTTACAAAACAAATATCATATTATTTTATTTACCCCAATGCCATTGACATATTTACTTAATTCTCACTAAATTAATTTTTTTTAATATTTTCTCATTTTTAATATATAAATATGTATAAGGTATGTATAGATTGTATGTTAGGTGTATTGAGTGTCAAGTGTATGTCGTGTTTATCACTTAAGTTGGACTTGCTTTTTTTGTCATATCTACAAAATGAAAAAAAATGTGTGACAAATTTGCGCTTTGTACTTAAGACTTTGCTCAATCGCCTAGTACTCTTTACATAATACAAACCAACTTTAAATTCTAGGCGATACAATCAAATAATAATAACAATGCAATAGAATAACATAATTTCTTCTCTTTATTAACTTAACATTGTTTACAAGTTTAGGCATTACAATTACAATTCTTGAACTCTCTTGGCACTGATAATTGACTACCACTTACCTAGTACCTATCTCTTTCCTCGCTTACTACCTGACATTACTTCTTGAGGCAGTTACTTAATCGCGTGAGACCTTATTTTCTTTGGCTCGACTCTTCGACTCTTTTGTTCTCTAGGATTGGAGTCGACTTTTCATCATTCTTTTCTTTCTTGCTTTTCGTTGCTACTCTCTATAGGGGGTACCTGGAGGTGTAAGGGTAGCACTTCCTCCTAGGTTGCCCAACTACCTTTTTTAGTGCATCGCGTTAAGGCCATCCACGCTTAACAACTTCCCTTTTTCTCTTATCTCGACATTTGGCCTACTCACCTCATCGTATAGCATAACACATTATTTCCTTCCATCTCGCTAGACACGACTTCTTGAGGTTGAGTGCTTAGAGGTGCAGAGACTTCACTTTTTCCATTACCTTAAACAACAAACGACTCACCCTGAATATAACGTTTAGGGCTTCCTTTTTTTGTCTCGGTCTTCTGATTCTCTCACCTCTTGGGTTGGGCCTTGCTAACCGCATTGTGGTACTCGCCTTTCCTCAAGACTGAGCATTTCGCGTTCAGGAGCAACTTGACTTTCAAGAGGCTCCTTAGGTGCAATGTAAGATGATGCAGTTCTCCTGTCGTATGAGATTACCACTCATCTCTGTCTCCCCACCTTAACTTGCTTACGCGGCCTCACGATTGGCCTTTCCATGGTCTCAACATCTAACAACCTCATTGTGTAGTAATGTGCCTTGTTTCTCTTTGCCTATGAGGTGCAACTCATCGCGTTGAGGTCTTTAGGGGTTTAAGATCCCTTTCTTTAACTCCTTCTCCTTGAGTCATTGACATCCCACTCGAGGGCAACTCTCCGTAACCCTTTTCTCTCTGCTTCGCTAAACACTACTCGTTGTGGCAGGTTCCTAGAGGTGTGAAGGTGAACCTTAGCTTCTTGCCTTGATTGCATAACCACCTCTCTTATGGACCGCGTTTAGGGTTACTTGTTCCCTGACTTAGCTCTATAGCCCTCTAGCTTCCTAGGTTTGGCTTTGTTTGCCTGAGTATTGCACTCGACTCCCTTCTAAGTTGAGTCATACATGCTAAGGAGTGCGATGCGCTTACCAACTGGCTCCTCATGTGTAATAGAAATTTTCATGGCCAACACACCATGTAAGACTATGGAGACATTATGTCTTTCTTCCTTAGCTTGACTATATAACCTTAGAACAACAATTCACATGGCCTCAACCCCTAACAACATATATACACTCAATCTGAAACCATTCCTTCTCCCTTTCAGGACATCCCTTCTTCCTAGCGGTTCTCTCATTTTGTCGTTCCATGCTCCAGACTTCCTCTTGTCCTTTAATTTCCTCTCAAATTCTCCTTTGAGTCCTTTTTTCTTGATTTCTAGGCCTATTTGTACTGGTTTTCTTGTCTAAAGTTCACTTTCATGCTTTACACATGTCTCCTCTCCATTTTTCTTCATCATACAACCTATCAACACCCGACATGTGGTCCAACTATCAGTGGCGATTTGATTTTCCATTGAGCCACACACCTTATCTCCTTGGGAAGTCAAACTTCTTTAAATCGCTTGATTCTCTATTTATCTCCTCGGGAAGCAGTAATCCTTTATTTCTCTTCTTAGGATTGCCTAGTCTTGTCAACAGGACACCTAAAGCTTCATAGGCATAAGTGCTTCTTCTCGCACCATTGTATCAAATGCCTAACTTTTGACATTCAATATAGGCTTCTTCTCGCCACTTGTCTTTATTGCATTGTTTACGTCTACACAATATAACTTATACAATTACTTCTCTTCGCGTCACATTTTTCCTTCTTTTGTGTTTTTCTTCGTGCACTACACTCTTACCCGAGTGGTTTCTCTGAAATAATTTTCCTCAACTGGACTTCCTTCTTCGAGGTCAAATCACGTTGCGTACTCCCTCGTCGCTTAGTCTTTGTTGCGTTGATGGTGCGTGATCAGGGTCTTATACATAATACTATGTCATAAGATAGGATTTTACAAATATGTTGTATATATACGTATAATTTTAAACAATTACAAACTATACTAATTACTACCATACCAAATTAGTATGATATATTACATAGCAAGTACAATCTATAATTGTAAGAGGAAGTCAGCTGAATGGCACTAAAAGAAGGAAAAAAAGAAAAAGAAAATAAAAAAGTGGTATAAATTTTTGTAAAAGAAAAAAACAATAATTTCATTTAATTTGCTACCTAAATATGATTATGATATAATATAGTATAGGGTCCAACTCTGTAACTCTCTTTTAGTAGATCCGAATCTGAAGTTATTTTTGTTACTTTTTTTCTTTTATTATTGAAAGATAAAACCACAATCTGATGACTTAAATAAGTAATAATTAATATGATATCATGATCCATGATTTGAGGTGGGAGTTTGGCTTCTTCAATCCAACTATTACTTTATTAAAACAAAAATATGAATACAGAAACATTAACATGCATTTTAATATTCTTTTTAACAAATCTACAATATTTAATTATTAATTTCTCCCATATATGAAAAGTTATAAAAAAAAATAGAATCTTTCATAAAAATATTTCCTCCTTATGCAAAAATCTTCCAGTAGGTTGTAAAAATTTCTGTTAGAAAATTGTATTCATTACCTAAAATTCAAGTGAAAAATACGTAAATGTCAAAGTTATTGAAAATATTTATAAATATATCTATGACACTAATAAACATTCAACTTCTTTCAATGTCTATGAATTTATTGAATAACGTTGATAAAAGATGATAAATATTTTAGTTTATTATCCGAATTTTAAAAATGGTGTAAGAAAATCAAACTCATTTGCCACATTTAAAAATAAAAAATAAAAAATGTTCGGACACTATTAGTGTAATTTAAAATGGGAATTTGTTGGTTTGCAAGAAGAGGGGCCATGAGAAACTCAATATTTTTGGAAAATTTTGAAGTTATTTCATTCACTTTCGTTGGAGATGGTTGGGTCATCCTATCAAAACATTGTTATTATATATATATATGTATGTATATATATATATATTACCTTGGATGCTTTTTTGTTTGTCCTCAGGTTTCAACTTATTATAGAGAGAATATTTATTGGAAGATATATAAAATTTAAAATGTTGGATCTCAATAATATGGGCAGAGCTTAGTTGAGCATCTTTGCCCACATTCAAGTCTTTGTCAAGGGACACAATTGCATTAAAAGAACAGGACTTGGCACAAGATCTAATCAACAAAGACCCTAATTTTTTTCTTTTCTTTTGCCTAACACTTGTGTGCTTGTCCTAATTGGTGGTTGAGTTGAGAAGTTGACCCATTAGGCTACTTTATGGAAACTAGATCACCCTTCCAATGTTTGTAATCTCAAGGATGACTTTTCATTTTAATTAAAATTTCAACTCCAGTGAGTTTCAAAATTTGCACCATTCATAATCATTTCTTTTACTCAACTTATTCATAGTTGTTGTCGAAATGATTTGAATTCATTATGTGGTGCTACGAATAACTCGGTATGGTTTATATAAGTTTTTTAGTTTTTTTTGTAATTGTGTTGATGTAGTTATTTATGATTTTGACTCTAGGGTTTAGAGAAATGCATATATAAACTCTCTAACATAGGGAAGCCGTATTGTATTATAAAAATATTTTCTCTAATAATATTTATTCTCCTTCAGCTCGTGGATGTAGCTAACACACTGTTAGTGAACCATGTATATCTGTGCGTTGATCTTTATGTTCTTTATTGCTTAATTGTAGATTTCATAACAAAATGGTATCTGAGACAGTTCGTTAGGGTTTTGAAATTCATCATTTGTTTGACAATTAAGGATTTTTGGTGTAAACGTGAAAATCGACAAATTCACTAGGAGGAACAATTTTGGATTATGGCATATCAAGATGTGATCCCTGCTTAAGCAACATAAGTTGTGGGTGTCGTTGATTACTAAGACGAAGAAGACATGCAACCGTAGATGACAAGAAATGGAAAACTTTTAAGGAGAAGGCACATTCAATGATAATGTTATGTTTGGCCGATGAAGTCATCATCGAGGTCATTGATGAAAAAATTGTTGCTAGTTTGTGGTCAAAGTTGAAAAGTCTTTATATGATAAAATCTTTGACCAAGAAGTTTTTTTTTGAAGAAACGTTTGTATCATCTACGTATGCAAGAAGGTACATCTCTTTGTGATCATCTTGATATATTGAACAAATATTGTTAGATATGCGCAATGTAGAAGTTGAGGTTGAGGATGGGGATGTTGCCTTAACTTTGTTGATATCTTTGCTCCTGTCTTGGAGAATGTTGTTGATTCTTATATTGGAGGAAATAAACTTTGACCCTAGAAGATACCAAGTCCATGTTGTTAATGAGAGAGGACAGTAAAAAATGCGATAAGCTCAGGTACAAAAAGTCAAACATTTGTGTTAGTTGCTACATTGAACAAAGGGTCATAGACATTCTGGTAAGTAAAGGTCATATCAAAATCTTAAATCCTTGAAGTCCAAGGACCCAAGTCAAATAACGTGTGTAATTACTGCAAAGAAAAGAGGCATTGCAAAAACCAAATGTCATAAGTTAATAGTGTATCCAAAAAAGAAAGAAAAGAGTGATAAAAAGGAAGTACCGACCTTTGTTGCACAAGCTGAGGTAGATTCTGAAGAAGTTGACATCGATTTTGAAGAGATCTAGCTTTAGCTGTGAATCAACATTTACATTTTGATAATGTGTAGATTCTTTATTTTAGGGCATTTTATCATATGTGCCCAAATAGAGAGTGGTTCTCAATGTATCAACAAATAGATGGAGGGAATGTTAGCATGGAAAATGGTGTTGTGTGCAAAATAGTTAGCATCGACTCAGTGAAGATACGAGCACATGATGGTATTTTCTACACTTTGATCAATGAGGTCAGACATGTTCCGCTAATGTGAAAGAGTTTGATATTCTTTAGTGTACTTGACAGTGAGGGTTACAGTTTTCAAGTTAAAGACATAGCAGTATAGGACTACAAGGTTTTTGAGGTAGTTTTGAAAGGCATAAGACGTGGAACTGTAAACCCTGAACTCTAAAGAAGCTTAAGTCTTTTTGAAGAACTTGAAATATTAAGTGTTGCTTAGAGTTAATAATAAAAAGGGATTCAAAAGTGTCATTGAAGGTATATCGTAGTTTTTGAAAAAGAGGAAAATTTAGCTAAGTGTCAAAGACTTGAAGATTAGGCATTGAAGGCATGCACAAAGAGGTTAATAAGGCATTTGAAGACTTTAGGCGTTTTGGTTTACGCGTTTGAGTGAAGTTGAACAAGATGGTAAGTAGGTTAAGTAAAATCTCAATGCATAAGCGTTTAAACTCGGTCTTGCTTGATCGAGAGGAAAGACATAATGCAATTTAGATAGGAATATAGGGCAATCGTGTGGAATCCTAGGCAAGGTTGAAGACACAAGTGCAGAGAATTGTAGAGAGTTCTCGGGCAATCTCAATGTTAGTTCGATTGAGATGAGAAGAAGAAAAATCTTGGACAATCTCAGAGCCGAGTTAGATCAAGATTGAAAGTAGAGAAGCAAGTCTAAAGAGATTTCAGACCATCTAAAAGACGATTTCGATCGAGATTGAAGGTAAAATAAGGGATTTAAAGGATCTCGAGGCAATCTCAAAGTTGTGCCAGCCTAGACTGGAGTCAGAAAAGAAATTGTTTGAGATCTTGAAAAGAACTCAGGCTGTGTTTGGATAAAAAAATCCACATGTTCTTTGCATGTTTAAGTTATATTTAGGCAATCTGGAGGTTTTAAGCATGCAAGAAGTTAAATTTCAGCCGAAGAAAGGTGTAAAAAAGGTTAAGCATGATGAAAATAAATTAATTAAGTGAATTTTAAAAAGTATCATTTTCATTTCACTCGACCAAATTAATTGGGAAAATTTTATCAAAGAGTTTAGTTTGCACAGAGAAGTTATCGGGTGAAGAAGAGCTGAAGAGGCTAGAATTTGAGCTTGAGGAAGAAGAAAATGTTAAAAGTTTGAAGGTGGTTAGGCTATCTCAGCTGATTTTTGGAATTTTAAGTAAGATTTTGATTTATTTCTTTATCAAAGAGGGATTAAATGGATTTATTTTCCCTTTTTCAGGCCAAGAGGAGATTAGACAAGTCTATAAATCGAAGGTCTTAGCTACTATTTTTGTGAGTGACAAAATGATTTTAAGTTGATTTTCTAAACACAATTTGTTATTGAATGTTTAAAACATGATTTATTAATTGAAAGTTCGAGTATACTGATTTATTAAGCTGAATTTTCAAGGTATGAGTATGAGCTAAGATAAGTTTATAAATTGTTATGATAAATATGTTTAGGAACAAAGTCGTTTTATCAAGTTATGTTTATGCAAAGAGATGTTAAAGCTTGATACTTGATTTTGAATTTATGATTACACAACACAAGATTTACGAGCAAGTATGTTTAAGTTAAGTTTCCAAAGCATTTGAGATGAAGAACGATCTAGTATGTTTTAGAATATACCTATAATGATTCTAAGACATATAGCAACCCTATGGGGGATACTACCTGTGCACAAAGGGTCTTGTGATGAGGATTTTTAGTAGATACCTCTGATTTCATCACTGACACCTATTTATCAAGATGAGAGCCACCAGATAATCTCAAAATCCATCTCATTATTATTTTTAGCTATAATGAGCCAGTGGCACTACTGATGCCTTAAATTTTTTCTCGTGTAAATAGTATCACAAGATGAGGGCCACCAGAGTGTCTTAGATTTCCATCATTGTGATTCATGTTGTATAACAATTGAAAAGAAAGTTTGAGTTAAACTGTTTTATGTTTTATGATGTACTTATGTAAAAGGCAAAGTTTAAAGTTGATTTATTTTAAAAGTATTTTTTAAAATAAAAATCGTCACTCACTAAGCTATTTAACTCACATTTTTCAAATGATTCACTTTCCAGAAAGAGATCGTGATCCTCAAGCCTAATTGTTGTCTCCAGTCTGCTGTGCAAGTTATTGATAGTTTTTGCTACTATTGGTCAATACTTAGTTTAAGCCATGTCATGTACATAAGTTTAAAGTTAAGTTAGTCAGGTTGTTAAATTTCAGTTTGGTTTAAAAATGTTAGATATAAGCAATGATGTTTTGCCTTAAGTACACAAGTACTTATTCCAAAATACCGTACGAGGTGTGGCATAAAATTAAGTCCATGATTTTCATCCACATGGCACCACGTTCGACATGAGTTTATTGTAGATTTCCACACCAGGGGTGGAAATTGTGGACCTGGTTCATGATTTTCATATAAGATTTATAAATGTTGTTACCATTTAAACATTCAAGAGTCACTGGCCTAATGATTTTCTGTTATCAATATGGTGAATTTACCTCATCTTATGTTTTAAGAAAAACCGTGAATCCAAGACATAAAATGAAAAATCATCATATTAATGGTAAAAAGTCACTGAACCAATGACTTTCTTACAACATAATTGGTAAAAAAAACGTTTTTTATATGAGATAAAAATTGTGGATGAGTTGTACGATTTTAACATCTATTTTTGTGAAATATATTTGAACGTGATTATTTATTAAAATAAAAAATGAGATCAACGGGTATAAGTAGTTTGAAAGATAATTGTAATAGTAAGTTTGATGAGAATATTGATTAGAGGAAATGCAGAGGAAAAAAGAAAAGAAAGAAAGAAAGGAAAAGAAAAATGAAATAAGATTTGTTTAGTGTATGAGAGAATAAAAAGAAAAAGAGGGTTCTCCAAAGAAATCTGAAATTGTGAGGAAATTGAGATTGGTGGGTGGGTCACACGTCCCAACAACATTGTTCTTCTTTTCCTTCCCATTTGCCTCCACTCTCTTTCAAAATTCCTACCCTTTAACACTTAAACGCCCCGCCCTTACTTACCTCCCATTTAAGAAAGTTGTAAAGAATGTTACTATTTTCTGAGTTAGATTGATGGTTATAATCACGTTTTGTTAATAAATAATTATAGGTCCTTAAGGTAGGTTAAAACAGTAGGCCTATCAAAATTTAAAGACCAATTTGATATTCAAAATAAAACTAAGTGTCAAACCAAAGAAAGGAAGGCAACACTAAAACAATCTAATATTCAAAATTTATATAAAAGGAAGCTACCGCCCACGGTTCAACATCCAAAGGACAGTTTTTTGGAGCACCTCTCACTATTGTAATCTCCTTTGAGGAATTACAAAATTATATTTAAAAAAAGAAAAGAAAAGAAAAAGTAAGAGCATTTCTTTTTTTTCTTTTTCCATTTTAGTTTGTCTTGTTATTCAGAGTGGGGGAGTAAGAGGAGAGGGTGGATTCATAGTGAGAAGAGAGAGAGGGTTGAGGTTGAAGATCTTGTCAGATCGAGCAACAACTGCTACCCAATCTTCCACATTATCTCCTTTTAATTTTTCAGGTGTCTAATTTTTCTTCTTCTTCTTCCTCCTCCTCAAATCTCTGTGTTTCGATCTTTACTATGCTTTTTCAGCTCTTTCGAATGGATGCCTGCTCTCAATTTCACTTCTTCTTCTTCTTTTTCCTGTTCATTTTCACCTTTCACCCTCTCTGCTTCATGTTTCCCTCTCTTTTCTTCCTGGGTTTTGGCTCTACCTTTCTACTTTACTTCTAATTTTGGTCTCTCTAGGAATTTTTACTCTAATGTGACTGAAATTCTGGTACTACTTCATGTTTCTATCTACTTTCTTGGTGGGTTTCTGCTCTTTCTGCTGTTTATCTTCTTATTTTTTGTCTTTCTGGTTTTACTTAAAGATTTTTGGAGTTCTTCTTCCTCAAATGTGAATCTAATTTTGGTTCTATTTGATGTTTATCCTTGTTTTCTTGGTGGGTTTTTACTCTCTTACTTTTTTAGGTTCTAATTTTTTGTCCCTCTGGGTTTATTTGGAGATTTTTGGGGTTGTTGGTCAAATGTGACTCAAATTTCCTTCCTATTTCATGTTTATCTCTTTTCTCTTGGTGGGGTCTTTCCTCTCTGTTGTTTTGGTTCAAATTTTTGGTTTCTCTGGGATTTTTGAAAATTTCTGGAGTTGTTCTTTCTCAAATATGATCTTGGTATTATTTGATGTTTGTCTCTATTTTCTTGGGGGGTTTCTTTCTCTCTTGGAAATTTGAACTACGATTATAATTTTCGTCTCTCTTTGATTGGTTTCTCTTGCCTTTCGAAAGTTAGTGGTGGACAATGAATAATATTTGAATGTTTAGCCTTTTGTTTTGGTCAAAGGTTTAAAGGGGTTCTTTGTGGACTTTGTGGCCTTTCATTTTCCATTTAGAGTGGTCGGTTGGTTTATTTGACTTAATGATGTCTTTTAAAGATAGCTTTACCATTTGTTTGTTTCATCAGGATTTCAGTTTTCTTCTTTCCTTCGAAATTCACTTTAAATTCTTTCTTCTATCAGTAAGTCTTTGGCCATTTCTAATGATATATGTTCTTCTTTTTCTTGTTAGTGTTTAATTTTTATTGTTTTGTATCTTTTTGCATGCTGTTGTTTCTCTTTCACATCCCAAGTTGTATGAAAGTTTCTTAACAATAAAATAACAGAGAATTAAGGTTCTGGTCTTTAGATTTCGTCTTCTTTAAGCTTTGGAGTTTCTTCATCTCAGCCATCTAGAATTGAACTTTGGAGAAGTCCATTTTTGCTATAATAATGGAAATTTTCATTTTATTTGTCTTCTATTGTTTTACTTTTTCTGAATTTCCCTATTATATGTATTTGGTTATGTGGTTGCTGAATTTACAAATTACCTTTTGTTTTTTTTTATTTTTATCTTATACTTTAGTTTGTTTGTTTGGAGTTTTTGGATAGAGATTTTTTGATGCCTCCACCTCCCCTAATTTCTCTCTAATCCTCTATTCAAGTCATTTTGTTTCTTTAAATCTTAGTTTAGTACATGAATTCTTGGCATGTACTGTTCTCTTCTTCTTTGCCCTATACTTTGAAATGTTATGTCTTTGGATCTAAAGTTTTGGAAAGATTCACTTTCACCCTCGTACCTGGCTGGAACTGTGTTTAACCGATCGCCTTCTCAGGATCATGGGGAGGGAGCCAAGTGCTGTAGCAGTCATACAAAAGCCAAATGGTGTTGCTCATGACATAGTACACGTTGCGCCGAGAGTTGCTCACCATGACATAGTTCATGTAGCACCGAGAGTCCCTGGTAGAAACATGGAGGCCAAGGACTATGAAGTAAAGGAATGTACTGAAGAAAACTTGATCATTGAAAAATATGATGAGAAGGTAGAGGTTTTAAGTATCAAAAGCACTAATGTTGATGGTGAGGAGAAATATGAGAAGTCTCGAGTTGAAAAGTTTGGTGAGTACAAGAAGTCAAGCCCAATTGGATCAAAATCTCCAGGAAATATGAAGGGGCAATACACTGTTCCTCAGCCGTTTACATTGGAAACTGAAAAGCGTGGTCCGTGCGCACATAATATTGGAAACGATGCAACTACCACTACTGGTGTCAACATTTCACCAAATCTGCAATCTCCTAGTGCTAAGAAGAACTCTCAGGTAATTAATATTCATAATTGGCTTATTATATTTGGTTAACCTGGGGATTTGTTTGTTTTTGCTATTTGAGGCCAAAGAATTGAAGTAATAAAGAAATGGCTGTCTTCTCTATTTCATTTTGCCTTCAAGACTTATACCATATCATGTGCAGTAATAAATGCTGTACTCGATTTTCCTAGGCTCACCCAATTTTTCTAGGCCGACCCCTATTAAATGACTGAGCTTTTTTTCTGGGTTTAAGGGTTGGCACAATTTGGGGAGTAGTTCTGTTTGGGGTGAGCTCAGGCCACTTGAAGTTGGGATTTTTTGCAATTTTATTTCTCGTATTGTTATTTTTTTCTGTTAATTTCTATCTCTTATTTGGTTCCTTTCTTAATTCTCTACTATATATACAAGATTTCTCATATAGTTACTAATATAATAGTGCTAATATTTTAACGTTTTACTATATTACTTTGTGGGAAATCAATAATTAGTTATGTACGATTGCAAATGAGTTTTCGTCAGTGAAGTTAGAATGATACGGTTTGGCAGTGATGATTAACGTTCAAAAATGTTTTCTTGTGTACAGCCAAATTCACCTCCTTCGTTAAGGAAGCATGTGCAGCTGGATAAAAAATACCATGATGAAGAAGATAATTGGTCCATCACTTCCTCGTATCCTCATTGACATCCAAATATATATATATATATTTACATTTTCATATTGTAAATTGTTTACACCTCCTTTTTGGCTTTTATGGTCCTTAGCCATGTTAAGTGTTGCTACTTCTGTGAAATCTAAGGTAACGGTCGGTGTTGCTCCAACTTTTCGATCAGCTAGTCGTGCTGAGAGAAGGAAGGAGGTAACTTAACTGACATTGCTTATTGCAAATATTCATGATGTTACAAATAAACATAGTTAAATCGCTAAATGCCTGTGATCAATTCTTTATTTTCCAGTTTTACCAAAAGTTGGAAGAGAAACACCAAGCTTTGCAAGCAGAGAAAAGCCAGTATGAAGCCAGAACAAAGGTATCTTCCTTCAATTCCAGACTTCTATATCGCTTTCTGACTTTTCCAACAAGTTCATTTTGTTAAATTTCCACTAAACCAAAAACCGTAAGAGTGATCGGTTATTTCACATCTACTTTTCTATGTCTGTTCTTAACGTCACACTTAAGCAGTAGCCTACGGTCTTAATCTGATTCTTGAAGTCCAATGTATAAGGAAGAGAATATTTTGACAAACCATTTTTCTCCATTTCTTCAACTTTTGATTGCTTGTGTTAGAATCATCTTTAAATGATTATGGAAGAAACTGTTAGAATCTGTTAGCACTGAAAAGGAAAAACACTTCATGATGTGATTTAATAGGAAGAGCAAGAGGCAGCCATCAAGCAACTGAGGAAGAGCTTAATCATCAAAGCAAACCCAGTGCCTACTTTTTACTATGAGGGACCCCCACCCAAAGTTGAACTCAAAAAGGTGAGTGTTCATAATCAATCTCTTCCTTCTACTCCAAGAATCATCAACTCATTACTAAATCTTCAAGTAACAACCTGCAGTCCTTTTTTTTTGTAAAAATTCTTAACCTTTAGCTTCTACGTGTGTTGGTCATTGCAGCTGCCACTGACACGACCCAAGTCACCGAATTTTACTAGAAGAAGGAGCTGTGGCGATGCAGTTAACTCAAATATAGAGAAGGGAAAAGAATGTGGTAGAGTGAAACGACACAGCCTTGGAAGCATCAGAACAGACCCGACTAATGTTATGACAACACCAAAAACAAAGGGGCAAATCAGCGGTCGGAATAGCGGTAGCAGGGTGAAGGAGAATAAGGAGACAACAAAAACAAGTGGTGCTAAGATTCCTGAGCAGAGAAGCAATTTGAATATAGCAGTTCAGTCATGAAGTTAGGAGTTTTGTCTGACTTGAGAAAAAAAGGGTTCTTCATCTTGTATTTGTTATTGTTGCCAAATGGATATTTCTAAAAGGAGCTGTCCTTTTTGTTTTCAGTTTTAACTGGATTTTGGTAATATGAAATTTGTAAATGTTTTGTAGTTATGATTTGTACTGACAAATAGCTTACTAGTTGTGTTTAGAGAGTGTGTGTCTGATTTTACTACTTTTTCCTTTCTTTCCTTTTTTCCTTTTGTTTTGGGAAGATTTATTTCACAGTTGAGAGAAGATTGAGCACAAGAGAAGTAGAATAGCATCAATGTATGGTTTCTTTTGTCGCAAAATCTTTATGCTAAAGATTTGAGGTTGCTAATTGGAACTTAGATTTTGAATGTCACTTCCTGAATGTTAAGGATCAGTTTGTTTCACAGGTTTTGCTATGGTTTTCAATCTGATATTCATTGTTTGAACATGCAATTTTACTTTATTTTATCTCTAAATTTAAATTTAATATCCTGAAAACTTTTGAATCCATCCACATGGATATTCTAATATCCTTTCTAAACTAATTTCGTTCGGTATTTGTTCTTACTGGACAACAAATAAATGTGTTATCAAATTGGATTTTGAAACTTATTATTCTGAAGGATTTATTGAAATAAAAATGTATAGCTTACTGATTGATTTAACATAAATGAAAAAGAAAACAATCAAGGAAATATCTCTACACAAACTAAAACAATTTTATTTTTATTTTTATTTTTACCACCAAAACAAATTTAGATGCATCTAACACACTACATAAATTACCATAAACTTCTCAGCCGACACCACGATACAAAAATTAATCAATTTGAGATTAATGGTTGGTTTTGTGGAAGGATCGTGAAAAATGTTAGAGTTATGATAAGATGTGTTTGGGGAAAACGTTATGTGAAAATGATTATGAGACGATTATGATAAAATGTGTTTGGGATAAGAGTTACATGGAGAGGATTATGATTTTTTTAAAAAAGAAAAAATCGTATTCTAAATCCGATATACATTTTCGTATATTTAATTTACCAAATTGTTAAGTTTCATTAGTTTTCTTAAATATTATCTATTTTCTACGTTTTTTACGCCAGCTTTTCGTGCCAAAACTTGTTTTTTTTTTTAATTTGTATTTTAACTCCAATACACAAATTATGTATATTTAATTTACCAAACCGTCTTAGCTTTTGTATAACAATTTTGAGTAATTTCTTCAAAGACGACATCCATTTTTTTACCTTTTTTTAATGTTGGGTCGTTACGTGCAATAAATTATGAATTTGTTTTTTAATTGTTATTCTAAATACAATACATAAATTGCGTATATTTAACAATTGATTTAAACCAATAACTGACAACATTATTTTATTCAAACGAAATGATACATGAATAACAAAATAGTTTCTAGGAAGAGAGTTTAAACTGAAGTCAATTACATGGAACACAATGCAAGAGCCAAAAAATGGGTCGAGCGGTTGAATATGTTGGACAAAAATTCACAGGTTTTTTTGTAAAATGACATTGTAATAGTCCATCTTCATATCCTCGGGTAGGTCCAAGAAGCCTTTATGACAGCCAGATTTTGTGTCATTTTCATCATAAAATGCGCCTTGTTCGCTCTACTGAGCTTAGGGATAGCCTGCAACTATTTAATGACTTTTCCTCGTACAACGTCTTCTTCCTGCCTAGTTATCTTTGGCCAATCCGCAATGGCTCTAAGCTTGTCGTTCGTATAGTCCTTGACATCGCAAATGACGTCCACAATCTCGATAGTTTGTCCTCCTCACTTCCTCTTCAATCTGTTGGAACCCAACCTACACGCTGGACCTACCAAGTCGTGTGCCCATCATGTCCTCGGGCGACATGTTCATTCCCTGGCAGTACATAGTAGGAAACTCCATATCGATCTTATCTTTTGGTTGAAATCCCTCGGATCTGTCCAACACATTGGACCTAACATTAGTGAATATCTTTGCATGTGCCCCTGTTGCACGATCTTTCTCGAAGACATACGAAAGTTTGTTGTAATATGGGAAAGGCTTGTTTAGAAGACCCTTCATTGCAGGCTGCGTCTATGAAAAAGTGTAAAAATAGTCGTAAGTTTTTTTAGTATAGTGATGTAAGTCCCCATTCGCTAATTTTTTTTACCCTATCCCAACTGTCAGAAACATCCTTCTCCATAACGATACACATAGCCTCGGCATTCTATCTTAACCCACCGCATGTTGGGCCCCACATTTCAGCAATTGCGTGGATCGTTCTCTTCAAAGACTTGATCCTACTTTCAATAACAGTGGTCGACGTTAAATTGGATCTTGGCATTCTCTCCCTCAACATTCTCACTAGTTGGATCAGGTAACCGAGTATGAAGGTCCCATTGTTATCTCCACCCTCTCGCATTCACTAAGTCAACAAGACAGTCAAAGAGGGTGGACTCCTCTTCCTTCATCCATGGATGTTTCGAGGCCCTTTACGAGCTGGCTATACTAACAAAGAAATGGAGAAAAAGCAGCGTAAGTGACTTATATAGACAATGAACACATGGAAAAAGTTGCTAATTCTGTTCATTGGTTGGTTGTCAAACATATTCGTTCGTACACCCAAACATTCTATAAAAATGACATCGACGGTGACATATTACAAGAATTAAAATAATGTGCTTTTACAACAACTCAAATGTTACTAGTGATTACACAACTGCCATCCATTGAACATCGCCTCGACGAGGTCATCCCTCCATTGACTCCATTTGTTTGAGGCCTCATTGTAGTTTATGTTGTTACCTTCAGTCGTTGCGTAGTTCAAGTCAACCTCATCGACGTCTTTAAGAATTTTGACGTTCGTTATCTCTCGATTTATTAGATTATGCAGTAGACAACATGCCATAATCGTGTGACATTGGTCTTGAGCGGGGTAGTGTGACTTTTCGTTGAGGACTGAACACTCGTTCAATAACATTCTGTGCGTAAGAATGTTTCATGTTGAAGAACTCTTTCGATGTTGTTGGTGCATTTTCGACTCCATACCACTCTTGGAGGTGATATCTTTGGCCTCTCTACGAAGCTAGAAATTCGTCCGCATTTGGGTACTCCATGTCGCAAAGGTAGTAATATCCTAGTATGATATCGACCTTGTTATATTTTGTAAATTAAATGAAGGTATTTAAAAAAACTTAAGTTTGGGTAATAGTTCGTTTACCCTTTAGAACCTTCAGCTCATTGGGTCATCAGATAGCATCTCGAAGGATGCGTGAGTCAGCTGCGAATCCTTTCCAGCCGAATATGACTAAAACAAAATCTCATTTCTTCATGTCACATATGCCAAGGACGTTTGTGGTCACTTCACCCTTCTATGTTCTATACCTAGGTCGATCACTGGCGGTCACGTTCACCTTTATGTATGTGTCGTCTAAGGCACCAAGGTAATTTTGCAGTGAATAATAAATGCCGAATCAGAACATCGAACAAAAGTTCACTTTCAATTAAACCCAAGATAAGAAACGATAACCTCAAAACACCGCCATCACAGATTGGTGCATGTGCCCATCACTGGTTGTGGTTTTGCCAACAAACTTGTCATGCAGATCTAACACACTACCAACAATACTAAGTTGAAATGTCGTGAGACTGTCTCACTTGACCATACAAACTCCCGTTGGATCTCGCAAATTTTTACATCGTGCGCTAGCACGTGGAGGAACATGACAACCATTCCTTTACGTCGTTGACTTTTGTCGATGCTGATTCGGTGGTTGTTCTAAGTAGATGACATAGAATTGCAAAACATCTTTTGTTCATTCTTATACTTTGACGACATACAAGATTAGACTTGTGGATCATTCGAAAGTATGTTAGGTGCCTAATTCTATGCCTACTATCACAAGGTATTTGAGTTAACCTCTTGTGGTCATTCAATAGTTCATCCAATGTCATTAGTAACTGACGTTGGGAGATTGTGAAAACGTTAGAATATAGACAAGTTGTGATGGATCCATTTCAAGCTACAGAAAGGGGAACGTCCTAAAGTAATTGGAGCATTAGATAGATCTTGAGAAAATGTGAAGGGAGCACACAATGAATATCGTTCTAAATAGATTTAAAAACAAGTGAGTGAGTAAAGCATAAAGTGGACACAACTCGTCAAGTGTGTTCGAGAGATGATGGTGTAGTTCGAGTGTTGTGGTTAATGGCAAAATATTTTATTAGTGGAAAACCAACAGGTTTCACAACACTAGATTGAAAAAGCTCATTTATTACTCAAGTCTTTCAGAACATACGTAAGAAAAGACTTCTCATTTGAAAACTACTAAAATAAATTTAGGTTTTCACTTGACATTCAGTTCTTTACTTTGGAGGAAATCCATGTAATAACTTGAGTAGAATGTTTGTAAAAAATTACGAAAAAAAGGAATACAATGTACTGAAAAAACTAACAAAAAAACGGTAGGGCAAAATTGTGAAAGCTTTTACAAATCAACTTGGACTATATGCTACATGGCCAATATAAATTTTTAAATAAGATTAAATTGAAAAACTGTGATATTTTGGTTATGATAGTGTTTTAAGAGTCGTAGTTGTGACATTGCTAAAAAATGCTTACTGTGTAAACAAAAACTTTTATAAATAAAATGGGAACATGGAACATGCATCAAATATATGGAAAATAAATTAATTGACAATATTATAAAAATTTATGAAAGCCAACACGAAAATTTACATACAATGTTTTTGGGTAATAGTTCATACACATTACAATGTAAGAAAAAAGAAAAAAAAAACACATGCGGCATGAAATAACGTAAATTGATGAAATGATGTAAAACCCAAGTACCTCGAGAGTTCAGGATATGTAATCGGGCTCACTGCAAAAGAGAACGTGTAATACATTTTTGGTGGATGGAGTTAAAAAGAAAATAAAAACGTGGCGAGTTTATACCTTTCCCTATCGACCTAAAAATAAATCGAGCTGCGTCCGGAGTTTTCCTTTAAAGACCCTTCCAAATCTGTATTTTACATATGTGGAAAAAGAGGAAGAGATCGAACGAAGAGAATGTCACCGTGAGAAGACCACTGTCTACAGTGTCATCGCCGTCGCCACCTGCCTTGTCTATTCCAATATGTAATTTATTTAGACTAATTTTGCCCTAATTAAGATAAGGATTTGAGGAAGAGCTTTGGGGATTGGCTTTCTGACGTATTGATATATATCCTGACGATTTCCTACCTCAGGAGAGCTCCCATTTCTTGTAGTGACAATTTTGTTTTCAAAATCCAAGCTAATTTTTAAAAAGAAAAAATGGTAAAATTTTAGAATTTATTTTATCTTTTAGAATTTAGCTAGGAACTTAAGTTACAATATAGATATATGCCATGGTTAAGAATTTGTAAGAAAGAAATCAAAACCTTCAAAAAGTTTAAATGACTTTTTTCCCATCTATGGTCCCTTTAATTTTTGCTTTATTGTTTTAGCATTTTTTCACTGTGAAAAGTATGAGAATTAGTCAACAGAAGAGTCAAGTGTTTAGGTTTAGATCATGTTTTTTTGTGAAGTGTTTGCCTCAATCACATTATAGTCTTCATCAAGTCCTAGTAGGACTTGAGAAATTACGACTCTTGTTGGAACAAAACATCCAGCTTGTCCTAAATTATCATTCACACATGTTATTAATACCTTTCCTGGTTTATTGGAAATAATGTTTGGCAAAGGTAGTTCTCCTCCGCTCGAGATTGTATGCCATGACTTGTGCAACTACCTTTGGAGTCATTGAATTGTACGTACAACCACCCAAGGAGCAATTGATTTAGTACTTACATTGATTGAGGGGAAGAGTGTTAAAAACTGGAGTGGAGGATGAGTTGCTTAAGGCGTGAGCCATGATGCTCTAATACCAAGCTAAATTAAGACAGACATAATTGTGGAAAAACGATTTCTATATTTATCTTCAATAATGAGAATGGATCCTTACGATCAATTTATATAGAGGAACTAAAGAGTAGGACACACGAATAATGAAGAAGTTATTTTAATAAAGCTACACATGACACAATCTAATTGGTATACACAATATTCTATCGAATAGAATGATAACAAATTTGGTCTTCTCAAGATTTTCTGATGCGACTTTTCTTACTCAAGTTGATTATATAACCTAGTGTATTTGGGCTTGGCTGCCGAACACTTAGACTCTCCTATTGACTGATCCCCATCCTTAATATGCATGGTAGAATAATTAAATCAAATATAATAGCTCTAATGTTTTAACAAAAAGATTTCCAAAATCTCAAACAAAATTTCTACGGAGAGAGAACTTTGAATGATTTTTAATCGTAAAGTTAAGATGAAATGTTCAAAATGAAGAAGGGCCTAAAAAATTCTAAGTATAGCAAAGTAGAAAAGAACTATATTAAGGGTTTGTTAGAAAGGAATGGTGGAAAGACAATAACTGAATCAACCTCTCCCTATGAATGATGCCTATTCATCTTCCATTCTTCTCCATATCATTCTTTCTTTCTCTCCATTAAAGCCCTACTTTGCTTCTTTCCCCTCACTCGGTCGGGCTGGCTCTGGCCTTAAATCTTTAAACCAATTCCCAACTTGACCACCTCCCCATCCTGACCCCGGCCCTCTCCCCTCACGAGGTGGCTGGCGGGTCGTCAACTTACCCCACCGCCACTCGCTTTTTTTCTTTCTATTAATCTTCTTTTCTTTATTCCTAACCCTAATGGATAAGAAACACTTGCAAAGGGTGCCTTCATCCCTATCTTCATCCTCATCGTGCCCGTCTCTCCATGAGTCGGAGGACGAGCTGAAGCACATGCCGTTGGCACCACCGCAGTTGAAGAACAAGAAGCGTTTGTCAAAGCAACTTTCGATGTGCGAGACGCCAAGGGACCTTGCATGGGAGAAGCGACGACGACAGATGCTCCGCCCGAGGAACGGCTCAACAGACAGGGACGACTTGACTGATGAGGACTGGAATGAGCTCAAAGGCTTCATTGAACTAGGTTTTGCATTCAATGAGGAATATGGGCACAAGCTGTGTGGTACATTGCCAGCCCTTGACCTTTACTTTGCCGTCAATCGGCAGCTTTCACCAAGTCCCGTGTCAACGCCCCAGAGCAGCGCCTCGGCGTCATCGTCACTTGGTGGAAGGTCTTCATCTTTTGAAAGCCCCAGGAGTGAGCTTGATACATGGAGGGTTTGTAGCCCAGGTATGAAGATATTGCATTCTGTACGGATTTTAATTTATTTGCAATTCATTATTTGTGAAGTTATTTTGCCCCAATTTCTCATTCTTTACATGTTGGAAAATCAAGCTTCTTAAAATGTGACATTGCATATATCAACCAAAAAAAATGAAAAAAAGTTATAAATAAATAAACAAGAAACATCTATATCTTATATTTCGAAGTTAAAATAATTTAATAACCCTTTCGTTTTTGAATTTTTCATCAGATTCTAAAAATATAACCAAGTTTTTGTGTTCAAAACCAGCTTGTCTTTTCAAAATGTTCTAAAATGTATTAAAAAGAAAGATCAAGTCGAATTAGCGTTTATATTCTTAATTTTTATAAATTTTTTAAAAAAATCAAATAGATATGAATTGGACCTTAACACCTTTTCTAAATGTTAAAACCTACCCTTCCATATTTCTTTAGCTGCTATAACATTTTAGTTCTTGAAAGGTTCTTTTAAATCTGACATGAAATATTTCATTATAAATCCAACACTTTGCCAAATAAGGATATACTAAAATCTGAAGCCACATATCTTCCATCACTTATCAAATTATTAGTGACAACACAAAACATTTTTCTACAAAGCATATATCCTATTACGATTATTACAATTATTGTATATTTTAAAAATATTTTAGAAATAAAGCTATACACTATTAATTTTTTCTTTATGTACTAAATATGTAGGCGAAGACCCAAAGCAAGTGAAGGCAAAATTAAGACACTGGGCTCAAGCTGTGGCATGTTCAGTAATGCAATCGTTGGGAGAAAAATAAAAGAAAAAAAAATTTGAGGAAATATATTGTACAGATCAGAAGAGTAAAAATATTAAAAAATATTTTTTTTAAAAAAGAAAGAGGCAGAAGGGGTTTGGTTTCAAATCTGGACGAATTAGGGTTTGTTGCTAATTTAAGCTTTAAATTAATTAATTCTGCAATGCTCTTTGTAGTTTAAACAACAAAAATATCTCTCTGGTTTGAAGCTAGCTTATTATATGTATGTGAGGGCCAAAGGAAAAGCCAGAGCCTTTAATGGGAAAACTTTGGTATATAATTAATTTAGGGCTAAAATATGTTTTTTTTTCATGGTCATTATTCAATGTTCATTGTAATTCTATAAATATATATATACACATATATACATACATATATATATATACATTATATGTGTGTTTTTCTTTGTTGTTACCGTTGTGAAATATCAACACATCAAACTTATATATAAAACCAAAGTTTTAAAATCCATGGATCAAATCTTTCGTATTTAATTTATTTTCTTTTTAGTTAAGCTTTAAACTTTCACATCTTATGATTTGAAAGACACACTTAGCTCAATCCATGTTCACTTTGGCACAAGTACTTGTTACAGCTTTTAAGTGCGTACTCCAAAACCTAACCTAACTAAATTTAACAAGTTAAATAGGAAAAACACAGTACAAGCTAAGTAAAATGCAATACTGAGTAATGGAACAAAAAGCAGTCATTGCTATGCGATTATGATTATAACTTTTGTATGAAAATGATTTTTATATATGAATTTAGTCCACCTATTTGTTGTGTTAATCAAAATTAAACATATATCACATAAAAAAAAATTGTGAGTGTGAAAAATTATTATTGATTTAAATGAGGGCTATCAAAACAACCCATTAATTGAACCCTAGACTAATTAAGTAGTGCATTAAGGTGACAGTTATGGTCTTCCATGTTAATGGTCTCAAACAATCAATGAACAACCAAGAGCATGCATGAGTAAAATCTTAATTCTCTAAGTTAGGTCCCTTTAATCGAATCAAATTCAATTTTTTAATTATATTTTTAAATCCATGTTATTTGATTTTCATTGCAACAATAATACCACCACAAACCCCAGCCTTCTCTGTGATTGTTTGAATTCATTAGTTAGCTAAAATACCTTGATTTTTTGGAGACGACCCGGTTTTGCCACTTCAATTACTACAGAGCAGTACGAGTAGTAAATATAGATTGGAGATTGTAAATTTATTTGATTGGTAGAGATTGTTGGGCAACAAAAACATTTCTGATATCCAAGCATATCATAACCTTTCAGAACTTGGGGTTATATTGGGGTTTCTAACCATCTTTTAACTTCGCTTGGCCAATATAGCATGATTAAAGAGATGAAATCATGAAAACAAACCCCCAGCTCCATCCTTATTAACACAAAGTTTTTTTCTAGTTCATTTAGTCAGATTTTTTCCTTCAAACAGATCCTCACCAAAAACGTGCACAAGTACTGTTGATTTCATCATAAATATGATTTGGAAGTTTCATGCAACTCAATGACCCTTGTAGAGCTTTCTCGACTCGATCGCAAACTTGACTAAGAGATTGTTGCAACGTGCTTGAGAAGACAAGAAACAGCCCAACATCCTCTAAATAAGTTAATTTTAAAATAAAACACAAATATGAGTTGCCATCCGTCCTTTTTACCATTTTACCGTATGATTATTGAACACCGTTTGAAATTTTTTAAAATAAAATCAATAAGAAAATAGTGTGCGAAAATTAGAGTTGAGTTGGTGAGTCATTTGGGTATGAAGAAAGAATTAGCATTCCAACAGTGGCCCAATTTTATCTCCATCTTCCCCGAGCCGAGTCCAAGCCTCCTCCCTTAGCCGAGCCATTTTGAGTTCTTTGGTTAGTCAAGCTATCAGTTTGAGCCAATTTCTTTTGGGTGAGTTTTTTTTATGGGTTTGGTACTCCGATCCAAAAGCTATTTATCCCAAATAATTAAGTGATGATTTATCGCAAATGTTATTTTACTTGAAGGTTGACTACTTTGTCGGAAGATTTGGACTATGCAATTTTCCATTCAAGGTTGTGTTGGATTCAACCTTAGTCTTGGGGTAAGTTTGGTTAAGTTGGATGCTAAATTAGATTGTCAGTAAATGGATGACAAAAGTTGATAATTTTATTGTTGTGGATGTTTAGGACTGAGTAGTTTGGGAAGAGTTGGCCAAGATTTTATTAGTTTAGCTAATCTCGAGATAAGGGATTTTCCTATTAGACCCCCACATTAAAGGTGCATGCATGTTCTATATTATGTGTTACATTATAATCAAGGCATGCTATGATTGAGTTATGTTTGACAGAGCTATGACATTTATGATATGATATATTTATATAGGCTATGATGTTTTGGGGATTTATCGTTAGAATCGTACCTTATGGGTGTCCAGAATCACCACCTATTTATGCATGTGCGACCAATTTTATGTGTGATTCAACGAGATCACTTACAGCCCAACTCTCTTTTAGGGTGTTTCTTTTGGGATCACCGAGAGCCCAGATGTGTCTCTAGGGGATCACTAGATAGCGTGCCTTCAGGAGCACAATAGTTAAGCGGTATCTTCTTACAGGACTCTAACAGGAATTTAACAGACATCTAGCACTGGGACTAATAGTAGGTCCCTTACTCAGTATAAATTTATACTCACATTTTTCTATGTTTAATTTTACCGACAAAGGTAGAGGCAAGCTGACAAATGACAATGAGTGACTGTAATTCGACATAGGGAACCGTTTAAGTTTTCTTTCGCATTTTATTTATGTTTTTCAGTATTTAATTTTAGAAATTTATTTTAGAATTCATGTTTACTTTTAGATATATTTTTATTTTATTTTAAAGAGGGCCCGAACTATTATTTTAACTATTGTTTTAATTATTATCTTTTTTTACATACTTTACTTATATTTTATGAATTAATCTTTGAAGCATTTTTCTTTAAACTTAGTGTTTTCTTTTATTGTAAATAAAAACTTTTTATTTGTTTTACTTCAACTCAATACAAAGAGTTGGGTCGTTACATGAATGTATTTAATAATTCGAAGAGAATGAAACTTGAATTTAATACAAATAACCTACAATTGAGTGTAATTGCAAAGTCAATATCCTTAGGTGCGTAAAATATATGAAATACATTATATTTAAGTGAACATAAGCACATATTCTTTCCATACAACCAAGAAAATTCAATAATAACAGAGAACACTCCTTAGAATTAACAATTTCATTACAAAATCCAATACTTAAAAATGATAAGTAAGAACCAAGGAAAATGCTAAAACGAAAGTTAACGTTGTATGAGTTCTTTACAAGACTTACAATTGTGACTTATTTGACCACACCTGTAACAACGAGCAGTAGCTTTTTTAATGAAGTAAACATTTTTTTTTAGGCCTCCCAGCTAGACATTTAACCGGGGGTGGAAGGGTCCATCGTTGCCAACTTGGTACATATTCTTAATTTGGTCTACACTACTAACAAGACATGTTCCCTTCTTATACAAATTTATCAAATTTGAAACATAGTAGAACTTATTAGTGTACATATGCAGAGATGAAGATTCCCTGCAAATAGTAAAATAAAATATAAGATACTATTAAAATTTGACTGGCGTACACGTAAATTACAGTGTATTTTTATGTACTGACTAATTGTAATTTTTTCGAAAAAGGTATTACTGTGTAATTGTGATTAAGTATACCTGGATTGTTTCGGATCAGTGCATTCGAGAATGCTGACAACATAGCATATGAGGCCTTTGGAATACGCCTAATGGAATTCAAATAAGACATGAAAAGATTTGAATTTTTGCAGTCATCTCAATAAACGGTCAAACGAGACATAGAAAGATTTGAATATGAGAAAAGTCTACCTTGAATGCATTCTACATATACCTCAACAACACGAAAATCAAGATACCGGGATGATTCAATCCATCTACTATCCAAAATAGTCTTTACTCCTTGTAAAGCCATAACAAAAATTTTGATTGTTATAATCCTATTATCTTCGAAAACTAATGCTAAAGGATGTACGATAAAAATTGTAATTAATCGACAAAATATATTAACTACTATTGTCTTTGAAAACTAATGCTAAAGGATGTATGGTACAAATTGTAATTAATCGACAAAAAAACGTTAAACAAATTACATAAAGTTTACAAATTTTAAAAATACACCATTTGAGAATTTAGAATGTTAGCAGCAAATAACATTAATAATTTCAAAATAATATAAAAAATGCACACCTTCCAATTATTTTTCTACAAAATTTTTAAATAATGATATTGTATTACGCATATAAATTTTAATATTTATTTTTTAAAAAATATATAACTACCACCAAAATAGAATTTTTTTTTTTTTAATAAAAGCAATAAAAAAGAATGAATAAACATAATTCTCAGGAATCTAACCCAAAATATAATTTCAATTTTTTATTAAAAATATATATTATGTATTAATTAATAATAATTACTGATATGGTTAATAAATTGTTTAAAATATGACAATTAACATGTAAATCTTGTAGGTATATTTGTGAGGTTGTTCCAAACTTGTTCAGCAATAAAATAGCATAATTAGTTAGAAATCAAATACATTGTCTTTCTCAAATATGCAAAAGGTTCCTTTATCTTGGAGCCATTCAAATACACTGTACTTGGAAATCTACAAATTATCTTATAACCAGGAATAGATTTGGGTTTAACATAATTAAAAAATGGGACGCGCGGCTCTTTTCTTGCTATTTTTCTTATTTTTTTTCACTTTTTGTCATTTTTCAAGTAACTATGTACAATTTTGCTACTTACACAGTTATCCCTCAAAATTATCTCATAACTCCTTCCATGCATGGCATTATGCAAAAGTTATTTTGCTTCACATGAAAGGCCATACAGTTTGGTTGACTCCAATTTTGACATGGTCGAATGGCATGTGTAACCTTTTTCTCACGTGGGGTTGGCTCATAGTGAGAAGTAGGGGTTGTAATTGGGCCGTATATTTTGGGTCGGGTCGGTTTTCCTAATCAATAAACATATTTAACCAATCAAGAAAGACTAAACAAAGAAACAAATTAATCCTAAAATTTACATAAAAGCAACATGATTAATTGTAATATTTACATAAAAAATATACTGTAAAATCGTTAAATACCTCAAAAGGTTCAATCGACGCTGGAGGCTACCAAGGAGAGGAGACTGACGGAGAATGAGAGAAGATTCATGAAGGAGAATGACAGAGAAAATGAAGAGGAGATCCATGAATGACAAATAATGAACGAAGGAGACCCACAAATGACAAAGCACAAACAACGAAGGAGACCCCCGGATGACAAAGAACAAACAACGAAGGAGAACTATGAACGACAAAGAACGAACAACAAAGGAGACCCACAATGACAGAGAACGAACAACGAAGGAGAATGAAGAGAAAGACGGATGACTTCTTTTCTTTAATTTAAACCTAATCTGGTGAACCACACCCGAACTGGTTTAGTTTGGTACTATTGTTCTTTTAAACCGATCCAACCTGAACAAAATCGACTCGATTTGGTTCGATTCTGTTTTCTACACCCCTAATGAGAAGTATCTCACTTCTGCCTATCCATTCTCTTTTCTTCCATGGTTATGTATATATTTGAGCTGCCATGTTTCCAACCCCTTTTTTATTTGGGCTAATTAACTTAATTCCATTTTTCAAACTTTCATTTTCTAAAATGACAAGATATATTTAGATTAGGAGAAATAGTAAAACTAATTTGATAATTAATCATTAATTATTAAATTACAAAAATATCCCAAAATAGTATACACAAATTTAAACTTAATTTTCATAAATATAACAAACCGAAAAAATATTTACCGCTCGTGTAACAAAATAAAAAAGACCATGAAGCTGATCATTTCCTTTTTAAATATTCCAGATTTGCCTTTCATTTTCATCATCTTTTTTCTCTACTTTTTTTGCACTTTTTTTTTCTTTCCATCGTCTTCCTTCTCTTCTTCTTCTACCATTTTCTTTTTTATTTTCTTTGAAATAATGATATTTTTTCAATCAATTATAAATCTTATATTAATTTTGTCATAGTATTATTTGGTTCATGATCGTATACCAGATATAAAATATTTGGAAAAAATATCATTGGAGCTTAAGACATGATCGTTAGATTTGGGTGCCAAATCTAACGTGTACCAAAGAATCTTGAAAAAAAAATATCATTATCAAGAGATTCATATAAATATATTGTGACTACATCCATAAGATGCATGTCCAAGTTTTCATACATAGTCAGGTCGATTAAAATTCATAATGTGATCGAATCTACCACTGGAGAATATGTCTCCTCATAATCAATTCTAGGTCTTTGCAAAAACCTTGTACAACTAATCTTGCTTTATATGTTGTCGTGATCTCATTGTTTTCATTTCTTTTTCTCACAAATACTCATTTATATCCCACAGGTTTGACACCTTTTGGTGTTTGGACTACTGGTCCAAAAACCTGACATTTGGAAAATGAATATAATTTTACCTAAATTGCTTCTTTCCACAATAACCATTTTTTTCTCCGTTCAACATTCTTCAACAGAATTTTTATTTATAATCCTCGTTTTCAAATATAATATCAAGACTAACATTATATGCAAAAATGTTGTCAACTAAAGTGAGTCTTTTCACGTGACATAAGTGTTGGATAGTTGATAGGAAGATCTGTAACTATATGGCCACTAACCACACTTTTGAGCATCAACATGACTATATTAATATTTATAATAAAAATGAATTAATAATGCGATATTTAATATTTATTAAATTCTAAGAATATCTCAAATGCTACACATTATCAATAATTATCAAATCCCTAAAATGATAACAAACTAAATTTGGTTAGTTTTTAAAATATAAGCACTTAAATTAACAAAATGATTACTTGAAGAAAAAAAAAAGACTCGAATTTATTTTTATATCTTAAATAAAAAGTGCATTGAATTTTATCATCCAAACATGAGAGATATTTGGGAGAGAAAACAAAGGAAAAAAAATTGTTACATGGTAATTTGAAAATTGTCATAGAAGGTTTTGTGAAAGTTGTTTGGAGCACTACCATATGGTATATCTACATTAACTACAATAGAGTATATGTATATTTTGTGGAAGAATATAATTAGTCACTCGACTAAGTCAATAAATACACTAAACTTTAAAGTAATTAATTGCACTTGATCTATTCTAAACATACTTGAATTTTTTTAAAAGGTATCGTAATACAACTAGGAGTAGAGGATTTGAATCCGAGAACCTTTTGACGTTCATAGGTAAATACAAGTGACATTTGAAATTGGAACCTCTTGTCTTTTGATACTGGGGTTGGTGCATGTCATACTAGCACCACATGGGTAAGTTCTTACAACTTTGGAGATCAGCAAATTGCTGACCATTCTCTTTTTATTTTCACTCTTATTTCCATAGCAAAGAAAAATGCATAATACCATTGCTCCCAAATGGTTACTAAAAGCCATTTAAAAGTCTCTTGTCTCGACTTGTTAGCTTGACCTCCTTGTTAGTTTAAATAGGTCAAGTTATAACTTTCCCTCTCTCGAACTCGGTTGGGTTTAACTTTAAAGACTACCAATGGTGCAAGCTCAAAACTTACCTTCATATCTAACTTCTCACCATATATATTTTTCTTTTCACCTTTCTTCCATCTTCCTTAAGCTAATTTCTCATTTAGCTTATCTTTGTTCATGGAGAACATATCCAAGCTTTAGATTCTAGAGTGGATGTGCCAACCAACTCCAATGATGTCAATTTTGTTTCCAACCAAAAGCTTCAAAATTGTAAAGGGGGTGTGGATTCTGCAATAATGATTTTGCGCCCTACATTCCTTTTCCTTGGTTCCATTCACACCATACGTTTTCCAAATTTTCTTAGAAATAAATTTAGGATTCTCAATTCTATACGTACGAGAATCCTTTCCTTAAGACGATCGAGGAACGGTCTAACCCACCTTTGAGTGAAATAGTCTTTTTATCTTCCAATGTTCACTTATGGACTTAGGCTCACATTTTATCCTTTTATTCAAGAGTTTTTAACTTCATGTAAATATAGTCTCCTTCAATTATTTCTCGATTCTTACCGTGTTCAAAATTTCATTGTTCCATGTTCGACTGTCATAAGAGGATGTAAAGAACATTGGTTTTTCTTCGACGGCATCTGGCTCGCATTAGACTGTGAAGGTCGCGTCCTTCTTTTATGGTCTCAATCTAGTTCAGATGTTTTAGTAAGTTCCTCGCATATTAGCTAGATTGAAATCAGCTTTAACAACTCATTATAATGATGGGTAGTTTTCTTCAGTTTTGGGCATTTGATTGTAAACTTGTTTTGATCACTAGCACAATTCTCTATTTAGTCCTCTCAATTGACAATCATCTGTTATGCTCGATCTTGACTGAATCTAAAGACACTACTATGATTTATATATATATACTTTGTTTGGTAGCTTATATCTCTAAATTTCAAAATTATGGTTATTACAACGTGAAATATAGGTCTTAGATTATTGTGTGTTACACATTAATGGTGGCATAGGCAATTGTGAGTAAATTGTTGGTTTTGCAACATTTGGTTATGAAGTGTTATTATATAGTACATGAAAATCTAAATTTGTGTGTACATAAAAAGATAAGAATAGGGATAAGGGAGAAAATAAAAGGGGGCTTAAAAAATAAGCGTCGGTGTGGAAAGGTGAATGGCACACGTGTGAGGCACTTTTCGAGGGAAAGATAACTGTGGGATCCACAAGAATTATTTTGCTTTTATTGAGGAGTGGGCCCAATGGGCCGTGAAGGAGAGTTTGATTAGCTGGGAAAGGCCCATAGGGGTATGGTGTTTGTCTGGTGCACGCCCAAGACAAGTCCCTATCCCTTTGTTTCTTCTCATCTGTGCTTCACTGTTTCTGTGATCCATTTCTCATCGCTTTCACATCCACTTACTTACTCTTAACTACATTTTAGTGCATCCATCAATCAAAAACCAACAACTATCTTTTGATATTAGTACATTATCCCTTTATACTAACACATAACACCCACATCTAAATCTACACTCAAATAACGTAGTCTAATTAATGAAGTATGAGTGTTCAATTGGATTGCACCTATAAATTAAATACTTTAATTTGTTATACGATTATGCTTATAATTATCGTTATGACTACCATTGTTGTTACTACTACGGCTTGAAAAATTATAAATTTTGACATCTATACTATTTTGGCTTGACTCTAAGTGGCAGTAAGTATGATCGAGAAGCATCTCAATTCATATTGGTTTTTTAATTTATTAATTCATGTAGGTTAAAATTTAAAAAGAAGTATAATGCATGTATTATTTACCAATTTTAGTATACAATGGGGTTTTGTGGATTTATTAATTGAGTACATCTAAGTTTATAGTTTTAGGGATCGTTTGGATCATATGAAAATTAGGGTGGGAATATGTAAGGAATAAATGTGTCCTTGTTTGGAACAAGGTTTTTGTTGTTGCAATTCGTCGAGAAGGAATGATATATGTTGAGAAACCTTAATGCCTAGATTTAACGGCTAGACAAACCACGTGCTAGTTCTCCTTATATTTTGCTTGAAGATTTAGTATCTTGCCTTGTTTAGCAAAGCGTCTAGATATATCACTTGTTGTCTTGCATTCAATATTGATTAAAATGCCAAATAATCAGCTTGTCTGGTCAAAGGCTAAGTCGCGGATCTTGCTTTCTTTAAGACTTTTTGTGGTTCTGCTCCTTTGTACAAACATATTTGAGTTGTTCCATCATCCACGGGATAAAACAATTATGTTCTTCAATTAGTTTTGTACTGAAACTAATCGGAATCTCAACACTCAAATAAACACTTTTTATATGCTTGAAAATCTTACCGAAAGAAAGCTTATAGAAAGCTTTTCTTATTTTTCACATCTATCAAAATGAAGAATGAAAGGTGTTTGAAAATGAGAAGTTGGAACTTAATTATGAGAATCAAAACGTTTAGTAATTAAATAAAAAAAATTAGTTTTCGAAAATGTTAGAAATTATATAAAAAGGAAACGAAATTGAAAATTTTAATTCTTTATGACGCAAAATGGTCATAATGATTTTTTGTATTATAGAAACTAATTTAATACCATTATTACATCTCATCTTGCTTAGTCATCTCGCCTAGGATGGCATCACATAACTTAATTACTTATCTTCTTTCCTCTCCAAACTCTCATTTAGATTAATATGTTATAATAACGACGACATCTTCAATAGCTTAGGCATAAAAATAAGTTATTCTCATGCACCATTTATCCCCATTCAAATCAAGGGTTTTCTTCATGTCTACCATCTTTTCTCTTTTGCTACGTTTCTTTATTCTTTTATTTTATATACTATTAAAATTAATTACATAAAAATTAAATTTTTGGTTTATAAAATGACATTAAAATTTAAATTATAGTGCATAAATTTAACTACTCCAATTTAATAAATTAATATGTATATGTACGGGGATCTTTTTTTAAAAAAAAATGACAAATTATTTACACTTCATAGAACAAAATCACTAAAATACAATTTTTTTACCCTTGATTTTTGTATGAAGTGTAAATATTTTGTCAAATATTCTACTTTTAACAATTTTTCCTATAAAAGTAAAAGAATAAAGAAGTGTACTAAAAGAGAAAAGAGAGTGGACACGAAGAAAACTCATCATTTTGGATGGGTATAGTTCATAAGCATAAATGATGCGTGAGAACTATTCTTATGCATAAGATACAAAACATTGTACCAAACAAGAATACGTTTATCTCTTACTCATTTGCATCCTTATTCCCACATCAATTTCTTCAATCCAAACGCTCCCTTAGCATAGATAATTTTGTATGGGGTAAATTTTTCAAAAGCCAAAATGAATATTTTTTAGATATGTTCATATATGTAGGATTATTTTTAAAAGGAAATTAATTTGTTTATGTAAATTGGTTAACTTAACTCCCATTTTCTTCATTCAAATATATACACGATGCATGCACTCTTTCCTTTTCTTTACAATTTTAATTTAGTGTTAACAATATGGACTCAATGGTATGTTATTTAATTTTGATTGTTGTAAAACTAGGTTTAATGTGTTTCTTTTCAGCTACTATGCATCCGCTACCATCTTTCTACTTTAGGGTATTTCTAACCTATATTTACTTTTATGAGATTGAGATTTAGATTGAGTAATTTTTCAACGAAAAACAATCGTTTATTGAACTTTATATAGCATGCTAGTTTACCAAATGAGATTGTAAACTAATTTATAGTATACTAATTCAACTTTGAAGGATTTAAATAAAGTTTTAACACCTTTAAACGTATTGAAAATGTAATAAATACTACAATGCCAAATCATTTTTTGATTTTTTTTTAAAAAATTGGAAACTTTTGCATACTTATTCTAGGGTTTTCAGCCACCTCCACATCAAATATTTGAGTTTTTCGAGGCGTTTGTAGCCACCTATTTTATTTCAACCTACTTTGGTTACTTATATAGGTTTAATTTGAGGCTACTTTCAAAAAATAAGACAAAATAATAATAGTAATTAAATAAAGTTTTTTATTAATTAACATTTAAATATTTTTTTCAACTGTTGAAGATGTTTTGGTAAAAGTGGACAAGTTTCTTTTCCCCACAAACTTCATCATTCTAGATTACGAAGGTCATCGGGAGGTGCCTATTATCTTAGGGCGTCCATTCTTGTCAACTGGTCACGCCCTCATAGACGTTCACCAGAGAGAGTTGACCATGCATCTTAATAATGAAGAAATTAAATGCAACATTGCTGACTTGATGAAGCTTTTCGTTGATGTTGAAAACTGTAGTGCGATAGAGTCCTTTGGATGAGACTATTGCGAGGAAGAAGCTTATTTTGAGTTGTTTAGCACGGAAGAATTCCTTGATGAAGATGAACTAGAATATATACTGAAGGAAGTGAGCATCGTGTCTGGCGAAAAGAAGTTTGAACCTTTGGATTTCCAAAGGGGAGAAGAAGACAAAGCCATCGATTGAAGAACCACCAAAATTAGAGCTCAAGCCTTTGTCTAACCACTTGAATGCATATTTGGGGGAGAATGACACCTTGCTCGCCATCATCTTTGCCCACATGAATACCACAAAAGAAAAGACATTGTTGAATATGCTAAAACTCCATAAGCAAGCGATCGGATGGACCCCAGTAGTTATTCAAGGTATAAGTCCATCCTATTACATGCATAAGATCAGGTTGGAGGAGGATCAAACAGGCACCATTAAGTTTAAAATGTAATTCAAGAAACGAAATTGTGGGTCCTCTCTCCAAGCCATCATTCTTCGTGGGTTTCATACGTGGGTCTCTTCTTGATTCTCTGTCATTCTCCTTCGTTCATCTTCATTCTTCGCCAGTCTCCTCTCCTTGGTATCCTCCGACGTGGGTTTGGGTTTTATGGTAGCCTTCCACGTCGATTTTGTTTTCAAGGTAGCCTCTAACGACGGTTGAAGCTTTTAATATATTTGACGGTTTTATATTATTTTTTAGTTTGGTTCGGTTGGATACTATTGATTTTTAGTTTGATAAAAGAGGGGTGGAGGTGGAGATGAAGAAGAAAGAAGTGTCACCTCTCAAGGATGCAGTGGTAAACAAGTGCTACTGCAGGTGCTTTACCAACCTTCCAACCTAACTCTTCAACACTCCAAATTAATATGTGAAAACCTTGTCTTTTACATTATTACTAGTTGCTAATTTTAATGTTCTTAAAAATAGGCCTTCAAGTTCTTCGATTGAAACTTAGTTGGCTATATTTGGGTAAATCTAATTGTTGTTTGGTTTCATTTCTTGTTGGTTGTATTGTATCACTGTCTCACACACAAGGCAATATTCTTGCGAGGGTGGAGAGGTCTCCATATCTAGAATTGTTGCTCTGCTATACTGATATGAGCACATGGCAATATTCTTGTGAGATTACACAATAAGCTGAGTTATACATTCGTAACATGTGCAAACTTAAATCATGTAAGCATATTATTGAGAAGAAGGATTTGATTATTTGTAATTTGCTTATCGAGAAGAAGAAAGAGGGGATGTCTATAATGTATGAATTCTTAAGAAGAAGAAGGAGAAAAAAAAATGACCCGACCCGACTCGACAAATTTCGACTTGACTCGAGTTGGGTCAAGTTGGATTAGGTTATATTAGTAAAATGTTCGTACATTCTGGTTCGAGTTGAATTTGAAGGAAAACCAACCGGACTCAAGCCAATTATACCCCTAATTAGGATGTTACAACATATGATGATCTTTGTGCACTTGCATCTTTTAACTACTTGGAGGTAAAGTTCTACTATGTGAATGAATACAAATGACTTGGTGTAGAAAATGTGGATAGTTGTAGTTTGTTTTTGAGATATTAATATAAATGACTTAATGCAGAAAATGTGGCAATTGTTAATAAATGAAACAAAATGTTATCAATTTTTTTGAGGTACTTGTCTTTTTCTTCTCCTAGGTCCTAAATAGTGATCTCAGTTCAATATTTTGTTAAGGTTGTCATTTATGTAAAACAGGTTCAATGAGAACTTCTCTGACTATAGCAGTTGGTCAATCTCCATGATATCAAGTTGAGACTTCAACTACTATTATGTTCGGCCAAAGAGTGATTCTCTTGAGTTTTCTTAGTTAACAAGTACTATTCTTTAAGTGATTATATCTTCTTTACAACTTTTTTGGAACAGTAACTATATGATCCATATGGATATATGTCAGTTTTATCCAATAATATTTTTTTTGTTAATGGAATTTGCTATTATATAGTGATAACTTGGTTTATTTTTAGTGGATTTATAATAATACAATTAAGGAATTGTGATTAACTTTGGTATTTCTCATTTCACAGACCTTGTAAATGTTTTTCGAGAGTTTCTTCCAAAAGTCGTGCAAGAGTGGACAAGGTAAATTTTCACAATATGAAGATGAACAAAAAAGAAACCCTGCCCCCTAATTATGTATAAAAACAACTAATTTAGAATGCAAGTATTTTAAATAACAAATTCTCTAAGAACTTGAAAATAAAATTTTAAAGTTACATGTGGCATAAAGTTGTTGAAAATTAAAACACAGGTACAATGCCCAATCAGTGAAAGAAGAATTGAAACACATTAATTGTTATGTGCTAGTTTATGCATTTATCAATTAGAGACCAATGTTACGTCTCTATAGAGAACCTCTAACATCAACTTCTTCCTTTGGTAAACAGCAACATGTTATGGAAAAAAATTGTACTTTCATCGTTATTCTTGATCCGTTCCAATTTACAACGCTAATGCCAATTAATGTCTTGGCCTGCTAGATCTTCATTATTTTTCCTTAGAGAATATTGAGTCTCCTACTAACTAGTTGTTAATAATACAATTCTTGAACTCTCTTGGCATTGATACTTGCTCATCGCTTAACAAATACACCTTTTATCCTAACCTTGACGTTTGGCCTGCTCACATCATCGTGTAGCAATGCAAGTCATTCCTTTTCATCTCACTAGACGTTGCTTCTTGAGACTGGATACTTCGAGGTGTGAAGGTTCCACTTCTTCCATTACTTCAAATGTCGAATGACCCATCCTGAAGATAGCATTTAGGACTTCCTCTCCCTGCCTCAGCTCTCTGGCTCTCTAACTTTTTGGGTTTGGCTTTGTCTGCATAAGTATTCCACTTGGCTCTCATTTGAGTTGGGTCATACGCTCTAAGGAGCATTGCGCTTATCAACTGGCTCCTTAGGCATAATAGAAATTTTCATAGCTAATGTGCTATGTAAGACTACAGAGACACTCTGTTTTCCCTCCTTAGATCGTCTATACAGCCTTAGAACAATACTTCGAATAGCTTCAACAATTAACAAAATATATATGCTCAATTTCAATCCTTTCCTTTTATGTTCCTGGACACTTCTTCTCCCTAGTGGCTCTCTCATTTTGCCATTCCACACTCCAGACTTCCTCTTGTCCTTTCCTTAGAAAATCACACTCCCTTCTTCTCCCCCGATTACTTCTTCTTTTGATTTTTAGCTTTATTTATAGTGACATTCTCGTCTAAAAGTCACTCTCATATTTTACACCAGTCTCCTCGCCATTTTTTCACGTCATGCTGCCAACCCACACCCGACATGTGGTCCGAACATCAGTGGTGATTTGTTTTCTCATTGAGACGCACACCTTATCTCCTTAGGAAGTTCTGCTCTTTAACTGTCGAACTCTCCTCTTATTTTCTCGGGAATCATCAGATTGGTACTTTTTGTGTCGTCCAGTCACATCAACACGGTACCTACTTCTCGCCATACATTTATAGGCATGGGTACTTCTTTTTGCCTTATTAAACGACTAACTTTTGATATTCAACGTAGGCCTCTTCCTTGCTACTTACTCTTGTCGCATCACTTACATTTATGTGATGTGATTTAGACAAGCATTTCTCTTCTTGTCACCTTCTTCTCTTTTTCATGCTCCTTTGCAAAATGTCTCATAACTTATATGAAATGTCTTCTTAGCAAGGATCCTCTCCAACAGGCTTCCTTTCTTTAAGTCAAGGTCTCACGCATATTCCTTTTGGCGGAATACATATTTTATTATCAGAAATCTCTTCTCTCAGCATCCTCGGCGCAGTGTCTTTGTCGCCTAGGGTGTACACAATTAGGGCCTTACACAATGTATGGGGGGTGACCTTCCGTCTGCCACAAGCCAAAGAAGAAAGCATTTAGTGTTACATAAAACCTATAAGCAGTCACCATTTTTCAAATAAGTTTAACACAAATAATGAAGCCATATGAATGAAATATGAGAAAGTAGCTATGATTCTTAAAACAATCAAAAGATAACAAAACCTACCTATTCAAAACCAAACCTACCAATTTACTCAATTAGCAATCAAATACTAAGAAAAAGACATCAATTCAAAATCATAACCATAAAGATCAGCTCTAAAAAATAGCACACGTAGTAGAAAGTTTAGATAGATGGGGTACTAAAGCAAAAGAGAGAGATCAAAGCAACGACGAAGACTATTGCATATACATCACAAACATAGTAGAAAATCATATTGCCCATCAGTAAAATACCTTGTTATTTCGAGTAACTCTAAAAGAGTTGCTTGATAATGAAGTGTCTCACTTCCTGCCATAGCATTTTAGAATTTTAGAGCAAATTTTAAATTAACTTAAATAAATTACTTGCTGGAAGAGATAGGAATGGCGACAACACTAGAGGACATGGGCAGTATTTTAGGGTTTTCTATCGTTCGCTTTCTCTTCAAACGTGGAGGAAATTTATGTCGTTTGCGTTCACAGATTTGTGTTTGGGAATGGAATTTAAAGGAAAACTCCCAAGGTAATCTAATATGTGTCGGGAAGTTCCCTTAATTGTCACGCCTTACTGAAAGCTTTGGCAGTTGTCAAACATCTTCTGACGCCTACACAATACGACGTCGAGAGATTCAACTAACTTTCGATGTATTTTTTATGTGTCGGAAGATATGGTATCTCCCGACGCTCCATTTGTTGTGTCATAATATGTGTCCTATCTCCCGATAGTGAAAATCTACGTCTGGAGTTTCAAATTTTCTTTTAGTGATGGGCCACTCCTTTCGTGATTGACTGATTTTGTAATGAAACTCTAAACTATCAAATAAACTAAGGGTCCGTTTGTATTGAATTAAGGATTGAATTCAGGAAAAAATATTTTTTAAGAAACTCATTTTTGTTTAAACACCTTTTCCTAAAAATTGTTTAAAATACACTTAAAAATATATTTTGAATGTCCTCCAAACACTTTAGTTTTTTTTAAAATAACTTACTTTTTAAATTAAACACTTGAAAATGTAATCTAAACACACCATAAGTTTGTATCTTTAAATTGCTTACTAGTTCTCTTATGCAATCTCATGTCTTCTTGACATTTGTTTGAGGAGGGTGACACGATTGACGCATATACATATTAGTTACATAGCTATAGGTTTGTTACAAATTGTGAAAGATTCTAATATAGGTTTGTCTTTTAATTATATCTTTCAAAATTTCAATATATCAGTCTATAAATATTTTTACAATAAAAATGTATTTTTAAAAATGTGTTTTTTTAATAAAACGTAGAAATAAATAATGTGGGGTTTTTTTAAAAAAAAGAACAAAACACGAAAATATTTACATCGTATAGAACAATTTTAAAAAAGGAAAATGTCCACAACGTGAAATAACAAAAATACATCTGTAATTAATCGATCACACAAGAGTGAAAAATGATTTTGTACTCAATCTAAACGATCTCGTAGCAAGTCTAAATGATCACGTACCAAGAGTCTAAACGATCTTGTACACTTGTACCTGATCTAAACGATCTTGTATCCAATTTCCAACGATCTCGCACCCTTGTACCCAACCTAAATGATATTGTACCCTTGTATCTAGTCTAAACGATCTTATATCAAATCTAAACGATCTATTAGTGATAGTGGTTTGTCTCTGTCTATCTAGGATATACAAATGATCGTTTAGATACTGGTACATTAATCATTTAGATACTGGTACATTGATCGTTTAGATCCTGTACCAATAACATTTAGATCTTGTACCAAGAAAAATAAAAAGATGATAATGAAGAAGTGGAAATATGAAGAATGAGAATTAATAATATAAAAAAGAGAAGAATAAATCGAAAAGAACTGAAAAATCATCTCGCAATAATCAAAATCCAATAAAAATAAATATGAGATTTATGAAAAAAACAATTAGCTTCGTAGCCTTTTATTAAATTGTCATACGAACCTTAAATATTTAGCACTATTGTTATATCTATCGAAATTTACCAAAATAACAATATGGGGGAGAAAAAATATAATAATAAAAGAATTAATTAAGAGCATGGCCCCCTTGTCCCAACACAGAGGTACCTATGATTGAACCAACTTGATTTCATTGGTTAAAATGAGTGAGTCAACTTGGTTTTTAATAAACCGTGAGTGTACAACTTATAACCTAAGAAAAATAAGAAGTATATAAAAATTCCCTTTACATTATATTCTTCTCATAACCCACTTTATAATTTCACACTTTCCCTTATTTTCTCCTCCTCCCCTCCATAACCACTCCTTTTCCCCATTCTTTCACCTCCAAAAATTAAAACAAAACAATACAAAAATATTGAGATTGTGAAGATACTCAAAATGGGAAGCTTACTTGGGTTTGAAGAGACAGAGCTCCGTCTTGGTCTGCCCGGCGGGGACGGAAGAAACGATGGCGACGCCGTGAAAAAAAGAGGTTTCACTGAAACTGTGGATTTGAAGCTGAATATTGTGACTGATTCCAACCAAGGCAACAAAACGACCGACAAAAATGTCGTTTCGAGCTTCGTCAATAAAGATCTTCCGAAGCCTCCTCCGGCCAAGTATGAACTCCCATCTCTCTCTATTTTTCATTATTATCATTTCAAAAAAAAGATTAATGACAGTTAATAAAGAGAAATTTTCAGCATCAAAGGTACACAATTTTTACATTCTATTCTCACATATATTTTTATTTTCTAGAAAACAATTAGATGAATAAAAAGAACTCAGTATTTGCATCCCCCTAGATTTACTTCTATGGATTTTAGGCTCAGAATTAAATATTTATTTTTAAATTTAAAATATAATTAATATTCATTAAAAAAAATGAATTTGCAGTTGAAATAAAAATAATGTAAGGATGATGTGTATATGGGCATCAAAAATTGAGTTGGGAAGAGAAAGAAATGATGACCAAGTAAACAAAAAAAAAGAAAGAAAGAGAGAGAAAAGGCAAAATAATTGTGGTTTCGGATTTCATGGAAATTTTTTGTTTTGTTGTCGGACAAATACACCAAAACTACAAAACATATGGAATCTTTTCTTTTTCTCAATAGTCAATGTGTCCAAAAGTTATTAACTAAATGTTTCAAAAAGATAAATTCAAAACAATTCTTCTAATTCTTATTTCTCTTTGCTCATATCCTTCCAAGTTTATTTTTATATGCTATATAAATCACCATAAATTACTACTTATATATCTTTTATATTATGATAGATATAGATAATATCGTACCATAATTAGATTGTGTTATTTGTACCTATAAAAATATTTTTCATCATTATTTCAATTAATTTCAAATTTTATTCGTAATGGTTTAAATTGATTGAAAGTTAACGCTAACAAAATAAAGTTAGAGGAACTAATTGGATAAGATTATCTTACTTATACACATATTTTGTTCCACTAAATTTAATATGATAGTTTTGAGAGATAATGACATGACTCCCTAATAATAAATCATGGAATGCATGAAAGAAAAAGAAATTAAATTGAAGATTTAGAAAGAACCGAATTGAAAATGAAGTAAAATATGGTAAAGTTAAGTAATTAAGTAATGATTGGTTAGGGAGAATTATTGTTTAATAAAGGAATAACAATAAATTAGTGATGTGAATTTGACAGGGCCCAGGTTGTGGGTTGGCCACCGGTAAAGTCGTTGAGGAGAAACATCGTAGGGCCGCCAAAGAAGAATAAATTAGAAGAAACCGAGAAGAACGCCGTCATAAGCGGCGGTGGCTGTAGCGTCGGTGCGGCAGCGTTTATCAAAGTCAGTATGGACGGCGCACCGTACTTACGCAAAGTGGACTTGAAGATGTACGGTAGCTACCAAGAGCTTTCCGATGCCCTACGCAAGATGTTTGCCTCTTTCACTGCAGGTCATTTCCAAATTAATTACCCTTTTTATTATTATTATTTTGTAGGAGTTTATGTGTAGGATAAAAAGTTGAATGATTGGGGGTTGAAATTGAAATATCAGGTCAGTGTGGAGCACAAAAGATGAGGGATTACATGAATGAAAGAAAATTAATAGATGTGTCAAATGGGTCTGATTATGTGCCTACTTATGAAGACAAAGATGGAGATTGGATGCTTGTTGGAGATGTCCCATGGGAGTATGTCTTTCCAACTCTCTCTCATTTTTATTTCAAATTTTTAACTCCCCAACTCTTTTTTTAACTGGTTCTTCATTCACAAACTAGTCAATTTTTTATTGAATTTTTCATTTTAATCCTTAAAATGTACCATTTAATAAAAAATTTAAGGAACCAAAAGGATTGGTTTGATCCCTTACTTTTAAAGAGTTTGATTATGTACCAAAATTATAAGTTTGGCTGTAAAATATCTAGCTATTATCTACGTCCTTAACCTTTTAATGTTTTGTTCAATAGATATGTCAGGAACTAATTATAAATGTTGTTTGATTGATGAACAGCATGTTTGTGGATTCGTGCAAACGCTTGAGAATAATGAAAGGATCTGAAGCCATTGGACTTGGTAAGTTATAATCTAATTAAATATAAGAGTTAGTTTTTAAATATACTAAAATAAAATTGTAAAATCTATTGATAACATTATAAAATTTATTTGTATTTTATTATATTTGTAAATATTTTAAACAAATTTATCATTGAAAAAATGAGATTAAGGTTCTTTAAAAAATTTCTTAAAAGTAAATTAAATTGTGTGGTAACGATGAGCGATGTATTTTCCTTGGATTTCTTTTATGCCCAATTTTATTTCTTTTTTTTCTTAATACTTTTGAATATTTTTTTTATAAACGTAAATTAATATATTAATTGTCAATTTTACAGCACCAAGAGCATTGGAGAAGTGCAAGAACAGAAACTGAACTACTAATAGATTTTAATTTTTTTTTATTTTGTGAAATAATAATAATAGTAGTAATTATTGTTATTACTATTTACTGTCATTTGGTAGGGTTGCAATTAATTGTTATGTCCAATTGATGATCATATATCAAACTCTACTCTATAGAGGGAGGGAGTTTGATTTTGATATGTAACATATCACCTTCTGTCGATGTAATTACTATATAAATGAAATATATTTCTCACCAGATTTTGTATTCTATTATCTTAGTTAACATGCAGTGAAAATATGTTATCTAAATATGTAGTTTATCTTTGATATAATACGTAGAGAAAATGATTAAATCTCAAACCTTTTTTAGAAGTTGATAGTAACGACAGTTGAATTGTGTTCATGTCTACTACAATAAAGACACTCACCTACTTGATGCTTAAAATTATAGAAAACCTACGAAATTGTTGGAAATTGTTTTGCGGATGTCATAAATGGTTCGTAGTCAAGGTGACAGTCAAGAGACCTGGCAAATATACAATTAACTGAAAATTACAAACACTACTCTTGATGTCAATAATACACCAGCTGGTGTACCTTACCTATAGTCATATATGCATTAAAAATTCATGCATCGCCCAAGGGTAAACCCTAAACCCAATACACAAGTTTTTGTAAATACAATATCAATTTTGAACATTATATACACAAGTTTTATGTGCCAATAAATTAATTGACGCATTACATTCAAAAGAAATTATATTTATTTTTTAAAATTGATATTGTAAGTGCAATATCGAAAAATTGCATATCTTTAACAATCGATTTAAACAAATAACCACGGACATAATAGCATTGAAATGAAATGAAATACAAAAAAAATTATTTCAAAATGCAGTTAAACGGTGAACGTCAATTAAATCGTACATTAGGATAGTACACAATAATAAATAAAAAAAAAACAATCGAAACCAAAACAAAGACCAGTTACGCACTTCAAACAGACACACAATCACGAAATATTTGATTTAAAATTTATAGTTTTATGGAATTAAAATTATTTAAATATGTGTGGGATGAATATTTAATTAATTATTGAATTTGGATTTTGAGTGTGTTGAATTTTGAATTTAATTAAATAATTTTTTATATCTATTTAATTAAATTAAAAAGTGAAAGCTGGTTAGAAATTTGATAATTATAGGTATACGTGGATATATATATATATAATTGTTATGGAAAAATGAAAAAATAATGTTTATCTTTTAAAATACAATTATTAAGGAAAATAAATTTTAGAAAAAGAGAAAAATTTGATGTAATATATTGAAGAAACAGAATAATTAAAATGAGGATAGAAAGTGATTGAGAGGAAGAAAGAGAATGAATAAAAAGGATTAAGGGAAAATACACGAATTAAATACTAAAATAAAGATGTTTTGAAAACTTATTACAAAAAAAAAAAAGTTGATTTGGACTTTTTTTTTCTTTTTTTTTACCTAAAGAAGGGGGCAAATCTTTTTAAAATATAAATAAAAAGAAAAGAGATGGGCGAGTACTCGCCCTCTCCAACTTTTGTTTAAAAGGTTTATTTAAATATTTATATTTCTTTTATATCTTTTCTTAATTATTTACTTTTTTTAATGTAAAATTTATTTTTTAATTATTATATATATTTTTTAAAACTTGATTTTAAATAATTAGAATCATTATTAATATTAGTATCCTTTTTCGAGTAAATAAAGTAAAAAAAAAATATCAAATTTGATCATAGCGTGTTAGATCCTAGAAAATTGATATCTTAATTTTGGTAGGATTAAAATAAATTTCTTAGACACTATGTAACGTAAGGATACCAAATATAAATGATCTTGTTAAACGCGTTTAGACTTATAATGAAAAAAGAAGGACACAATACCTGATAATGAAAAAAGAATAAGGAGATGACATCGAAGATGAAGAAATGACAAAGAAGGAAAAAAATTGTAGAAGGGAGATGAAAAAATCACGAATAAGAACATGTGAGAATATGAAGAAGAAGAAGAAGCATTTAACACAAAAATCAAAACCAACAAGAAAATGACAAGCAAAAATGTGTCATTTATGTTGTTTACAATTGATCATATTATAGATGGGGTCGATGGGGTTGATTATGACCAACCTCCACGTGAAAACTTAAATAGAACGTAAGATCTAATTTGGGCATAAACTTAAATGCACAATTAGTGTGCGATTATAAAGAAATAATAGCTAACAATAAATATAGAAACTTTAAAACAGACACTAGTGATGACTTCGATGATCATAAACATCAATTTCCTTCCAATATATTGAGTGAGTTTGAAGGAAAAGACTCCACCTGGGAGGAAGAACAAAAACTCCATTATTTCAATAAATAATTTTGAAAGAGCATTAATTTGATAAATAGTTTTTGGAAAACTAATGTAAACATAAATTGTTTTTTCTACCTCCTCTTCCATAACTTTTTTCCTTCTTTATCATTTTCCATCTTCGACGCCATCTTCGATGTCATCTCCTTTCTTTTTTTATTATCAGGTATTGTGTCTTTCTATTTTCATTATGAGTCTAAACGATCGTTTAACAAGATCATTTAGATTTGGTATTCTCACATTACATCAGTAATGTCTAAGAAATTTATTTTGATCCTATCAAAATTAGGATATAAATTTTCTAATATCTAGGATCAAATTTAATATTTTTTTTACCTTTTGGTCTTATTTGCTGCTTGGAAAACAATATTAATATTAATAATGATTCTAAAATATTTAAAATACTTTTAAAAAAATATTTTAAAACATATATATAATAATTAAAAAATAAATTTTACATTTCTAAAAAGTAGAATTAAGAAAAGGATAGAAAATAAATATAAATATTTAAATATGTTTTATTTAAATGTAAAAAGAAAAAAAAAACTTTTAATCAAAAGTCTCATCTCATTTCACCCCTTTCTTTTTATTTATTTATTTTAAATGGAAGACTCTCCCCTTTTTTTTAAACGTTAAAATCAACGTTATTTATGTAAAAAGTTTCAAAACTACGACATTTTGGTAATAAGTATTGAAAGCAACTTTGTTTTGGTATTTAATTCGAAATAAACTTATTCTTTTCCCCACTTAATCCTTGCCCCAAACGTGAAAAATCATTTTCTTTCCGTCCCCAAACCGCCTCTAAGAAAATTGGAAAGGAGGTTGTCTGTCGATAAGCAACATCATCAATAGTATTAATTTTTTAAAAAATTAAACGGCTCCATAAAAATGTGTGGAGGAAGTGATTGAGAGAAAATAGGGAGAAGAATCGGTGTATATTTTTTCTTTTCTCATTTTTTTAAAAAGTAAATTCAAATTTCTTTTATAAAAATAAACTAAAGTAAAGTACATAAATGAATATAAAAAATAAAAAATGAAGGACAAAATATGTTATCTATAGCTGCCATACTAATCCATTGTGATAGTATTGCGGCTATCGCAAAAGTTCATAATCGTTATTATAGCTGTAAGAGACGACATATATGTTACAGTCTGATTACAACTTGACTAATCCTTTTTTGGAAATGAGTTTAAAATTTAAACACTTAATGTTTGGTTAGACTTTTTTTATAAGTGTTTATATGTGAATTTGATTTTCTAAGATTTCTCCGGAATAGATTATTTTATAAATGAATTTTTAAAAAATGCATTATTTTAATTTGTCAAACACTACCATTTTTTTCAAAATGGTTTTTTTGACGAAATTAAATACTTTATAATCTCAATCAAACACACCCTTAATCCCATAGAAAACTGAATCACTTATGAGATAAACCCAACTTGAAAGACTGGAGATCCCAAGAAACAAGTTCAATAGGTAATAACTTATCACAAGTGTTATGAAGAGAATCATGCTAAAATACCTAAAAGTTTCATTCTTTATGATTGAAAATTAGCATGACATCCTGAAGTGTATGAAAAGATTGAACTTAGTTATTAATGAATTCTATACTTGATATCAAGTAGGGTTCCTAGGTGTAGGAGTACTTATCATAGATTCACTTTTGTGGATGTGGAAGTGAGGACCGCTTTCTATGGAGTTCTACGAAAATTCCTAGAGCATTCACTAAACTAGGATATACGTGCAAGGCCTTAAAACACAGTCAATTTTAGAATTTCACTCGAACAATGTTGTGTGAGTAATTTTATTAGAAGTAAAGTTCAAAACTACGTGTTTACTTTACAATACTCTAAATTATTGTCACTATGTAAATGTTCAAGTCATTAGACATATTTTACTAAGCATAGTATTATAAAGATAGACATTGCTGGATGAAAATATTTTATTTCAAGTGGGAAACTGATAGTAAAAAAAATTTAAGTGGGGATTGTTGATGAAATTATTTGAAGATGTCATTATTACAAAATATTCATCCAAATGTGATTTTGGAAAGGTGAGAAGATAAACAAATAAGTTGTGTTATGCCATTCTAGACGATATGGCTAGGCGGTTAGATTCACTAATCTCCATTCGCAAAACGCCATTCTAGGCGAGATGGCTACAAGATTTGTTGTATTCTTCGCGCACATGCCACCATCCTAGGAGTGATGGGTAGGCGATATGATGTAATAGTGGCAAAATCTTTATGACCATTTTGTGTCATAAAAGAACTAAACGTTTTATTATCGTTTTAAATTTAATTTCAATGTTATCCACCATAAACTACAAAAGTTATTTTCCTTAATTACCATCGTTTCCAAATTAAATCTCCTTTTAATTACCAACTGTCTTTTCTTTTCCTCCACTTTATAAATTCATTTCATTCTTCTTTCTTATGAATGAGAAAAAAACAAGAAAAACTTTCTTTGTGAGATTTGAAACAAAAAGTGTATGTTTGAATGTTGAGATTCAAATTAGTTTTCAATGCAAAACTGATTGAAGAACACAATTGTTTTATCTTAGGGACGACAAAACTTTAGAAATTTGTTTGCACAAAGTAGTAGAGTCGTGAAACATATTAAAGAAAGCGAGATTCGCGACTAAACCTTATTTCTTAACTACTTTCTATTTTGCAGTAGGCCTATTGACAAGAGGCATTTTGTTCAGGCAAGCAAATCCTTAGTCGAACTGATTAGTACATAGTAAGTTCTTATGAGCTGATCCGTAGACATTTTAATCTCTACACAAGACGAGACATCAAGTGTCAAAACAAGGAGAAATACAAATTTCACCCGTTGAAATACAAACAACTATTAACCTTTTAGTTATGATGTAATTAAAATTTTCTTAGAGTGTCTCATAGTTTGAACATTTAATGGAATAATGAGTTAATTTGAGTAAATTTGGGTGTCACCACAAAAGACCTAAATGATTAAAAAGTGGTACTTCATTATGGTTGATACTTCGGCACAATTTAGAGGTGGTTGAGACGATTATTCTTATATGTGACCAAACCAAATTTAAAATTTGGGAAAACCACGATTGGTATTAAGTATGCAAAAGCAAAGTCCCCCATTGTAAGTTTAATGGGGCTAAGGCATCCAAGAGAGATGAGCATTGTAAGTTTAATGGGGCTAAGGCATACAAGCGAGATGAGAGTTTCACTTTCACTCTCACTTTCACTTTCACTTTCACTTTCGAACGCTCAAATAACTCGGGATTCGGACAAGCTCAATCTAAACCTTAAAGGAGCTTCTGCAAGCGTTCTGCTACGGCCGAGACATCGGCGGGACTTGGAGAGATGGCCGAGAACCTCTTCGAAGGCCTTCCACCGCCGATTTCAGCCACAAACCTTTCGCCGGAGACCCAATTACCAGACGCACCCACCAATCAGATTCGGCCCTCCGATCCTTCTACCAATCCCGCCCCGGTCATCAAGAGCGCCCTCAAGCGTCCCAAGACTGCCCAAGAACCCAACTCTGCAGGTTTCTGCTCTCCTCCTGAATCTCTTCGATTTGTTTTTGTTCATTATTAGTTTTGAGATTTTGAGGGGTTGTTTGATTTCGTAGTTTTTTTTTTAATTTTTTTGGGCGCTGTGCTCTTTTGGTCCCTTTTTGAACTTTACACTTACCAGACAATTCATTTGAACTCGATTCTTCTTTTTGGATTTTTTATTCTCGAATCTCGTTTATAGTTATTAGAAGTAGAAAGGACAAAGGAATAGGAATTGGGGATAGGATTTGAAAATGAAAGGATGAAAGGTGAGATTTAAGAATTACTTACTGAGAATTATTGTATGAATTTTCATTTGGTCTTGAACATTGAATTATAGGTTGAATACAGTTGTGTCCTGCAATTGTAGATGGTGACGGTCATATCTATTAGTCTATAAAGTTTAAAAAGTTGTAATTACGTTCTTGAAATTTGAATTCTGATTCTGTATGCCCCCTATGATTAATACCTGAATAATTATAACAATGATGTGAAATGGCTATTATATTAAGCACCTTTAGGTTGATTTAATTGGTAGAAAAATGACAGAGGGTAGAGAACTAAAAAGAGTAGAGTGGTCTATGAGGTATCAAAGTTGTTCCTTGCACTCAGAAAGACCTAACGAGATGGGAGACTGGGGAAAATACTCTCCCTGTTGGATAATCAACTTCTCAAACAGAGCAAGAGTTTAACAAACCCTAATGAGAAACAAAACAAAAACCCTGCACATAACCCCTGCATAGTCTCCTCTTCCCCTCCCTACGTAACAACTTTTACATGCCCCTACCCAATTGACGTGGGAGAAGTTCCTATCTTACACATCCTCTCATATGTATGTCAATAGGAGGTATTACAATACCCTCGAAGTTGAAACTCACCTTATCTTCAAGATGGAATGTAGGTGTTTGGTTCTTCTTGAATTCCACAGATTCCCACATGGCCTCCCTGTCTTGATGGAGTTTTCATTTGACTAAACAATCCACTTTCTTTTTCTCTCATTCCACCTCATTCTCATAATCCTTATGGTGTCGTTAGTAGCTTGGAACCCTCTGTATAAGATGGGTAATGAGACTGAATTATTGTGCTATGTTCATTGCCTTTCTTCAACTGATAATAGTCCCTCGTTTACGAAGGTGTGAACTATTAGGAATAAGAGAGAGAAGGCATAAGGAGAAGGATTTAATATGTGAGGGGTCAAAGTTGTTTTACAAGATTGTAACATATGATTGTCTGGGAATGGGGATGCAATTCGTTGGACAAAGGTTTTCGACTTTTCATCGTTTTGTCATATTGTTTTGTAGTTCTTTTGAGTGTAGAGGAGAAGGGGAAGATTTCGAATTCTCTTGCCTTTTTTTCCCTAAATAGTGAATACAATTACTATCAGTCATCAGATACATGGCAGTTGTTCTTGTTGTGTTTGGTAGTTTCGGATGGTAATTCCACCCTATTTCTTGCTTCCCCAATCCTTTCCAACACTGGATAAAGGCCACAAAACTAAGGACAAAGTTTTTCAAACCTTTTTATAGCTTGGGAATGGTGACGATATTGATAGGGGTATAGCTTGAGGAAGAATACTTGGAGGAATGAGATAAGCTACCATATGTGGACTAAGTTGGGCCTCTATTGAATTCAATTTGATTTTTATGTTGATAGGATCCCCAATGCAAAACTCAATATCTCTACGTTTTTGGTCAGCAAACTTCTTCATGCAACTTTGAGCTACATTCTATTGTTATTTCAAAGCTAGCAAGGCCACATCTTAATCAATCAATTGTTGTCCAAGGAGCTATTTGTGCCTGATGGTTATATATTCCGCAACCACTTCATAATTAGAGGTTTTTGTAAACAGCAACCTTAACTGTTCCACCCACTTCTGATGAATGTAGTTGTGGGTAGCTCCACAGTCAATAAGAACAATCACTTCCTTATCTTGCACCATCCCCTATAATTTCATAGTACCTGGAGCATGTTCGATCATATTGCCCACTCAGCATTGTTCCCCACTTCGAGTGAGATAGCTTCTGTTGGGTAGCGTTCTATGTTTCTGGTTTACTGGGAATGGGTAGCGTTTCAACTTGTTTTATGCTTTCAGGCTTACTTTTCCTGAAGAATAACTTTTACTTGGGTTTTTCCCATGGGTGGGCACTGAGGGGGTTATTTTCTACAGCCAAATCCATGTCGAAGTTCTGGTTGTCAACAATATGGACCTCTTTCAAGATCTCTTCAAGCCTTAATAGAAGTTTTGGTTACCTCCACCTCCCACACTTTTTTCTTTCTTTTTTCTTTTTTCTTTCTTTTTGGTGAAAAGGAAACAAAAACTTCAGGTAACTAAATGAAAAGTGACTAATGGTCAAAGTATACAACAATAACGACAAAACAACGTAAGTACCTTAGTAAAAGTCGAGCCCATTGGTAATCAACTAAATGCCCCATTCTTAGACCTTCACCTTCAGTGTTGGAGCTAAGTCATTGAGGAACGTACTCATTAACACATCATCTGCACTCAGGAAGATCCAACAACACAGAAATCAGGGGGAAATATTGTTCTTATGCCATTGATAATCAACTTCTCAAATAGAGCAAGAGGTTAATGAACACTAATGAAAGAAGCAGAGCAAACAATTATTGACAAAACGAAGAAGAACAATAACTTCCGATAGATTCACGAGCGTCAGTTTCCTATCCTTCAACCAAGCTTCCTTTGTCAAAATTTCCACACACATTTGACATTCCTCTGCCACTAAACCCTTGAGAAACTTTGAATTGGTTCCTTTCTCCCTCCATACATCATCAATGTTGCACGACCAAACTGTCATGGGTGAAGTTCCCTTTCTTGCCCCTCCTCTCATATGTATGTTTAATAGGTCTTACATCTAGTTAACAAATGAAAGGGAAAATTACCTTTTTAGTCCTCAAGTTTTGAAGAATATGTGAGTTTTAAAAATATACTTTTTTAGTCCCCAAGTTTATAGAAATAGGTTTATGTGATCTCTAAGTTTTCAAAATGTACATTTCTGGTCCTTGAGTTTTTTAAAACAGGTTCAAAAGGTCCTTAAAGTAAATTTTGTTTGATTTTTAAAAATAATTATATGATATTTAAAATTAGAAAAAATTAGTGTTAAGAGCAATATGATTTTTAAAAATTATTCTTCTAATATAAGTGTCATATAATTATTTTAAATAATAGTATAAAGTTATTTGAGGGATTTTTAAACCTATTTTTAAGAATTCAATGACTAAAAAGGTACATTTTGAAACTCAAGGACAAAATTAGCCTATTCTTATAAGTCTGGGTTCTAGAAAGGTACATTTTTAAAACTCAATGACCAAACGTACATATTCTTCAGAACTTGAGGACTAAAAGGGTAAATTTTTTCTAAAGTGAAATTTATGCCACTTATCTTGTCCGTTATTTACCACATTTGGATTAAATTAGTTAATGTTTGTGCAATAGACAAGGATGTCAGGATTTGTTTCACAGTCAGGACTGCATAGAATCCCAGATTCACAATTCTAATGTTAATAACAAAAACATGATCGGAACTTTTTAAGATTAGAAACTGAATAGACACTATTTATATTTAACCTTGATTCTATATTTTTGTAATAACTCTGGTAGAAGATGACATATGGAGTTTGGTTTTCAGCTACAGCACCGGCACCAGGAAAACGTTTAAGGTTCAAAACCACAACAGATGCCTCAGAGACCCAAGTTTTGGAGGCTATGCAGAAGATAGCTTCGCATATTAAGAACCCCACGAAGTTTGGCAAAGCTGCAAAACTTGCCATACAGCTCATTCAGGCAGGAAGTGTGAAGCCAGCTACCAGTGATTGTTTCTTTACCATACTTGAAGCTGCCATGTCCATGTCTTCATCCACTCCTTGCACCGATGCTTCAGTACGAGGAGACTATCATGCATTGTTTTCAGCTGCACAATCTACCATGGAAGTATGATGATCATATTTTTGGTTTTACGATTGATGCGATGATATTTTCTGTCTTCTCTAAAACCGATTTTAATTTTCTAGTAATGGTTTCTTATTTTAATTTTCAGTGCCTTAACAGAAAGCAGAAGAACCAGTTAACAACCTGGACAATTCAGACTGTGTTGGCAAATGATTTGTTGACAGACGACAGTTTTGTGGTAGAGATCATATCCCCTACTTGTGTAATCAAAACCACTGCTCCTTTGATGTGATATACATAAAGTATATAAAATCTACATGTATTTTCTTTGTTTGGTTTATTGCTTTAGAAAACATCCCTGAAATCTTAGAGCAATTTCAAAGTTTTTTATAAAGTTACTTTTTTTCTTTAGCCTTCAAAACGTGGCTTTGAAAAGTGGCTTTAAAAATGGTTTTTGAAGAAGTAAATAAGCTTAACTTTTAAAAAGTAGAAACATCATCTGACGAGTTCTTTGTCATTTTTGTTGGTTATTTTGAGACCATTGTGCTCTCTTTATTCGTGGAACATCAATTTTCCATTTTTCATACTTGGATTTATGAACCATGTAGTTTTCAAAGACAGCTGGACAAATAAAAGAAGCTATCTCTGATCTTCCAGTCGCAACGAAGGAGGATGATTCTGAGGAAGCTGAAGCACTTAAAGGTCATGAAGAGAGCACAGATGATGAACATCTGAAAAAGAAGAATGCTGCTCCAGCTGAAAAGAAAAACCAGGAAGAATCCGATCCATTTGGTCTAGATGCTTTTCTGCCTGGTTCATTAAAGAAAGGTGAGAGAGCAAAGGTAAAAAATGATGTGGTATCCAAGACTAGGAATGATGAAGAAGTGGAGGCCAAGAATTTTCTCAAAGCACAAAGAGGTGCCCTGATTAGCTGTTTAGAAATTGCTGCTCATCGGTACAGAATTCCATGGTACAAAATCTGCACTGTCTAGAATGACAGTTCCTTGCATTGTTTTTAAAACTGGAATGTGAAACTGACTTGCAATTTCTCTTGTTAGGTGTCAAACTGTCATTGATATCTTAGTGAAGCATGCCTTTGACAATGTTACAAGGTTCACATTGCAGCAGCGGGATGCAATTGGGAAATTGTGGGCTTCAGTAAGGGAACAACAAAATCGTAGGAAACAAGGGAAATCAGTGTCGGGTAAACTTGATGTAAATGGATTTGAATGGCTTCAACAAAAATATGCCAATGAGAAGATCAGCATTCGACATTCTGTTGGGGGTAGCGGCGATCGAAAAGCACAACAGTGGCTTGGTTGACAAATCAGCGTTCCCTTAAGTGGGGTTTACTTGATGTTCGCTCATAACAAAAAAAAAGTGCATTGATTGTATTGTTGAAAGTTCTATGTACATGAGTATTTAGATATAGGATCACAATCTGGAATCTTATCTTACCAATAACCCATACAAGAACAATATCCTTCACTGAAGTGGTGAAATCGGTTTCTATCTCTAACTATTATTGTTCGTCCATAGATTTTTGATAATAGCTTCGTTGCAGCATGACAATCATCACAAATCCTCAAATTCTTAACGATTCGGATGGGTGTACCAGGAGCTGTGCTTATGAGTCCAAATGCTGTAGCAAGTTTCTCGCTATGGTAACTGAGTGCAGATTCCTTCTCTTCCTCATCTATGTTTAACAAAACTGCTGCTGTGTTCGGTGTGTATCCCGACTCTCTCAATTTGATGCACATTTCGGTCACCATTTCATATACTTTTGTAGTTTGTGTGCATGCCTTGTCTCCAGATTTGAAGTGGTGAACTGAACCACTTACTTCAATCCAGCTGAGGCCTGGTTCTTTCTTCATTCCTGAATGGCTCATTGCTTCTCTAACGCTTGTTACATCATTCCATCGCTTTGCTGATGCATAGATGTTTGACTTAAGAACACTATACCCACAGTTTTGTGGATCCAATTCAAGAATCTTTCTTGCAGCCACCTCCCCCAAGGCCAGATTCTTATGCAGCTTACATGCAGCAAGCAGAGCACCCCATATAATTGTGTTAGGCCTCATGGGCATGTTTTCAATGATGTTGTGAGCTTCGTCGAGATGTCCAGCTCGACCAAGAAGATCCACCAAGCATCCATAGTGCTCCATCTTTGGAACAATTCCAAAGTCGTGAACCATTTTGTTGAAATACTTTTTTCCTTCTACTACCAATCCGGAATGACTACAAGCATGGAAAATGGAAACGAATGTGATATCATTAGGTTCAACACCATGGCTCTCCATCTCTGAAAAGAGTTCCAAAGCTTCTTTTCCACAACCATGCATCGAGAATCCAGCCATCATTGTGTTCCACATGCGAATGTCCCGTTGCATAGCTTCATTGAACAGGCTACGAGCAATTGTTACATCTCCACATTTTGCATACATGTTGATTAAAGCTGTTTCTAGAATGACATCTACTTCAAGACCATGACGGTTTATGTATGCATGAGTCCACTTGCCAAGGTCAAGGGCTCCAGCCTCTGCACACAAAGAAAGAAGGCTAACCATTGTCACGTTGTTTGGTTTCACGTCATTGTTCAACATCTCGACGAAGAGGTTAAAAACTTGATCCATGCAACTCACATGTGCATAAGCCGATATTAAAACACTCCAAATCTTGACATCTTTTTTCTTGACACCGTTGAAAAGAGCTCTTGCATATCCAACTTGCCCACACTTTCCATACATGTCTATGAGAGCAGTGACCAAAGCCAAAGACATACCAAACCCATTTCTTAAGAGATACGCATGAAACCATTTGCCCAAATCCAAGGTTCCCACGAAACCACATTCAGTAATCAAACTTAGTAGTGTAATCTCATTGGGGAATAATTTTTCTTCGAGCATTCTATTAAAGTTCTTTGCCCCTTCATCTAATCTGCAACTGCGAATACAACCTGCTATCATCACCGTCCATGAGACAACACTTCTTTTAGATAACCTGTCAAAAAGCCTCTGTGCTGATGCTAAACATCCACCTTTGCAATACATATCGATCAATGCAGTAGTCATTGAAACTTCCATCTTCTCATCACCAACATTTCTCACGATGTAACCATGAACAGCCCTCCCCGATTTCATATCCAAGAGATTTCCAAATACAGCAATCAAGCTAATCAAAGCAACACCACTGAGCTTCACTCCCACAAACTGCATCTCCCGTACGAGTCGAAGCGCTTCACCAAAAGCTTTGCTCCGTACATAGCACCCAAGCATAGTAGTCCAAGAGACAACATCTCTTTCGGGCATTTGATCAAACACCAAGCGAGCAGAAACCAAGCACCCACATTTCTCATACATGTTCATAAGAGCGTTGCACACAAAAACGTCTGAAGCAAAGCCGTTCTTTTGGGCGAAACCGTGGAGTTCCCTGCCTAAATCCCCAGAGGAAGCTTGGGCACAAGCTTTGAGAAGTGAAGGGAGAATGAAGTTGTCAAGTGCAGCAGCATCGTTTGAACGCATATGGAGGTAGCAGTTGAAAGAAGCTTGCGGGAGGTGGTTGTTGGTGTAAGATGAAATGAGGAGATTGTAATTGGCTTCAGGGGTGAAGTGGGATTGAGAGAAGAAAGGGTGAGGATTATGAAATTGGGTTTTGATGAAATGGGCATGGAGTTGGTGGGTTTGTTGGAGATTCAAATGGGAATGGCCGGAGCAGCCAGAGAAGGAAGGGGAGCACAGAATTAGTTGATTCATTTACGACCTTTGCCTTTACATCTCCACATCTTTACTAGAAATATCTTTATTTCTTCTACAAACAATTAATTAAATAACATAAATTCTTTTTTTTTTTTCAAATTAAAATCTGTATTCGACTCATTTTTATTCAATTTTCTTTTCAATGTATAATATTTAGGCTCAAACATATATAAGTTAGATAATTTGATAAGAATTAAATAATCAAAGACTTAAACGATCCTCAAAAACTTTTGTAGATTGTTCAAAACGTAGTCGGAGACATGCTTCTTATAAGAGTCATCCTGAAGATAATTGTTCTTTTTGCACAAGTTTATAAGCAAACTTCAGTGATTGTTTTAGAAGAATACAACAACTAACTCTGGTAGAATTAACTAAAACCTCGAACAGAACTTTTGGATACTTGCTCTTAACTCAACTCAAAAACAAAGGAAAGAAATAAAGAAATGTCAAGACTCTTTAATTTGAAATGAGATACTACAAATGAAAAAACAAGTTGTTTTTTTATAGGATAGCAACTTAATAACTCTAAAAAATACAAAAACAAAATCAAATAAATAATACAATTGAAACATTTATCAAATTTAATTCAATTTAGTTGTTTTTCTTTTACTAAAATTGAATAGTTAACTTTCGCGTGTTAAGTTTGCATCCTTTTATTTTGATGATTTCAAATACAATTTCAAGTTTCGAATAAATGAATTTAATCTACCCAACTAAATCCATTTTAGACTTGAATCTTCCTAAGTGACTCTTCATTGAACTTACTGAAGAAATAGTGAGACCAAAAGTTGGAACTATCCTCTCTTTCTTTGATGAATTGAAACTGATTTACATGCTGTTGTGTCTATTTGAGTTCTAGACAAAATCTTGAATTCACACGAACTTTAAAGAACACAAGTCATTTGAAAAGTTCTCACAAGTAATATTAATTAAGAGTATTTTTTCATTACATTGGTTAGGTTATCACCACATAACTCATTTCATAGAATTTAGCTTCATTTATATTTATGTATTTATGACTTGCTCTCTTGACAATCTTTTCGTACAAAGATTTGCAAAATTCTCTTTTAATTTTGACATACTCAAAAGAAAAATATTTCATTACATAACAATTTGTCTTATTGAATTACACATGTTTCTAATATGTCGTGACTTGTCATTATAGACATTATTCTTGGTTCTCATAGAAGCCATTAAATTGTCATAATATATACATATTGCACTTACAGACTTTGGTTACAATAAAACATTCTCAAGAAATTAACACACAACATTACCCTAATTAAACAAAACTAGGTAAAAAAAAAAACATACATTCGTAGCTTCCCGATCCTTATAAGTTCCTCAGAACTTGGGGCCACCACTAGTTTTGATCTGCTAATTTTTAGACTTAAATCGGGTTGTAGAATCTGATAAGTGAATGAGTTAAAGAAGAGAGATGTGATGAAAATTGAAGGAAAAACTGACTTTTTGGTGTGAGAGAGAGAGGTAAAATCTTCGGGGAAGAATTAAAATTGAATAATTTAAAAAATTATCAAAAGTTTTTTAAAATGAATTTTTGAAACATTTTATAAAGAATTTTACATGTAAATCATTCACGTTTGATTTGATCTAACACGTCGTGAGACAAGTGCTACATGGGATGTTAATCTAGGTGATTAAACCTATTTTTATGTTTAAATTGTTTCACTTTTATTTTTTTAGCATATATACATCCAACACTAAATTGTTTTTTTTTTTGTTTGATCAAATTAATTTTATAACAAATTAAAGATTAGAGATTAGCTTACCACCCAGAAACTCATCCAAATTCTTCAAATATTTGTAACTACACAAAAAATGTGATCCAAATATACAATTTTCCTTTTCTGAGGGCCAATAGAAAGAAATCTCAACAACTTTTTGGGAATATCTTACAAATATTGGAAACATAAGGATGTAATTGCAAATTCCATTACTTTCTAAAACCCCAAAACCCTAATCTCTGCTCCTCTTTATAACCCAAAGATAACAAAGGAGTTTTCATCGCATTCTCCAGACCTTACCTTCAACTTCCTCAAAGGTAGATTCTTTCTTCATCATTGATTTCTTCTCTACTCAAGCGAATTTGAGAACTCTTCGTTCTGCAATTGCACATATCGAAGGCTTTCAGGTTCATTGTATAAATGCCTGCTGAGCTCAATACTTGTGCCATATTATTTCATCGTCTTTTGCTCTCTTAGCACGTTCTTTTCAGTCTATCGACCGATTTCGTGTCCGCCCTCTACGGGATTTGAGAGTGATGACGAACATTTTCTGATACATCTTTCACCCTTCTTTGATTGGGGGATTTTCTATTTTCTTATTCTTTGCCAGAGTTGGAATTGTATTGATATTTCTATTAATTGTTTCTGCTTTTTAGTTTTTCTGTCTTTTTTCCCCCACTGCTTATGCTTGTCGATGTGATTCAGATTACTTAAGTCTCTTGAGAGTGTGATGAATTGCATGCTGGTTTATCTGTAGATTACTTTAAGTGTTTTGTATTGTTGACATGAATACTATAATTTCGGATCTTTGGTATTAGAAAATACGCTGTCGAAAACTATATGGAGGTCATTTGTAAAGTAATGACAAGCAATAGGGTTATTTTCTGGGTAATGGGGTGTTAAGGATTGTGTTTCAAATAAATCAGATCTGAAGTATTTGCTGAAAATTTTGTTTGAGACACAACGTAAAGTAATTTCGAGTATTATTTATTTGAATGCCTTTTGAATAATCCTTAATTATCAAAATAAGCATGCTTTGCTTTCTATTGACTGATGTTTAGTGTAGAAGACGGTTTTGAAGTTAATCGGGGCTGAAAATTCTAATCTGAAAATTGGATCTTTGAGACACTCCTTCAAGTTAATCTTATGGCCACCGTTTTCAAGTGTGGTTTTACTCGAAAAGCATGATTATCTCAAGTTGTTTGTATATAGTAGGATTGTCATTTAACCGTGCTATTTTCTAATTATATTTTAATAATTATCTTTTGAAGAATCTCTAATTGTGAAAAAAAAAGCAAACGTGTTGTTTTTACTTTCTATCGAGTGATTTGTTAAGGATGGAAAAAGCTGAAGATTGTAATTTGACAGAAACCAATTTGAAGTTTGGGAGCAGTAGAAGAGAAGAGAGCAATGACCAACCCAAAAGTTTTCTTGGACATTCTGATTGGGAGGGTGAAAGCAGGCCGGATTGTCATGGAGTTATTTGCAGACACAACTCCAAAAACCGCTGAGAATTTCCGAGCCCTCTGCACGGGAGAGAAGGGGATTGGAAGATCTGGGAAACCACTGCACTATAAAGGCTCAAAATTTCACCGTATAATTCCAGATTTCATGTGCCAAGGAGGAGATTTCACAAAGTCTAATGGAACAGGAGGAGAATCAATCTATGGCTTGAAATTTGCAGATGAAAACTTTAAGTTGAAACACACTGGACCAGGTATGGTATCAATGGCGAATGCTGGACCAAACACCAATGGTTCTCAGTTCTTCATTTCCACTTCGGGGCCATTGTCATGGCTTGATGGGAAGCATGTTGTGTTTGGCAAAGTTGTGGATGGTTATGATGTGGTGGAGAAGATGAATGAGAAGGGTACAGAATCGGGGGACCCTAAGGTTCCAGTTGTGATTGAAGATTGTGGGCAGATAACTGAGAGCTGAAGTAGAATTTCCCCTTTCAATTGAAGCTAATGTTTCTTTGGGTGATCCCTGTAGATTGGATTAACAATTTAAATCAGCACCATGTTAGTCCGTAAGTACCACGTCAATGTGGAGTTATATTAAAAAAATTAACAATTTTTTGAAAAGGGACATTTTTAAAAATCAAAAGTTTTGGATTCTATAGATACTTTCTATCATGAAAATAGAGGGAGAGGAGGAGAAGAGTAGGGTTTGCTAAACTTTTTCTTTTTGCATTTTGAGAGGGAAGTGAAAATGAGGGAGGGAAACAAAAAAAATTAAATTAAAAAAATCGTTTATGTTTTCATAAAAATATCACATTTGAAAAATGACAAGAAAATATAGATTCAACTATGTTGTTAAAACATCGAGTAAATAGTAGCATGGAAAATATCTGAAAAATCGTCTCATCTTCGTGTTTTTTTAAAAATTATTTAAGTTTTGTTAAAAATCATCAATTACTTGATGTTTTTATTTTTATTAAAAACGTCAAGTATTTGAAATTGCAAAATGCAAATATTAAGAGAGGTTGTTTTTCTAGCTGTGCTTGTATTTCAGGTATAATTTCTATTTGATTGATATCTAATTTTACGTGATTTTCATCCTATATTATAATTTGTGATTTCTATTTGATTGAGATATGATGCATTTCATTATTGGTGTTATGATGTATTTCATTATTAGTATCAATGTGATGGATTTCCTTTTTCGTCTTCTATTCTTATAGGTTTTTGTTTTTGGTCTTTTATTCTCCAATTTAGGGTATTATTCTCAACAACCTCAATGAATTAAAATGGAACAGAAATAACTACAATTATCTTAAACAATCAGATAAATATAGTAGAAGTTCAAAATAGAACTCCAATAAAAATATTAGAAATTACTAATTATGTGAATCAAAAGGACAATACGGTAATTAGATAGAAATCATACAACAATCAATATCACTAATAATCATATAATAATTAATATCACATATTCATATAATAATTAATATCACATAAAAGTTCATGATAAAAGTTCATGGTAATCACGTAGCAATCAAATCTAAATTGGAAGGAAAAACTATGCAAAAGTAAATAAGACAATTAAATTGCAATCAAATTTCATACGAAAGATGAATCAATATGGATATTTTTGAATTGACAAAAAGTAATAACATGAAAGTCCCAAGGTTATTAAATGAACTAACTAATTGTGAAAAAAAATAAAAAATAATAAGATGGTAATCGCATAAAAAAAAAGAAAAAATCAAAGTTATTATTATAACCAAATCACCTCTAGGAAGATGTATTAAGCAAAGTTAAAATTACAATCCGGATGCGTGTATAGGGAAAAGAGAAAAGAAACAAAAGAGGAAAAGGAAGTGGGAATTGAAGCACATAAAATTGAATAACCAAAATCAATGGTACAACATTTGTAAGTGTAGAATATAATATAATAATACCTAACACTGAATAGTTGTGAGTCTGTTTAGTTTAGTCCCAATCTTCATCACTCAATTGATCATCTTCCGTCTCCCTTGGTGGCCTAACCACCAACAATACTGTTCCTAAGCTCTCCTTCACTCCCATTTCCATCAATGCATTCCCTCTCTCCACCTTCAAATCCCCACCTCCATCGCCTCCACCCATCAGATAAAATCCATCTCCCGCCACCACCTCCCTTCTACTCCGATCAGCCACTACCAGAATTGGCTCCTCCTTGTACCACCTGTTCACTCGCCATGGCAGAACCCTCGCATCCTCAAACGCCACTACTACTCCACCGCCCTTCACCAACCCCGCCACCGGCTCCCATCCCGGTAGCACCACCCACCTGCTCCACCCCTTTTCCGCCACCACAACCCCGAATTCTCCCTCGCTTCTCACCTCCATTGGCGCCTCTCCAACTCCCTTTTCCCCTTCCCCTGCCTTGCACACCGGCATCACCACCACTGTCGTCGCCTCCGCAACCTCCCCAATCTTCATCCGCACCACCGGAACTTTAACTGCCGCTCCAATTTCCTCTTCAACCCCGTCCTTCCCATCTCCTTTCCCCTCCAAATCCCCAACAATCAGATCCCTCGCCTTCTCCGTCACTACCACTTTCAACGCCTCCTCCAACGCCGCCGTCCTCCTCTCCGTTGAACTATTGTACTCTCTACTCAACCTGTAATACATATACGCCAAACAATCCCCAGCAAAATCGTAATCAAAATACTCCCAACCTTTGTCCCCTCTTCGTCGAGGAAAATCCTTCATTGCTCGAGCCAGATCCTGGGCGCCTTTGCTATCAAGCCTGTTCTCCACTATATATTTGGCCGCCGCAGCGCGTTTCTCAGTACTTAGAAGCCGAATTTCATAGAGCAACTCCGCACCACCAGTATCGAAGGAGGCGATTACATCTGGATCGGAGTCATTGGACTGAAGTAGGGATTCGCGAACCTGAGCGCCAACGATGAAGCTATTCTGCTGAACACCGCTAATTCCGGTGATTTCTTCTAGAACAGGAGGAGTGAAGCCCTCTTGAAGCAAGGAGGAAATGAGGGGGGCGTACTCGAACCATAGGCCGAGGCGGTTGGAGAGGATATTGAGCTTGCCTTCGGTGTCGAGGGAGCGGTATTGAGGGGGAAGAGGAGAGGGAGGGGGGCGGAATGGCTGGTACACTTGTTGCTTTGCGGCTAAGGAGGAAGAAGAAGGGTTAATAATGGCGGAAATGGGGTTTAGACGGCGACGGAGGAAGAGGCGGAGAGGGGAGTCTCTGGGTTGATGGAGGAAGATGGAGGTGGTGTGGGCAATGGAGGAGAGAGAACTGAGAGAGTTGGCGTTGGTGATGGTGGAGGAGAGCATGGTGAATGGAAATGGTGGGAAGAGAGGAGGAAGAGAGTCTCTGTATCTTATCTATTTGATATTCATTTTGGAAATATGGGATTGGGGGATATTTTTTTAATAAAAAGATATTGTAGTGAGGCTAAAATAGTAATTTGGTTATATTGCTTATTGTGTATATTTATTTGGTTTCGTAACTTCTTGGAAGTTGGGTTGGTTGGGGAAAAAATTCAAAGAAAACACAACATAAGGAAAGGATCTTCATCTTCATCTCCATCTCCATCGGATGAATATTAATAGATAGATGATGTGCCTCTAGAATCTCTTAATTTTTCAAGCGTGTGATCGGTGTGCAATTTGAAAAACGATTTTTATCTTAACAAAAGCAACATACTAATTATACATTAGCAAGGATAATAGACATCCATGCAACACAACCTAAGCACGTGCACTCGTGTGGTTGGAGATATAGAGAAGTAGAACTTACTCTTGAAGATTTCAAACCTCATGTTTCCTCTCCTTTGTCACGAATCCATACCCTTCTGCAATCATTGAAGAACACGCCACATGATTTTACCCGTAATTTTCTTGAATTTCTTAAAAAACTAAATGTGTGGGGCTTCTGCAAAAATAGAAAAAAAAATTTATGATAACACAGCTCATGTCACAAAATTTTCTAAATTCGCAAAAGTGGCAAATTTAAAAGTGATAACTCTCTGATAGCCATATGATTACCGTCTGATGTCATGAGTTGTTTTTTCTAAATGTTTTTGTCATTTGATGCAATTTGAGTTTTTAACTCTTTTAAGGACTATTTGGATTGAGGGAATTGGAATGGAAATGGGAATAAAATGCTTGTGTTTTTAACTCTTTAAAGATGCTTGTGTTTGATTGTGCAAATGAATTTATATGAGAATAAATTCTTTCTGTATTTCATTTGTAAAATTAGTCATGAAAACTCTATAAATCTTTAATATATTACTTCATATAAACATAATTCAATATTTTTAGAAAAATTAATTATTTAAAAATAAAATAATAATAAAGTTTTTTTAAAAAGAAAACACAAACTATTTGCACTCTGTATAAAAAAAATCACTAAAAAGACAATTTATTTTCCTTATTTTATATGAAGTTTAAATATTTTGTAAACTTTTCTAGGAGAATTTTCAAAAATAGCAAATTTTACAAAATATTTACCACCTATAACAAATTCTATCACGGATAATCACGAATATGTTATAGTGATAGAAGACTATCAGTGATAGAATTCAAAAAGTTGCTATAGCTTGTAAATATTTTAATTTATTTTGCTATTTTTAAAAATTTTCTCATTTTTCAATTTGTGACCATTTTCTAATAAAATAATATTAGTTACTAGTATTTGTAAAATGAGTAATTTGATAGGATAAATTTGATGAATGTATATAATTGTGATGTATTAATTAAAAAAAATTTAATTAATCAATGGCAAAGTAATTATATAATTCTTAAGAATTAAATTCATACTATTGATCATTAACTAACTACAAACATAATTAATTAATTAGTAGTTTTATTGCATCAGTTCTTTATTGTTTATGTAACACATTGAGTTTAGGAGAGACACATGAATAAATTGGTATTATATTTGAATGAGAGGAATTCTGAGGACATGAAATGAGAATATGAAATGCATCATGGACATTTTGAATTCGTGTTGATGCCTTTTGGATTGACCAATGCCCAAGTCGCTTTCATGAACTTGATGAATAGAGTATTTCTTCGTTACCTAGAACAATTTGTCATAATTATCTTTATTTATGACATTTTGATTTATTTGCAAGATGCGGTACGACATGCGAAGCATTTGAGAATTGCTCTATAAACCTTATGAGAAGAACAATTGTTCACAAAGTTTAGTAAGTGTGCGTTTTGGCTTAATCAAGTGGTGTTCCTTAGACACATTCTATCCTCTAACGGATTGAAGGTTGATTTAAAAAAAGTTGAGGCGATTGAGAGTTGGAAACTGTCACGCCTCACCTCGCCCGCGCTCTTATACTTACTTGCAATGCAGATTAGAACATGACTTAGAAACTTTGAACCTTAAACAAATAATGCAAACTTAATAATAACAGTAACTTCACAACAACCTAACTAATGCAACCAACTACAACTCCTATTAAATTTAAACTCAAGAGTTCTACAACAATACAAGATACAAATTCTTAATACAAAAGCTTAACAAAGAAATGCTTCACACCCATCAACCTTCACAATCTAGCTTGCTTGTCTTCTTTAATCCAACCTTGTCCTCAATGCCTTACAATCTGGGGAAGGGAAAAATTAAATCGTAAGTCGATGACTTAGTGAGTGATAGTTTTGAAAACCTTTTGGAAAATACAATTCAATCAATACATCCATTTTCACTTCATAAATAGGCTTTCAATGTCTTATTTCAATAAAACATAAAAACACACATTAGTCCTTCACTATTCCTTTCGACAGGAACATGAACCATTCCCTACGCCAAAACTCGGCGTCTTGTGTTTAGACTACTGTGATGTCATTTTCACCAACGACACAACCTGAGTTTGCCTTGCCGCCACCTATAATAATTTTAACAATAATAATAATAATAATAATAATAATAATAATAATAATAATTATTATTATTATTATTATTATATAAATTAATTAATAATAATAGGTTTTAAATATATAGAAAGCCATAATTATAATAATAAAGTTAAAAAAAACGTTAATAACAAATAAAAGATATATTAATAATAATAAATAAATGAACTTAAATTTAAGTGCATAATTTTCTTTTTCCTCTATATATATGTTTTTAAAAAGAATAAAGTAAAGATCAAGAAAGAAAAAAAGTGTTTAAGTAAATTTTTTAACTCATTTTAGGAAAAAAAAAATTGTTTCAAGTAAATAATAAGGCGTTAAAGGAGAGCATTTTGGAAGAAGCACATAGTTCACCTTATGCGATGCACCCTGCCAGTACCAAAATATATAAAACCTTGAAAGCCCATTTTTGGTGGCCAGGTATGCGACAAGAAATAGCAGAGTTTGTAAAGTGTTTGATTTGCCAGCAAGTCAAACCACAACGTCAAAAGGTGGGTGGGTTATTGAGGTGATTCTAGTGACCTGGAAGAAGGTGTCGAAGAAATCTATGTATTCCCTCTACCTAAAACCTTTTTGCTACTAGTCTAACCTTAAACTTATCTACTTATCCACCAGATTTGTGTTTCTTTCTTAAGACCCATTCGTTGCCTATTGCTTTACAGCCAAAGGGTAGGTCAACTAGGTGCCAAGTTCTATTGGATTCAAGAGAGTCCATTTCATCATTAATAGCTTATTTCTATAAGTTGGCATCTACTCAAGATAAGACTTTTGTTTGATCTTTTGGATCTTCTACGTTATACATGTTAAAGTTTTTTCCAAAGTCTTTTATGGTTCTAGCTCTCTTGCTTCTTCTAGGTTCAGGATCTACTTCTTTATCTTGGGTTTGGATCCTAACTGAAGGTAGACTACTTGAACTTGAGCCCCCACTAGTTTGACTATTTAAGTCACTATTTCTAGATTTAAAAGAAAATTTATCCTAAAAAAAATCTACATCGTTTGATTCTATAATCACCTTATTTTCTAAGTCATAGAACCTATAGGCTTTGCGATTTTCAGTGTATCCTATGAAGACACATTCATATGCGCTATGGCTAGTTCTCTTCTTTTAGGATCAAGTATCCCATGTTCTAAGATAGGACATGTTTGATGTTTTATTCTTAAGGACTTCGTATGGTGAAGTTCTACTGTTTGATTTTGGAATCCTATAAAGAACATAATTAACTGTTTTAATTATTTCACTCCACCAAGATGGTGTTGCTCCTGATTCAAGCAAGATAGCAACTACTAACTCAGTTAGAGTTCCATTCTTCCTTTCAGCTTTCCCTTCATTCTAGGAGAGTAAGGTGCAATTGTTTCGTGTATTATTCCTTTTGAGTTATAGAACTCATTGAAAGTAACTGAATCATATTCGGTTCCTCTATTGCTACGAAGTCTCTTAATTCTTTTGTTAAATTAATTCTCTATTTACGTTGTAAACACGTTGAACATGTCAAAGGCATCACTTTTATTCTTAAGCGAGGTAAATAAAAGTGTAGTCGGAACAATCATCTATAAAGGTTATAATATACCTTTTATTGTTCTAGTTAAAGTACCATCGAATTCACATAAATCGAAACGAAATAGTTCTAAAGGCTCTGTTATCATAGTTACAGATTTATGTGAAGTCTTTGTTTTCTTAGCTTGACTACAACATGCACATTTCTTAAATTCATTCAAAGATAACTTAGGAATTAGATTCAACCTACTCATGTTGCTAATTAATATTTTATTAACATGATAAAGTCTAGTATGTTAAATACTAAATGTAGACAACATGTAAGCAGAAGGTAACTTCTTATTCATTTCCAAGTTTAATTTAAATATGTCATCAGTAGCGTAAAATTTTCCCACAAATACATTATTTTTCGTTAAGGTAAATAATTTGATCCTATAGTTTGTGTGAAGCCACCTTTGTTGAGGAGATATTCGGAGACCAAATTCTTCCAAATTTCTAGAGTATGTAGAACTTCCTTCAGTTCAAGCATTTTGCCATATGTGAATTTCAGTTCTACTTCTCCAACGTCGGCCATCTTAGTTGTGCGATGATCTCCTAAAAGGATATTCTTGTCTTTGATCTCATTATATTTTCTAAATAAACTAAGGTCATGACAGATATGGTGAGATCCACCAGTGTTTAGCCTCCAACCTTCAGATCCCCTAATCACATTGACTTCTGTGATTATAGCTACTAATTCCTCTTCTACCAGGTTTACCTGCGAAGCAAGTCGATTTCCGTTCTATAATTTCTAGTTATATGCCTAGTTTTATTACAATTATAACAAACAACTTGTACCGTACTTCTGGACTAGGGTTTCTGCGAGTTTTTCTATTTGTTGGATTCGTGTTTCATCTTGTTCCTTTTCTACTTCATATCCAGTTTCATAACTGCGATAGACTTCTTCTTGGGAATTGCGTTTACTTCCTCATTTTGATCATGTTTTCTCGCTTCCTCCTTTATCCTTAAACGCGTGATGAGACTTTCCAACGAGAATTCCTTAGTTTTGTGCCTTAAGTTGTTCGTGAAATCTTTCCACATATGAGGCAATTTGTTAATAATAACTGCAACTTGAAATTGATCGTCAAGCGTCATACCTTCGCTGATAATCTCGAGTGCTATCTTCTGAATTTCATGCGATTGAGCCTCTACGAATCTATCATCAGACATTTGATATCGCAGGTACCGGCTAACCGTGTACTTCTTGGATCCCGCTTCCTCCGTGTCATACTTTTTCTGTAACGCGTCTCACACTTCTTTTTGCAATAGGCATGGTACTTTAATAATCATGCAGCTCATCAGTAAGACCATTAAGAATTAAATTCTTACATATGAAATCGATCTTTGTCCATGCGGTAAGATTCTTAACTTGCTCCGCAGTTGGGTTGGTCTCTGGGACTTTTGGTTTATTAGTGGTACAGGCGGCAACAACCTTCTTCAAGGTGAGGAAAAACAACATCTTTTGCTTCTATCTCTTGAAATGTGCTCCTTTAAAATGAAAAGGGTGGTTAAGCTCATAGGACATCAAATCGTCTTGGAATGGTCTGGCAATCGCAGCAGAAAGGAGACGTCTTAAAATTATTGTTGCACTTCGTCTAGAAGGAGTTGTAAGTTGAGAAGCTTTAACGTCTAGACTGAACGCGGGCTTCTTTGTCTTGTATCTCTCATAATGTATTGGTATCTCGCCTGGTGAAGTCGCCTAATGGTAAAACACCAAATGATCTCGCTTACTGATTACCTTGCCAACTGATCAAAACGCCAAGTGGTCAAATTTCCATGTAGTCAAAACGCCTGGTTAAATCGTCTGGTCAAAATGCAAACTGCAAAACAGAAACTGGTTAGAAAATGGTTGAGTCGCAGATCTCACTCTCTTTAAGACATTTTGCGGCTCTGCTCTTTTTATTCAAACAATTTGATCGCCTCATCATCCTCAAGATAAAACAGCTTCGTTCTTCAATTAGTTTTGCACTAGAACTAATTGAATTCACAACACTCAAATAAATACTCAAATGCTTATAATACTAATGAGAGTTTTTTTTAGAGAAATTGTTTCTGTATATGTTGAAGTGAGAAGTGAGACCATATATATAGAAACGGGGAGGCAACCAACGGTCATAAAACAAAATTAATGACAAAATAAAAAAATCAATTGATAAATACCATTTAATTTGAAACAGTTTCGATTTTGAAAAGTCAAAGAAAGCCGTTTATAATATAGAAAACGTTTGAAGATAGTTTTAGCAAAAATTATATTATTATTTTATTCCTCCTCTCCTCGCCACGTCTGACAGGACGGCAGCTGCGACATGCATGGAGATATAAGCATATCTATATTTGCCTATCTCCATACCCCTTCCAAAACATGGGAGTCCTGAGGGTCCAAACCCGTGAGTGAACGTATGAGTTTATAAAGGAGACTTCCACAATGTGAGAATGCATGTGTTAAATAAAATAATAATAAATATTTGCTTACTCAAAATTTTCATTTAACACCTATTTTTACGAGGGGGGGTCATCAATTATAAACACCGTTTTGAAAGGGCCTAGAAAAATACAAAAAGAAAAAAAAAACCAGTTGTACACTCACCTTTGCTATCGAGTGAGCAACAAGATTACCACTCCTTGTCGTATGACAGACGTCAACACGCACAAAAGCAGCAAAGATGTAATTGTTAGGCAAACTAAAGATCCTCCATGAACGCCAGAGCTTCTACTAATATAGGGGAATAATAAATTTGAATCAATTGTGTCAAAGCTGCCACAATAACCCTCGACTCATCCAACAAATGAGCATTGTCTTCTCTTCCTGCTGCCTAACCCACTCCACTTGTGCAAATTGAAAATTCCTCGATATACAACACAATGATGGATCTAGATTTTCATGCGGGACACAATTTCGTATAAGATTAGAGCCGTACACCTTTAAATTTTAAATTTATTTCTATAAACGGTCTTCAAACTTTAAAATGTGTATAATAGGTTTCTAACTTTTATTCTCAACAAAAAACTAGGTGACTCGTATAAAAAGTAATAGAAAGTAAAGAAATGAGAAAAGTTGTTGATAGAAACTAAGGCAGATTCAATGTAAGAATTAAGAAATGACATAAGTTAAATAATAATAATAATAATAATACCTATAGTGTCACATGTCACCCGTTGAAAGGATGAGTTAGGGAAATTTTCCCCATCAATAACTTTCCAAATACTAAGGTCCATTTTCACAAATCCAATCATGGGAAAGTCTTGAGTACTACAAGAGTATGATGCTCATCTTATCATGCTTTTACTATGATATACACAACAGTATATGAAATATAATTCAGTTGATCATAATGTTTATAAACATATATATAATTCATATTGTGTATTGTGATGTGCAAATGTACATAATATTTGCTTGAAGTCAATCACAAGTAAATAACAAACATCTGACTCCTCAAAAAGTCAACTTAAGCTAACTAATAAGTCTCTACTAACCATGTAAATGATGAATTATTTGGGGTGACAATTTTGTGAAGTATACAGGAACTTAAAAGAGAGAAGGAAAAAGACTGGAGAGAGAGTTAAAGAAGTGAAAAGTGAAAACCATCTAAGAAAGAAAAATTGAAAAAAGTGATTATCTTTTGAAGAATCAAATTAGCGATAGAACATTGTAAAAATAGGTTGTTAGTATCTAATTGTTACCATATTAGTCTATCTATAGTTAAATCATAATTTACCACGTGACAAAGAAATTTTTTTAAAAAATTATTTTCTATTTGTTTTTTTCTATGTGATCTGTTATTAATTTTATTCTCCTATGTAATTTATTTTCAAATTTTAAGGATTACTTGTTCAAAATCAAACAAGTTTTTTTTTTGTTGGAAGGTCTTGCAATCTAATAAGTATTAGTTTAGGAGTTTTCAAATTAAGGTGGATATTTTTTGGAATACCTTAAATCCTAATCAAAATATGTTTGAGAAATATTTAATTTGTTTTCTTTTTCACTTTAGGATTAGAAAAGTGTGCTATAAGTCATCTAGTTCTTTAGGATTTATTCATTTTATTCATTCAATCAATTTTAATTTTGAAACTCTAATAAAATTTATTTTCTGTAGACATAGCTAATATCAATCTATAAATCGACCTTTTTTTTTTGTCATTATTCACTTGTTTTCTTTTTTTTTACCTACAATTATTTTAGAGAGCATAATACTAAATTATTAATTGAACCTAGACTTGTATGAAAATCTATAGTGGCCATTTATGAAAAAATAGTGGATATGGTCATGAATGAAAATTGGATCTTATTTAAGGCTCCCAACTTTAATAGTTATTTCACTTACGTATATAATCCAAAAATACCGTGGAATGCAATTTCGATGGATTTGCCAATTTCGGCCAGATTAAAATTAGGTCTATATTTTCATAAACTGAACCAAATGGAATGGCCTACAGGAGAGAAGACTATGGACATAGAAATGTTCAACTGAAAATAGCCTAAAAGCCTGACATGAATAACAAATGGATGCATAAAAGAAACAAGGATAAAGAGGAAAAAACAATACGAGTACATGTACAACTCAACTGCTCTTGTTTCAAAATTGTTTTCAAATCATCAGCTCGTTAGAAAGAAATTTGAAAATGGTAATATCTCATAATGTTTGGATCCTTTCGAAACAATCCTTCTCTCGAAGATCTTTTACCAACCCTTGATTCAGCTCTTAAAGAGCATTTTTTTAGGCGATCATGGATCTCTTCCCATAATTTGATCAAAGTGTTAAAATTGTTTTGGAACATATTCAAGACGCAACATTTGGGTCAGGATAAACATATAAACAACTGAATTTCAAAGTGGAAGTGACGCACAAGAAATACGGGCATCCTTTTCACCTTGATAGCCACATGGAGATCCCTAAGAATGGAAGCATAATGACCAATCCATAGTTCACTAAAGTATCAGCATCTTCAATTCGTTCCATCTTATTATGCAAACTTCTCCATATACTTCTTAAAGCCTCATGTTCATCCTGCATTACGCATGGTTTACCCTCACTTAGCAATGCTTATCAATAATTCTTCTTTTATTTGTTCATTCATTTTATTCTTTTTTTGAGTGTGGAAGTTACAAGATAGAAATAAAGTTACCCTTGTGCTTGGTTCACTAAAATGATCCGGATTATCTGAAGATATCAATGTCCTTTCATTGTGCTGCGACACTTGATGTAATTCAGGTTCACCCCTGTTGTAGTCCTTTCTTGAGACAATCTTGTAAGCAGAATCGGTATGAACTGTTTCCATTACCGAGCCAAAGAAGTTCGTTACAGGAACCTAGAAAGAAGAGAAAGGGACAAATTAGCAACTATTCTACAGGAATAGACAATAAATTGGTGAAAATTAGAAAGTGAAGCATGACTGCTGCTATGATTTTGTTAGACCACACATCATACACACTTATGCTAGGAGGGGTAGTCTGGGAAATTCATACCTAGAGTAAGTGGGGTCATATATATATACTACTTTTATATTTTGGGACTTAGGTTATGTTTTGATATTAAACTTGATTGGAGAATGACTCCTCGAAAGAGCCAGTGCATTTTGTTCTCAGTAAATCAAGGTGCTAAACTCTCAGTAGAGGGTTGTTACATTGGTATCAGAGCGTTTGTCTTGGTTAAATTTGGGAAGATGCCGCTGAAGAAACATGAGGAGAAAGGAAAGGATTCCGACCAGACTGTGACTGATGTTCTGAAAGGATCAGATGTGTCCATGAAGGAACTGGCAGAGAAGGTTAATTTAATGATGCAGCAAATGAATGAGCAAAGGAAGATATCGGTTGAGAATTAGAAAAACATAGAGTTGATGTTCCATAACTTTAAGGACCAGAGGAGTGTAATCTCTGCCTTATCTCGGGGAGCCTGGATTCAAAGTATGGAGGAAAGAATGACCCCCCAAAACAGAAGTATCCGGAACGGAAGTACCCGGAGGAATTTGGAGAGTCTCTAGTGAAGAACGTGAATGACGAAGTAGGAGGACAACGTGTGAAAACAGAGGAAGGGTATGCCAATCGGAGTAGGTTTAGAAAGGTAGAGATGCCGATGTTTGATGGCAGTCGTCAACCTGACTCCTGCTATTCAGGGCAGAAAGGTATTTTCGTATTCTTCGGCTTTCAAATTCAGAAAAGATTACGGTGCCTTCCATCAGTTTACATTGGTATCGATGGGCAGATAACTGCCAAACGATTGAAGATTGGAAGGATCTAAAGCTCCAGCTACTTTATCAGTTCCGACCAATACGGGAATGTACCCTATGCGCACGTTTCTTAGTCGTCAAGCAAGAAACGACAGTCACCGACTTCTGTGAGCGTTTTGAGGCTCTGTCACCCCATTACCTCACCTCTTTGACAAAGTACTTGAAAGCACTTTCTTGAACGGGTTAGATGCAGAGATCAGGGCTGAAGTTGTTTGCTTTGAGCCAGTTGGATTGAGCCAGATCATGCGTGCGGCCCAGAGAGTTGAAGATAAAAAGGTAGCATAGAAAAATAGAATAGGCCCATACAAATACACTAAGCCTTTCAGCCCCTCCAATCATGCCCAGAAAATCCAGGTGTCACCCCAGCCAAGACCATTGAGACAGTGCCCATCCATTCCATCATGTCGGTGTGAAAGGACACTCCAATTAAACGCTTGTCAAACTCCGAACTACAAGCACAAAGAGCGAAAGGTCTGTGTTACCATTGCGACGAGAAGTACACTATGGGACACCCCTACAAAAGTAAAGAGCTGCAGCTACTTGTGGTGGACAACGAGATGCCAGGAGAGATTAACGACATGAGCATGGATACCGTTCCATCGGAGGAGGAAATGAAGGAAGTAATGAAACTATCTCTTAATACTGTGGTGGCTATCTCTAACCTGGCACCCTGAAGCTCAAAGGAAAAATTGAAATGGAAGAAGGGATGTTGTGGGTAGCTTCGCAGTCCACGAGAACCACAACTTCATAGCTCCTCAGGTAGTAGAAAAATTGAAATTACCACTAACCGATACCACCAACTACAAGGTAATCATGAGAACAAGTTCGACAGTGCGCAGAAAAGAGATTTATAAGAATGTGGTGGTCTCGCTATAGGCATCACCATTAAGGAAGACTTCTTACCATTGGAACTTGGAGGGGTCGATCTGATCCTTGGAATGCAATGGCTGAGAACATTGGGCATGACGGAGGTTGGTTGGAAAAATTAAACCTTGTCCATTGAGGTGGGTGGGAAGCAGATAATCATCGAAGGAGATCCTAGTCTCTCGATGTGAGAAATAATGCTTAGAAAGATGCAAAGCACTTGGGATAAAACCGATCAGGGTATTTCGTGGAGTTGCGTACAATCACGGCAGACATGCAAACGGAAGAGGGTGAGTGGAAACCATTGGCTTTACCATGGGGCAACCGATGCAAGGATTAGTTGAGCATTTCACGGAAATTTTTTAAATGCCTAACCGATTACCGCCATACAAAGATACTGACCACCGAATCGTTCCCAAGGATGACCACGAAACAGTGAACCAACGACCTTACCGCTATTCATCATATCAAAAGGATGAGATTGAGAGTCTAGTTGCAGAAATTCTTCACGCAGGGATCATAAGGCCTAGCCATGGACCCTATGCTAGTCCAATCCTCTTGGTTAAGAAGAAAGACAGGTGTTGGCGATTCTATATCAACTACAGAGCATTGAATGAGTTAATGGTGTCAAATAAGTTCCCCATTCCAGTAATTGAAGATCGTCGGATGAGCTGTTTGGGGCAAAGATCTTCACCAAGCTGAATCTCCGTTCAGGCTACCACTAGATACATGTTCACAAAGCAGATATTCTGAAAACGGCATTTCGTACTCATGATGGGCACTATGAGTTCCTAGCCATGTCGTTTGGACTCAAGGATGCTCCAACTACCTTTCAATCAGTAATGAACAAGGTTTTTAAACCTTTCCTAAGGAAATTTTTCCTAGTCTTCTTTAGTGACATCCTTATCTACCGCATAGATTTAGAATCTCGTCTCAATCACTTGACCCTAGTGTTTGAACTTTTGCGCAGCAATTCACTATATGTAAATTTCAAGAAGTGTCGTTTCGCTTAGAGTCGTTTGTAATACTAGGGCCATTAGGTGTTGGTAGAGGTAGTTGAAGCCGATCCACAAAAGGTACGGGCAATATTGAAGTGGCACCAACCCACCACAGTTCGAGAATTACAAATTTCCTGGGGCAACTAGCTACTACTATCGGTTTGTAGTAGCCTATGAACAAATAGCACAACCATTACATCGGATGATGGGAACTGATGCCTTTGTTTGGTCAGAGGAGTCTGTCCAAGCATTCGAACAATTGAAATGGGTCATGGTAACGTTATCTGAATTAGCTTTGGCTAATTTTCTAACACTTTCATTGTTGAGACCGATGCTTCAGAAATGGGGGTAGGAGCGATTTTGACTCAAGGGCATAGGCCCATTGCCTTTTTCAGCAAGGTTCTCTCTCCCCGCACACAAGTGAAATCTGGTTATGAGATGGAGCTTATGACTATTTTAATAGCTGTAAACGTTGGTGTTCTTATCTATCGAGACGACGATTTATCGTAAGAACTGACCAGCAATCTTTAAAATATATCATCGAGCAAATGGTGATCCAACCAGATTATCATATTTAGGTATCCTAGCTTCTCGGCTATGATTTTGAAGTGCACCACAAAGCCGACCCTCGGAATAATGTTGCCGATGGCTTATCATACATGCCACCTCGTGTGCATTTAGCAAACTTGACAGCCCTAGCCATTCTCGATGTGGATGTCATCCGTGATGAGGTTACATCTGACAACTATCTCCGACAAATAAGGAAAGATTTGGAGGTTAGTTCGGACCGTCAGCCAGGCTTCTTGGTGGTTCAAGGCAATTTGTTATACAAAGACAGACTAGTCCTATCTGCCCATTCCTCCTTGATTCCCACAATCCTTCACATATCATGATTCAATGCTTGGAGGTCATTCCGGCTATTTGAGAATGTACAAGAGGATTTCTAGCGAACTATACTAGCGAGGCATGAAAAATCTGATTAAGCAATATGTATCAGGATGTGAAACATGCCAAAGGAACAAAGCTAGCACTTTAGCACTCGCTGGCTTGCTACAACCCCTGCCTGTTCCAGATTGAATTTTGGAGGACTTATCCATGGATTTTATTGAGAAACTGCCACGTTCACAAGGGTGTGATAGCATCTTGTTGATGGTTGACCGACTGAGTAAGTATGCCAGGTTCTTACCCTTGAGTCATCCTTATACAGCAAAAATTGTGGTCCAGTTATTCGTTAAGGAAGTTGTACATGAGTTTGGGTTTCCCAAATCTATTGTTCCTGACTGGTATAAAGTATTTATCAGTAAGTTTTGGGGTGAGATGTTTCGCTAACAGGGAACTCAGCTATAGAGAAGCACGACTTATTACCCACAAACAGATAGACATACAGAAATCATGAATAAGAGTGTGGAGGCGCATTTGCATTGCTTCTGTGGTGAAAAATCAAAGAAATGGATGGAATGGGTGGACTGGGCCGAGCATTGGTATAACACTTCCTATCATGCTACTTCAAAATCCACTCCCTACCAAGTTGTGTTTGGCCAACCACCACCAGCCCTCGCTTTTTATGGAAGCCAGAAAACTTCCAATGCCACCCTCAATGAACAATTGCTAGAACGGACAAGGTGCTGCATGAGTTAAAGTATTACCCAGAGAGGGCTCAAGAACGAATGAAACAATACTCTGACCGCCACTGCCGTGAAGTCGAGTATACCGTGGGTGATTGGGTGTATTTAAAATTAAAACCTTACCAGCAGCATATAATGGCACGGCAGTATAGCGAGAAATTATCCCTTAAATATTTTAGACCCTACCAGATTGAAGAAAAGATCATTATCGTATCTTATCGTCTCACATTACCATCAACGGCATCCATCCATTATGTGTTCCATGTCTCTCAACTGAAGCAAGCTCTCACTAGCACAACTCCTATTGAATCTTCACCCCCTGCCTTTACCAATGACTTTGAATGGGAAGCCATACCGAAAGTGATAACTTGTAGAAATACAATTTATTACGGCCTTTTAGGTAGAATAATGAAGCCTTAACGCAAAAAAAAGAAAGAAAATGCATAGCAAAATAGACAAAATAGGATAATTACGCATTACAAGCATCAAAAGAGTAAACCACCTATTTATAACGATTTTCATATCTTAATGCAGGTCTTTAAGCGAAAGAAAGAGTAATGGCGACGCGACAAGCATCACGTGAATAGGCCACATGTCAACTAGGCAACAAGAGGAAGGATGCTAGGTGATCTACATTGCTAGAAGACAAGAATGGTTTGTGTGGATGTCAAAAAAGAATGAAAAGACGTTTGCGGAGCCACGCAGCAATGTTAGAGAATTAATGACACTCAGACTATGTTAAGTCCCATCGGCCTTTGCCTATAAATACAAGGTTATATCCTCCAAACAAACTGTGCGAAATTTATGGAGAACAAGCTCAACTTTATCCCTTATCTTTCTTTTCTACTTTAGGTGAGAGCTTATAGGAGATTCGACAAAAGTCCAAACCCCATTTTCCCCCTCGGTTGTAATAGGCAAAAATAGAGCCAATGAGCATAAGAAATTGTGATCAGAGGCTTGACTCATTTCTTGTAACTTTCATTTGTATTTTCTATTTATTCATGTTTGTGATCTGAACCTCACGGCCGAAAAGTCTAAAGTTTTCTTTATGAATGCAAAACATTACTACTTTCACTCACCCATTTCTTTACCGTTCCATGATATTTGTTCTTTGTAATCATAATAAAATGCAAAGTATAAATAGTTAGTAGAGAATCTGAATGATGGTATTATCTATCTTACTTAGTTAGGTGTTGTACTCGGTACATCATTCTTTTCGAAAGAAAGAATGAAATATTTAGTGTTGTCACTCGGAAGAGTAATGACCTGAACCTCAACTAAATAGGCGGTGAAGAGAGTGTAGAGATACAATCTTGTCACTAAATTCCTCTTTAACATACATATCGGAAATGCCAAGTCACTAAACAGGCAGTGAAGAGAGTGTAGAGATACAATCTTGTCACTAAATTCCTCTTTAACATACATATCAGAAATGTGAGTGTGTGGCGATAAAGCGCCGAAAGGTTGCTTGCCTTAATAGATGGTGAGTTATAGATAATGCAATCAAATAGATTAAATATAAATCATATGGTAATTTCGAGTATTTGCATCCCGAAAGGCTAGCAAGTATGGCGAAGGCGCCGAGAGGAGGCTCGTCCTAAATTTGAAATTAACAAGTAATTTGAATCGCCTCAATCTACTATTTAACTTTGTAACACATCAAAATTGCACAGACATTCCTTCCTCCATCTCGCCTAAATAGAATTGAGTTCACATCATGCATAACCACCACATCTTGTTCCCCTCGCACTTAGTATAGTTAGACTTAGAATAGTTTATATTATGAATACATCAATACTATACAGTCACCACATGAAATTAACGTACGCGTTATAACCATGACCAGTATAGATTCTCTATGTTCAACCCTGACTTACCCAGGAAACCTCTTTTTTTGCTTATGCTTAGTCAAGAAAGAGGAAAACTTGTACACAATTGACAAATCCTTGGACTTAGCTTACGCATAAGTAGGCGTCAGCCCCTTTTATCGCATGACCCTAGCTTAGTCGCATACTTAGAACCTAAATTCAATATCCATATAGCACAGAACTCATTGCACATAATGAACAAGCAGGAAGATATAACTGCTTATCGCTACAACAATCATAAACACAAGTGGGCGTTCAGTGGATGGAACTCCACTTTGGAAAGTTTAGAGTTGATCAAGGAACAATTTCCTTCTTTCTCCCTTGAGGACAAGGAAGCCTTCATCCATGAGTTATTGTTAGACCACCCATCATGCACACTTATGCTAGGAGGGGTAGTTCGGGAAATTCACATACCTAGAGTTAGTGGGGTTGGGTGACGTATGTGGTGTTATATATATATATATACTACTTTGGTATGTTTTGGGACTTAGGTTATGTTTTGGTATTAAACTTGACCGGAGAGTGACTCCCTCTTGAAAGGAGTCAATGTATTTTGTTCTCAGTAAATCAAGGTGCTAAACTCTCATTAGAGGGTTAACTTTTGAGAATCAGGACATTCAGATATTTTAAGGTTGGTCTCAAAAAGAAATCAAGTCGCATTAGAGAAATGTTAAAAGTCAGAAAAACATTAGATGTGTTCTTACATATAAAATTTTGAGTTTTACTGTCAACTAAACTAGATTTGTTTATAGTGCACCACCCGCTGCATTGACTTCTAATGAAAACAAACAATAATGTATTGGCTTACCTAAAATGCTCAAGTGATTGTTCTATCTTAGTCCCATATTTCAAAAATGTTTACAGCTATAGTGCTAATATCAATATTAGAATACTATAAAATATCTTCCTGTCCTTTATTGTCTTTCTACCATTTCCTATTTAGGTAAGCCCTTGAAAACTTCTATATGTATCTCTTCAATCAAAGAAATATTTGATTCTGATTCTCTCCAATCTTAGCATGGTGCTGGTTCATGAAATTAAAAAGTTGCTTTTTAGTGGTTACTTTGTTTTTAAATTTTTAACTTATGATATCATCATTTCCTATATATATATATAGTTATGAACATATACACACACACATATATTGGTAAAAGTATCACTAGATATTATCAAAGACCAAAATCATAATTTAGTTAGAAGAGAACAGGCACTTCAAAAGTTGCTGAGGACCAAAAAATTTGTTAAAATCAACCATATGACTTATACGTGGAAAAATAATGTAGTAACATATTATTCATGACTATAAAGCAGCATATGAGAATAAAATACTTTGGATGGAAAATTCATACCTCCTCCAATCTACGTTGGTATAGATCAGTTCTATAATATGCAGTTGACATCAACAAACTTGGATTATATGAATTGAAAAGACTGCAAATTTACACCAAAAGAGATCAAAAACCTCCACACAGGTAAATTAACCGAACAATGATAAATTTCTTCCTTCTTTTTGTTTAAACAAGAACAGAGATAGCTATAAACGTACAAAAATCAAATACACAGTTAAAACTCTATATTTCTAGATGAAAGAACATGAGTTAGTACATTCCTTATTCGAAGGAAACTGTGGTGCATAAACCTCTTTACAATACATTCCCATCTTCAATCAATTTAAGATATAAAGATTTTACTGCGAACCTGCCTCTAGACTCAAAAATCCAAAGGTCATACCCTCTTGCCACCAAAACCTGAATTTTGGCTCCGACACCAGACAAGTTTTTAAAAATTGACAGCCAATGGTAAGCCATCCACTCAAATGATTTCTCAAAATTTAGGGCTATTTTTTAATATAGCAAAATTAACCAAAATGTTTACAAAATATAGCAAAATATCACCGTCGAACTACTGTGATAGACCTGTAGACTACTATTTGTGCTTGTATGAGAGATACAGATAATAGTCTATCTGTGTATATCTTGATCCATCATAGATGGATTGTGAATTTTTTTTAAGAGGGGGCAAGACTCTTTATTAATGAAAATCTGAAGGTACAAGAAGGTACAAGAGATATATACAATGAAAAAAACAAAGAGACCATGGGATCAAGGGACGGAACCAGACCTCTCAACTAGGTTGACATCCCCTTGGGATCCTCATCATATCATATCCACAAAAAGGAAACAATAGTACAAAGGTACATCAATTGGGCAAAACGACAAGAGTACAAGAGTAGTAAATCTGCCAGAAATGTAAAACCTGATCCAACTAAGGAAGTGAAAAACTTATTACAAGATTGATCAAAAACAGCTCTAAAACCACTCAAAAAAGGCCAGTAGGAAGAAAGCCACCATCTTTCGTCTTCTAGCAAGCTTGAGAGATAAAGGCCGACCAATTAAAGGACAAATCCTGAATAGAGTAGTCATTAAACTCCTTGTTCAGTGTGCACCAAGTAGCAGCATTCATTTTTGCTATATCCAATCATTCAGACCAGCGCATTACCTCCCATGGAAGATCATTTGATTGCACTCATACCATATTACCGTGAGGAAGGCTTTAGACATATTACCACATATTAATCTCAGCTCCTACTTCAAAGACAGACCCAGGAGAATCTGTTTAACGTTGGAGTTGAAAGAGCCGTCAAAAGCCCAAGCAACACCAAATAAAGAGAGCAAATTTTCCCAACATTTAACTGAGTGTGGGCAAGTGAATAAATGCTGCAAGTCTTTCCCTTCTAGGCATAGAGGGCACACCGAGGGCATGACACAACTATTTCGGAGTTTCCTTTGCATAAACAAGGAGCCAACTATTACATAACCAAGGAGCCAACTCTTAGAATTGGAATTAATCAAAACTTCATCAATAATTCTGTTACACTCTTTATTAAGCAGCCAACTATTATAAAATCTGAATGGTGAAGGGCCCCAAATTACTGCTCCTGCGTCCAACAACAAGGGGAAATGATCAGAAACAGTGTGCGCTTGTCGAGTGACTCTAGTATTGTCAAACTCATCACCCTATTCTTTGTTAATAAAGAATCGGTCCCATAAAGATCTGGAAACCGTGCTGCCCTCCCTAGACCATGTGTATGTTCCATTTTGAAGAGGAATTTTCATGAGGTTTGCCGAGACAACGAACTTATTAAAATTCTGCATACCTCGCGTGTTTCTCCAGAACGGAAAACGTTCATGTTCCCAACAGGTAATGTTAAAATTTCCTCCCATGCACCATACCTCAACACAATAATCCAAGAAGGATAATAGTTTCGACGAGACGAATCTCCTTTCTCGGTAATCGCAAGGGCTATAGACGTTAGTGATCCAGCAAGAGCGTCAACTATTGATTAGAGACCATTGGAATTCTGATCCATTAATGGTAAACTGGGACCGCTATTTTTAAAGAAGAAACACAACCATTTTCGATATTAATGGCAGATGACATTTTACCTTCCTTTGTCTTTTCGCCAACCAAAATTTTAAAAGAAGGATTAGCGGGTGGGACCAAGGCCCAATGGATTAATGGCACAGTATCTTCTATTGACTTCTCTCTCTTCCTTGAATGCGGGTCTTCACATTCTAACAGATTGATTGCATTTTCAGTCATACCGCCAGCCTCTGTCTTCTCCTCCGGCACCAGTGAGGAAGCTTGGATGTGATTCAAGGCTTCAAACAGATTTCTTGAAAAGGAAAAAGCTGTTTTGGTGGATTTAAAGACTAAGTTCTGGAGGGAAGAACGAAACATCAACATCTTCATCTTCCAAAGCTTGCCTAACCCTTTGTTGATCAACAGGGTTTTTGAAATCTTTAACAAGACCTCCTTTCAAAATACTTGGGGAATCCAAAGACTCAATATCACCAAAATTCAAGAAAATATTACCTCTATTAAAATCTGTTATTACAATAATTGCAGGTATAAATCCACATAAGTTCTGTTTAACTTGGATTCTCAATTCACTCCAATTGGTCTGATTAAGCGTTTCAGTGGCAACATTTTCCAACCCCCAATACTCTCCAATGACTTTGAAGGTTTTTCTACACCAGTAGCCCAAAGGAGGGTTTCTAATTCCCAACCATCCTTCAAAGCCTTTCATTACCAATGGTAGGTTGTGTTTATATCTATCCCATTTTTCAAACTTAAGGTGGAACGGCCCCATCTCCTACCGTCTCCCTGGTCCATTGATGAAGTCTTCAATTGAGCCCTGGTCTACACTAATAAAAATTGAATAGTGGGTTGATGATAATTCTTGTTTGAAAATAGATTTCCAGCTTTTTCCAAATCTCTCTTCAATCATCAAATGCAAAGAGCCTCGTAACAATCCAAAGATGTTCAAACTTCACTTGAATAACCCCTGAATTTTTTATCACCCACTGGCTCTGTTTTGTTGTCTTCAAAAGAGAGGAAGCCTGAGAACATTCTCCTTCATCTTTGGTGACAGACTAAAAGTCAACTTCAATGGTGCTCTGAATTTCCTTCTTTTTGCCAATGGCGAAGTTACCCTTCAATTCAACCTCATCTAGCTTGTACTCTTAGTTTGTGTTGGATGATGAGTCAGTGGCAATTTTACAGTAGTACCATTTTGTGTACTCTGCTTTTGAAAGGAAACTCTTCAGCATTTTGTGAAATGTCATCCACCCCTATTTGTCATCTCCTAAGCACATTCAGGTGTTTGAGTGCCCACTTAACATTGGCCAACATAGCACCCATCCATTTTTTGCTGAGAACTTCGACAACTTTAGTCCCTCGGTCTAACTCCCCATGTTTCTGAAAGAAACAATCTTCTGGACCTCTTAATAACTCTGATAATGCTTCCAAGAACCATCTCAGTTGTGCTTCAGATAAGGCTAAAATTCTTTGAGCTTCTACATCTTCAACAAGGAAGCTATCATCTTCTGACCAAATGCAATAATACGACTGAAGAACTTTGTAGCTTACCACTTCCATTGCAGTTGCACCTCAGGCAGAGAGCAAATAACGACAAGTCATCGTGTGATTTCCATTCACTGAAAAGATAGTAAAGCAAAAATGTCTTTACGTTCGCCAATGAACTTAAAGGGGTGGTATGTTTGTCGGTCGTCGTCAGTAATCTGAGGGAGGTGGTCTGAGCAGCAGTCATTGAAGAGCTTTGTCTGCCGGAGGGGGAGGCAGAGACGAAGGGATGGACGAAGGAGGAAAGAGAGAGGAACATACCTTTATTTTTTATTTGCAGATAGATTGTGATGTTTTGTTATATTTGTAAATATTTTCAAAACTTCTGTTATTTACAATAATTTCCTCAAAATTTAATCTTTTGTCCATTTTTAATTTCTATTTCTGAATTTTTTATACCAGCTCCTTTAATTCCTCAAGGAATTCTTCCTCCTCTTCCCCTGTTACATCTTGCATGTGATTAGTAAACCATGTCATTTTCTTCCCCATTTCCTTTCCACGTATAGTTCCTCACAGCATCAAATAGTGGAAGTAATGGAAACTCTCTATCACTGGTGGATCTGTATCAACTTTCATTTCGATCAAATTGCTTACACACAAATACCTAAGCCTCCCCTCAATTGCAAAGGGGAAGAACAAATACCTCATAATGTAAGGCATGAAAAAAAAATTGATTCTCATGCAAATACAAAAACACCATTAGACTTTTTTAATTTTTGGCACAATTAGGACCTTGAGATGATAATGATTTAGATCAAATTAGTGAGAGGTGATAAGATCCAACTAACCTGATTAATGAAGTATTATCATACATATTTAATCTCTCAAAGAAGGCTAGTGTGTAATAGGTGAAACGGTCAACTACAGAAACACCAACCTATTGATTAAGAAGAAGATAAAAATAAATACAATTTGTTGAAACAACAATATATAGTAAAAACGAAACTTAGGGGTTATGCCTTACATAAAATGATATGAGGAACACTTACATCAGGGTCCAAGTGATGTGAATATGAGTTCTCTCCTTTCTTACTACTTCCAATGGCTAAAACACCTGGGGAGTGAAGCTGCATAAAGTAAGAAACTCTATTTCAGTACTGAATTTTTATAGCTCTATGTCCACGGTCCACAAAGTTGGTTACACCCCATCCCACAAATATTTTCATTGTTACTTAAAAACTGGGTCATCTCTTCTATCAAATTTATAAACCATGCTACAATATTTGTTTTCCTTGTGAGCTTTTAACTTCCTTGGGTGCTCCAATTTATTCATTCACAGACGGCTTAATTCCACAACAAGGAACATGCAGAGGGGAGAAAATGGTTTGCAGAAGAAGGTTAAACATGGAAGTAAAATTGGCAATATGCACAAAAAAAAATGTCAAGAATGAAACTCCCGAATTATTTTTAGCTCTTACCTCTCAAATTTTTTTGACAAATTCTGGGGCCACAAACTTGCACAAATAAGGTAGGTGGCCCACGTCAATGATGAATCCCAATCTTAAGGTTGGATTGAATTAAGGGTCCACATTCATCCTTAAAGTACTTGAGAGAGTTTAGTTCATGAGTTTGTGTAACCAAAATTTGAGAAGCTAATTTGTTTAGCTTATGTTTATATGATGCAAAGACCAGAATTTCAAAAGCCTAGTTTCTATAATCAATATCTGGTTAGTTAATTGCCAAAAATTAGTATATAGTTTAGAGATAAGTTCCACAAATCTAGATTAATCTATAGTTTGGTTCTATAGACCACAAAATTAGCAGTTACAATCCAGGATAAACAAAAGTAACTGTTAGAATTTGTGGGCTTGGGCTGTGTTGAAAGCTCATGGGTTCTTTGTAACCCTAATTTTCCTTTCCTTTTTTGTCTTAGAATCATGTTGCCTCTTTTATCTTCCCCTCTGTATTTTTGTGATTATGAGAAAATAGTAAGAAAACAATACTGTGGTTTTTCTCCTTACACTAGGGTTTCCACGTAAATTTGTGGGTTAGTTTGTCATTATTTGCAATACAAGAATAATGATTAGGTAAGTTCTTTCCCCTCTCTCCTCTTTCCCCTCTCTCCTCTTTCCCCTCTCTCCTCTCTCCCCTCTCCCCTCTCCCCTCTCCCCTCTCCCCTCTCCGGCAGCCGGGTTTCTAAGCAGACCTCTTAGTTAATTCTCAATGCATAACATGGAGGTTGTTAGTTGCAAAATCAACGAGTCTCACTATTGCATTTGGAAAGAGGAAGATGTTTGCTTTATTGAAGATGTAGAAACCGGCAGAAGCATCTTTCTTTCCAATAGCCAACTTAGTTGGACCCAGTCAATAATAGCCGACTTACTTAGAATTCCGCTGGACAGCCATTTTAGGAAATTCGGGGACATTAATAGGGAAGATTGAGAATTTCGAAGTTTCAAGCTAAGTCTGGTTGGATTCTAAGTTGCGATCACTGGCCATATTCAGGGGGTCTTTTCAATATTAGAGTATGCTTAGGAAAAGATCGGGAAGGTTGGAATTTGTTTTGTACGATGCTGGGAAAATTTGTCGAAAAATTGGATTACAATAGATGGTATTCTGAAAATATCTCCAAAATTCCTTCTTCGAATATGAGAGGCAAAATAAGTTATGTTGAAATGATAAAATCCCGTCTTTCTAACTCCCTTGCTCCAAGGTCCAAAACCAAGGAAATCGGTCAAATTCCTAGTCAAAACAAGAAGCTTCAAGTGTCCAAACATTCTCCCCTCCAGAACAAAAGTATCATGAAGTTGTGAAGGTTAATTTTGGAAATCTATGGATTATATCAAAATTATTTGTCTCAGACGACTGGAGACTGATCCGTAAGAGGCTGGAAGTTCTTTTCCAAACAAAAATTGTTATAAATCCTCTTTATGATGAGAATGCCCTCATTAGCATTGACCAAGGATCAATATTAGACTTCATCCGTGAGGAAGGTAAATCGCAAGCCTAGGGAATTTTCACCTCAAATTTGAAAGATGGGATAACCTCAAACACCACTGGGGATCACTTGTTCAAAAAGGCTATGGCAGCTGGCTCAAGATTAAAAACCTTCGTTTGGATTACTGGTGTAGAAGTACCTTTGAGGTCATTGGGGATCACTTTGGAGGTCTCACGGATATAGCCTCTCTGAAACTTTGAACTTATCCGATGTTAGTGAAGCTTGGATTCAAGTTAAGAAAAACTTATGTGGTTTTGTGCCGTCCACGATTGAAATTACTGACCTAAAAGGGGAAAATATCTACCTTCCTTTTGGAGATTTTGAATTCCTAAATCCTACCGGTTCCTTCAATGTTCCTTCCTTATGGGATGATTTTAAACTCTATTGATTGTTTAAGAGTTAGAGATGTTTTGCTTGATGAAGATTTTGATCCTTCTTTCTTCCAATCAGTACTGAAAGTCCCGAAATCAGTGTTTGCAGTTCTTCCCTGAGGTAGAAATCCTTTAGAAATTCTGAAGAAGTTTACAGCCATCCCATTGGCGCCAAAGAAGAAGACAGTGGCCAGCATTCAGATTGAAGGTGATTTAATTTTACGGGCAACTGAATAGGCTCCTAGTTTGCCAAACCCAAGACTAACAGCTGTTGCAAAAAGACAGTGGGGTCCACTGCTATTGATCCAACTTTTAAAATTCTCGAAGCCGAAGAGTCATTAAATGAGTCATTAGGTGAGAGGATTAATGAAAAAAAGGCCCATTTTATTCTCATTAAGAGTAATTATGAATTTTGCCCAAAACACTTTTAATGCAAAAAACATTTCAGATTGCCTCAGAAATGGAAAATTCAAATTTTGCTAGTGCAATGGCCCGTCTTTCTCCAGATTATGGAATTTCCAATCATTTCAAGTGTGCCAAAGAAAGTAAATCATCTCATGCTCCAAAAATTCTCAAACATTACATCTGCAAGCAAACCTCCTTCAACAATCTTTGGACTGCCCTACTAAAATCGAAATTAAATGGGGCATGTGACCTTAAAGTTCCCCCTTTGGACTCTCTTCAGATCCATCCCATCAAGCACTCCATTTCTGATAAAAACCCAGATCTTCTGGAACTATACTGCTCTAAAGTTCAGGCCCCTGAATGCTTCATTAGGTAAATGCAGACTCTACATCAGAGATTTTCAATTTTTCTAATCCACCATCACTAACACAAAGGCTTCTATTCTGCGAGGGTCCCCCTGCAAAGCTGATTATTCTTTCAAGAACCAACTTGATATTTCCTCTCTATTCAGTGTTAGTAGTGAAGAATCAGTCGGTGCTCTCAGCGTGTTTGACCTTAAATTAGACTCAGAGATTAAAGGGGTGGATCTTAATGCTCTGTTTAATGATGAAGGCTTCCCTTTAAATAAAGTTCCCTTGGATCTGCCAAAGGATTTATTCACATTAGTCAATGATTGTGGAATTATTTTGGCTTAAATTATCAATTCAGCCCTCCTATGTTGTTTGACCTCCAATATTATTCCAATATAGTAAGAGAAAGCAGAAAGAGAATTCAGAAGTTTGTGTAATGGCTTTGCTCGAGATGACTCAGGGGTGGAATAGCTTTTCTCTGTTTCAAAAAAAAAAGATTGAAGCTAAAGTTCACTGCTTTAATCCTGAAGGCTTCACTGGTTTTATTGGTTTGCTTGAAGCAATTCCTTCTCATGATCCTGGTCCAGATTATCAACTATTTGAGCATTCACCTTCAGTTTTGAGGTATGTGATGAAGAAAAGGTTTGCTCGTGGTTCCTGTGGTAAAGTATTGCTGGCTTTTCATGGTGGTAACTACCAAGAAGTATTTAGTTCAGAAGGCAAAAATGTTAATGTTTTGTGCAACTCATCTTTGGAAGTCTTCATTGCCAGAAACTATGGCTGCTCTTCTACTATTTCTCAAGCTTATTCTCTGAGATTATCTTGTTCATCATGAATCGTGTTATGGTCGAAAAAGGTGCTGGAATCTATTAAAGTGGCTTATGGGAGAAATATTTTGGTAAGTATTTTTAATACTTCTACACGCTTGGGGGATGAGTTTTCAATAGGAACATCAAACTTTGTCTTTGAAGATTCAACACGGTGTGTTGAGGTGTTGTAAAGGAAGTACAACCTTTTGTTGATGCTGATATTTTGAAAGATTTTTTTGTTCCTCTTATGGGTTTGGACTACTTTGGCAAGATAGCTTTGAGATCACCAGTTGCATCTTTTTGCTAGAATCTAGATCTGAATGGTTTCCTTTTGAGAGAGTCATTTCGTTATGCTTTGTAATTAGATCTCTTCGTTTGGTTCTGTTTTAACTTCATTTTTTCTGTTGGATTTCACCTTTTTAGCTTTTTCTTTGCGTTTGTTTCTGAGTGGTTTAAAATAAATTGCATGCTTATCATAAAAAGGCAATCATAATTATGGCTAAATATAACTCTATTTGACTTCCGTTTTTGCATGACCCTTTTGGTTATGCTTATTTTGAAACCTATTAGACCATTTTTAATGTTGTTTAACTGAAATTTTTGTAAGCCCCTTTCAATTACAATGACTTGTTATATTTTGTTAATGATTTGTAATATTCAAAATTAGATCATTCATATTAACGCATCTGTAATCAAAATTAAATTGAATTAGAAGTACAAATTATGAAAAATAATCAATTAAAAATTTGATGCATGATATATTTAGGATGTACAGTTCACAAAAAAAAAAAATTAAATATATTAGACCCAGGAATTCAAAATCAGCATCTCAAACACAGACACAAGAAATCCAAATTTCCAAATCTTGCATCCCAAACACTGGCATTTGTAATTCCCAGACATCAAAACCCTAAATAAGCCCTCAGGCATTCAAGTCTCAGGCATTTGATTCTGAACATGCGCGCCAAACACCCCACTAAGACCTTTTCTACTGTTGCGACGTTAAACACCGACAGGGTTCTGCTATCTGTTGTTGTGAGTAAAGATTACCAACGGGATGTTAAAAACACATTCTTGAATGGAAACTTAGAAGAGGAAGTGCATATGAGTCCTTTTCCAAGCTTTAAAGCCAAGTTTGACCGTCGGATATGCAAGCTTCAAAAATCCTTGTATGGGTTGAAACAGTCACCGAGAGCTTGGTTTAACAGGTCTACTACCTTCGTCAAGTTCCAAGGATATACTCAAAGGCACTTCGATCACACTTTGTCCACGTAAGTCTCTAAAGCTGGGAAAACTGTTGTGTTAATTGTCTACATTGATAACATTGTGCTATCTGGGGATGACATCGTTAAGATGAACCAACTGAAAAAGAATATGGGGGATGAGTTTGAGATTAAAGACTTGGAAAATCTAAAGTTCAATCTCCACTTTTGCTCTGCCGCTAGTGACTCTTCACAAAACCTGGCTTTGATTGCTTATTCTCAACTTGTTTGCATCGTTGTCAAAATTGTGTTTGGAAAGATCCTAGAGATTCTTTTCCGAGCATGCTTCTCAACATAAGACCTTGATGGAGTCATCAACTTTTAGCCTCCTCGTGGTGTTCCTTCTTCGAGGATCTTGAATTAAACTCTGTGCGAGCTGATGGATGTTTAGTCAGATATAATCTTGCAGTTTTTTATTTGTGTTTGTATTTGTATTTCTTTGTACTTCTTTTGGTTTTGTTTTGCCTTTGGACATTACTCCTTTGTTTTGATTTTTAGCTTGTTTGGATATGATGAGGTTGCTATGGGGGTGTCAACCTAGTTAAGATGTCCAAGTGCACCTCCTGATCCATGGTTACATGCTCATTATACAATTCTCTTGTATTATGAGCTTTTATCTCATTATTATTATATTAATAAAGAGGTTGTCTCCTTTTCAAAAAAAAAAAGTACTTCCTTGGAATAGAGGTAGCCAAATCAAAAGAAGGTATGTTGGAATGTTATCTTGTTGATACACCCATCGAGTTCAATGCTAAACTGGGAAATCCAGTTGATAAAGAAAAATATCAGGGCCTGGTGCGAAAGTTGATCTATTTATCTCGTACTAGACTCGATATCTTTTATGTTGTTAGTACAATCAGTCAGTTCATGCAGACTCCTTACAAGGAACACACGGAAGTAGTTAACAGAATTCTACTATACTTGAAAGCCACTCCCGGTAAATAGTGGATGTTCAAGAAAACTGACAAGCGCATTGAGGTCTATACTAATTCAAACTAGGCAAGGTCTGTTGTTGATAGGAAATCCACCTCTAGGTACTATACGTTCGTGTAGGGAAATCTTGTAACTTGGGGGAGTAAAAAGCAAGGGATTGCAGTTAGAAGCAGTACTGAAGCTCAGTACGACTATGAGTCTGGGAATATGTGAGGAAATCTGACTCCATAAGGTTTTATCTAATCTTCGTCAAGACTATGAGGTGCCTATGAAACTATTTTGCGATACTAAGGCTGCTATTAGCATCACTAATAACCCTATTCACCATGATAGAACCAAACACGTGGAAATTGATAGACATTTCATTAAAGAAAGACTGAACAATAGTAGCATATACATTCCTTCAAGTCAACGGGTTTCTTAGACAAAGTTTTGATTCCTGTGTGAGTAAGTTGGGTCTTATTGACATTTACGTCCCAATTTGAAGGGGAGTGTTAGAATTTGTGAGCTTGGGCTATGTTGAAAACCCATGGGTTCTTTGTAACCATAATTTTTCTTTGCTTTTTTATCTTGGCTCATGTTGCCTCTTTATCTTCCCCTTTTGTATCTTTTGTGATTATGAGAAAATAAAAAGAAAACAATATCGTGGTGGTTTTTCTCCCCAAGGTTCCCACGTAAATTTGTGTGTTAGTCTTTGTCATTATTATCAATAGTAACAACCAAATTTTGGTTCAACTCTCTAATCTTATTTTCAAATCTAATTTGTCTGCCAAACCCACTAACAGAATTGAGAGAATAGGAAGTTACTGCAAACCTGATTGAAGAGAGTAGCAGCTTGGCAAGTATCAACCATTATTAGCAGCTCCTTGAATCTATCAGTACAATATTGCCACCGAAGTTAATGTCAGCAAGGTGGTGTATATTAACTAAGAAAATAAAAATTCATTGTACAGAAGAAAGAAAATTAGTTTCCAATCAATCTGCAGTAACGATCGTTTTCGATCCATATGGTTCCAAGAGAGGTTGGACTCTGATTCATTTTATTCAGAATTGTTGTTTTTTAACCAATATTCATCTATTCACACTAATCACAAGAGACCATCCTCCAAATCAACTTATTTTGATATTTGAGAAACTTAGAGGGTTGTTTGGTGGATTGTAATGGAATTGGTTAGTAATGTAATGGAATCCAAAACTCATGTTTAAATTGAGCATTTTGGGCCTGATTTGTAATATTAAACACATTTTGTTCCCCTAGTTTTCAATCTAACCCTCTTCTCTACTGTTTTCACGCTTCAAGATTCCAATTATATATTTCACCCTCGATTTTTCACACAACCCAACACTCCTCAAATTTCCAATAGTCTGGTTACGTTCCAGCGCCCCAAACAACTTAGAGGAAATTTACAACCTAAGTGACCATGAAAACTAAAAACTAATTTCAAAGTAAACTTATAGTTTGCTTATCATCACTGGGCAGCCATCTGGATTACTAAAACTTCAGTTAATTGTAACAGTTGCTAATGTTTTTACTATAGTATAAACCAAACTAATCAACATTGGTGATTTAAGCTCACATGAAAAAACATTCCCACCTATGTTTTTCCTTCATTTGTTTCACAGCATCAGCTAAATCATGACTCTGGAGTTCTTCAGAATCCTGGAACTTCAAAAATTCATCTCCCCCATGTCCTGTCATGTATAGAAGAATGTGGCTTCCTTCGTCACTTAACAAGCGTTTAGATCTTGGAACAGCAGCCTCGTGGCGTCCAGTCAACACCCTTAAGAAATTTTCAACTGTCACCTCATAACCTCGATAATCAACCTAAGTGTAGACAAGACAGTAAATTTTTTCAAGAAATCATGACTGACTGGATGTCCTGAATTATGCATGCACCATATTGAAAGGAGGGGGCGTTCTCTATGATATATCGTGCAGAAAAAACTTCAGATTCTTGAAGAATGAACTATTTATTAGCAAAAGGAATCAACAGTGTAATAGAAGATTGGTATGCAATGTTTAGTATAATTTTGTTCATTTTATCTTTTAGATCGAAAATAAATTTTGTATAGACACAAGTGCAGCCCTGCTTTCTATAGAACATTGATTTCATATTTGGATAATAACTAATAATATTTTTTTAAAATAAATCAACGTAATTATATAATCATACAGAGCAATGATGCCCTAGAAAAAAAATACAGAAAATGGTAACTTCTATCAGGTATCCAGAGAAGGTAATGGTATTATTTTTAACTAACAATCCCAAATCCCAAATGCCACGGTGATGGTATCGAATTATATTTGATAGCTATATTTGAGAAAACAGGTGCAAATCCGGACAACTTGCAATACCAAGATAATGAATTCATAAGTCGGGTACAAATAAAATCCATAAACAAAAATGAACACAATTAGCAATTATGTGCAAAACAGTCTGTACAGAAACCGACCTCAACATTATCTCCATACAAGTTGATTTTATGATTTTCATTGTTAAACACTTCTGCAGGGTATTTGTTTCGAGGATTGCAAGCAATGTCATCTGCCAACATAAGTATAATCCTTTCGTCAGGTATTCCTAGCCTTTTCACAGTCCTAAAACAAAAATAAAGAAGATAATAATTTAGCGGACTTTTCACAAAAAAGGAAAAAATAACAAAGGCCTGACTAGATCTTACAAGAAAAATAGATCACCAAAGCTACTGTCTTACCTATACAAGGATAGTGTATTAGCCATGTGCCGATAATTAAACCTGAAAAACCACAATCGTTCATCAGGGTCAACAACTTACTGAAATAAACCACAAAAATATACACCTTAGACAGGAACTGGGCGCAATTTATCTCATGATAATTTATTCTCCAAACAGTTATAGCATTGCATCTGAAACAAATCTAAAATGTCTTTAAGACCACTAGTTTACTGATTTGATCCACTTGGCAGGACTAATTTACTCGAATGAACACCCATCACGAAGCACCCATCCAAGTAATAGAAAATAAAATTCTGACAATAAAAATTAGACAATCTCGAGCATAAACAAGTCGAATAATCATGAATTCACGAGAAACACACATACAAAAAAGTTGGAATAGGATTGGACAAACCAGTAGCGAGAGGTACAGACAAGAACTGCCCAGTTATTGGTGTGCAGAGTTGTCTCGGAAGGAGAAGCATAAGCCATACAGTTGCCCAAAACACCGAGGCCCAGAATCAGAATCAGAGGAAAAACCATTTTAGAAGTGTAAAACTGGTACATCTCGTAGAACTGCCACAGAGAACTTCAATTGGATCAAGACTTAATTCCCCTTGTAGAAAACTGAACCGTATTTCCCTAGTTTCACTCCATCTCTCGCAAAAAGTGCAGACACTGTGTTCTGTTGTTGCATCCACAAATCACAATCACTCTCCGTTCTTTTCCTCGCCTTCTGGATTTCAATTCTTCGTCGCCGGGAGCGTTGCGGGTGATTTGCCAAATAAAAAAGTGGCCCACATCTAAGAGGAAAAAAAAAGTGAATGAAAATTGACTTCCACCCTGCGTTGTGAATTAACCAAATTCATTTCTGAAAACACTCACGCACTTACAACTAAAAGCATTATTTGATTTGCTCTATGTTCCATATTTTATGTTATATGTTTTATCTTATATAATAGATATTAGATAATCAATTCTTGATCTCCCATCTTCAATATTCAATACTTGCCACTACTACATGTTTGATGTTCAATACATGAGGGTTGCTATTAGATGTTTGATGTTGCAATACTTGATGCTCTACGTTTTATTTATGTTATATGTGTGTTTACTTGATGTTCGATACTTAAAAGTACGTAAACGAAAATGTAGAACCAGAAAAAATTCAAAAAAAAGGCCAAAGACGAAAAAAAATATATATATATATAAGGAGTAAGGAAGAAATGCAAAGTATAAAGAAAAAAAAAAAAGAAAGGCGCATAAAATAAAAAGGAAAAAAAACGATGAAAGTTGCAAAACAAAGAAAAGACAATAATAATGCATTTAAGCTTAAAATTGTAATGATAAGATAAGGAGAAGGGCACTTTTTTATTGGTTTTTAAAAAAGCATCATTTTTCATCTAGGCTCTTATTTTAGGTCATTTGTGCAAATTTCTCACGTATCATTGGTGGCTTTGTCTTCTGTTTCCCTTTTTTCTTATACATATGGCCCATTCCACGAGCAACGTAAATGACCCACTATTTAGAATGGAATGAAAAATACTCTTTTAACTGTGTTTTCCCGTGGTGAAAAAGACTCCTTAGAACCTGAGAACCACATGCACGCCTATGATTAAAGCTCAACTCTCGCTATTTGACGCTCTATGTTTGTCACTCAATGCTCGTTACTTGATACTCTCACTTTGTCCTCTTCCTCAACCTCGTAGAGGAAGCAAAACAACTACCTTCAAAATCCCATGACCATGAGCGAATCCAATCAACATAAAAGATGAAAAAGAATCCATGGAACATGAGAGGGGTTGTGAAAGGAAGACAAATGAGTAATAGACAAAGATACAAGGTGAACCTCAAATCTAAAGTAAGATTGGAGAAAGATAACACCAATAGGGTTGAATAAGCAAAAACTTTTTAATATTGATATTCTACATCTTCAAAAGCATTACAATCCATTTTGTAGGCTAAATGGTCATGCATGGAGTGAAAGCCCAATAGTCATCCAAATACACTTAAATGCTAATTGAAGAAAATGCATGCATAGGGTGGAAGCCTAATAGTCATTCACATATATTTAATTGTCAATTTGAAGAAAATAAGACATAGAAATTTTAAACAAGATTGCATACTAAATTAAAGGTCAAATTGAAAAACTAAAAATGTAAAAAGTCTTCATAATGCCTTAAAATAACTCTTCTAGAATATGGCAACATAGATGTGCACGCTTGACATAGTTTGATATCATGTTTTTTCATGCAGTGCACAATTGAAGGAGTAGTGTAAAAATCTATTGAACTAACATTGTATAGAATTTATAGCTCAAAATTATTTATCGCTTATGTGAATTTGCTAACTTTTTAAGGTGTAGTGTAAAAATCTATTGAATATTCTTTGACTTGCTTTTTGCAATTGGTCATTCGGGTACATGCAAAGGTTCTATTGTTGAATGTGTATTTATTCAACAACACATTGTAGGTGACCTCCTTATCATATTGACAAAGTCGCCCCAATAATATATCATCTGCATGCATTGGTACTACATCACAAAGGATTTCATTTTTATATCTTCCCAAGGTAAAAGAAGTGAGAACTTGGGAGTTTACCGTAAGTTCAAGTTCACCTTTGTTTGTCAACCATTGAAGCTTGTATGGTTTCGGATGTGGATGAGTATTGAGTTGGAGTCTTTTTACGAGAAAATGTACTTACCACATTGGTGCAACTTCCACTATCAATTACCAAGCTACATAGAGTTTCTTCAATCAAGTATCTTGTGTGAAACAAGTTCTCCCTTTGATCTTCGACCTTTTCTTCCTTGATTTGTATTTAAGTACTCGTCTTGCAACTAAGGACATAGAGCTACTGAAATATACTTATTGTCATGTTCATCACATTTATTTCCGTATCAATTATCTCATTTCTTATCACCATTACCTTTTCATTTGTAAGCCCCCATTCCATTCTCCTTTTATCTATTAATATTTTAAATTTGAAAAACAAGTTTAAATCCGTTTGTCAATTCTTTGAGGTCGAAGCATTATAATAAGGAATGTGGAAGAAATTTTAGTTTGGAACAAGATTTGGAAATTTAAGTGTTGAAAAGATTTAAAAAACGCTTCTCATCTTCTTCTTCGTGAAAACACAACCCCCCTCTTGAAATTTCTCACGCCCAAGACCTCTTCCTCTCTTTCTCAAATTTTCTCTTCATCTCATCCCTCTCTTACCTAAATCACGCTTGAAGATGGATGAAGACCAAAACGCCACACCGACTACCTTATCATTCGTTTCGTCGCCGGTTGTCAAACCCCCACCATTCGCTGTCAAATCCTGCGATTGTCGACTATGCGTTGTGCACTAGTTTCGTTCGCAACATAAAGCTTCAGCCATCGAATCCATTGAGTCACGCACCGACGAGTTGCGACCTAACCATTAGGCACCACGTCGGTTGTTGTCTGCCTTGGTTGCACCACCCTCACCGATAGCCTTGCCAAATCTGGAAGTTGAGATTGAAGAGTAGCAGTGTCGTTTAGTTGTTGTCCAGTTGGTTCGATCATGTTTTTGTCAAGATTTTGGTAATTAGTAAAGGTGAGAAATTCTTTAAGATATGAATTAGAGTTTTTGGTAAGGATTTACATATCTTAGTTGGATTTATTGATGAGTTTCGACTACCCATTCAATTTTTGTAAGACCCGAACCTAAATTAAAAGTTAAAAGACAAAATTTTGACTAAGTATGTAACTTGGGGTTTTGGACAATAATGCGTTTTAGTTTGAGTACACGTCAAGTGCTTAAGGAAAGGCGACCCACAAGAAAGATTTGTGGTAAAACCTCTAAGTTTAAACGTTCACAAGAGAAAAAAAGTCTTCACGAGAAAAGTTGGCAGTTCGCGAAAGAAGTTTCGCGATAAGACCTTGGAAAGCTGTTAAGTGGTTGAAGTTATTCGTGGAATGGTATTCAATGAGAAGAAAGGTTTGTCAAGAAGATGTCAAATCTAATTTGACAAGGGTTAACATATAAGATTAAGGTTTTAAGCATGACTAAAATAAATAGAAATTTTACAAGTGTAAGGTTGAAGTAGGAGCTGGCAATCGAATAAAGAACTAAAGATGACTAATCCAGATTAAAAGAGTAGTATAAATAAAGGATTTGAGTAACTAAGTAGGGGATGATGGTTGTTTTGTTGAAATGTTAAAAGTGTTGCCACTTGGTCTCCGAGAGAAGACTTTGTGAGAAAATGAATGTTGAAGAGTGAGTGCTTTTCTTCCAAGTTTTGTGAGTGTTTTCCTTAATATTTTATGTCAAATGTTTCCTTATAAATCTCTACTAATTTGATTAATGATTTCAATTCAAAATGATTTCTAAAATAGATTTATATGAAAAAGTGTCATGATATTCAAAGCATGATTTGATCTTAATGTTTATGATATAGTTTGCAAAGCATTAGTTACTTCATTTGAATAAGCTAACTTTTATGTGCACATAGAGAGTTCAAGGTCACCATGAGTGTACGAGACTACATGGTGATGAAGCTAGCTTATGCATTGAAAGGAGCGCATAATGCTTAGTGGCATGAGCAACAAGGACAAATCAGGATACTCTTAGATGATGATGATTCAACAGTCTAAATGTGAAGTTACATGACCTATTGTAGAGAGTGATTTGGGATCCTTGGCAAAATGAAATGGTTGCGAAATGATTTGTTAAGCATAAAAAAAGATATATTTATGTGAAATAAAATGATTTGTTGGTGTGTTTAAATGACTTGATATTCTTTTTGTGAAATGATTATGAAAAGGTATTACGAAAGGTTTTCATAAAACCTCACTAAGCCTTTCAACTAACATTTTCAAAATCTATCGTCCAGGATCAGGGGTTTAGACCAAGTCGAGAAGAAGGTTGAAGGATTTGGGACGAGATAAGAAAGCTACTAGGCTTTTAAGAGTTTATTTAATGTAACATTAGGTCAAAGTGTTGTAAGTTATGTTAATCTAAACGTATGTTATTAATAAAGTGTAAGTTTTGGTTGAATTGATCGCGTTAATTTTTTCGCATTAAGAATGTCTTTGAATGTGTTTGGTGTTCGGTACGACTTCTATTGCGTTATGTTTTCTCTTGGTAGTTTAAAAAGAATTGAGGTTGAATTAGTCGATAAGAAAATTTCAAGGCTGTAACTAAATCGCATCATTTTCTCATTACTTTGACGTTTTGGTCGTATTGCGGTTTAGGGTGTGATAGTATCACCTTGAGTTTAACATTACTCATTACTTTTTTATGCTAAATTCGAGTTTTAAAAGGGTTTAAGCTGTTGTTGAGTCTTTCGAAAGCTTGAAATTAGGCGTTTTGGCACTAGTTGGGTAAGGTTTTAAGCTTTTTAGATTGGGTCTTGAGTACCCACCTAATTTTAGTGATATTATTAAGTTACACTTGATGTTGGATACTTGATCTCAAATTTTGAAGGTAGTTAATATGTTGACCGTAGAAGTTAAAAGTATTTTACTAAGTACTTGGTGAGTTTTGGGTAAATTCGTTGAGTTTTCATAGTTCGTGAATACTCATTTAGTCTTAGCGTGAACTTGATTTTACCCATATTGTTTTGTGTGAGGAAATTTTAGAATAAATTTTATTTGGGTGATGGCAGAAACTTGGTGTCCACAGACCATCTATGGTTTTTATTTTGGTTTGGGCTACATAAGAAGAATTAAAATGTAAGGTTGGATTTTTAAAAAAAAAAGTTAACTCAATTTCTAACCAGTTTCGTGAATAAAACTTGAGCAAATTCTAAGTCTAAGTGAATGATTTTTTACACAGAAAATAGGTCACAAACTTTTCATGTAATTTCGAGAAGCCTATGGTTTTTCGAGTATCTTAGAGTGTACAGATAGAACTAAAAGCTCTGTTAGATATGATTGGAAATCTTATTCAATGTCCTTGCTTTTTTCGGTTTTGGCTTCCAAAATCTCTTCCTCTCTTGCTTTTTTCGGTTGCATTTCAGATCTGTAAAAAAAAACTAAAAAATGGTTTTAAAGGTGAACTCCTGACACACCTCGATAGACATCAGGAGTTCCCTCACAAACCTCGATGTCTTTATGCATGGAGATGGGAAAAGATAAGTATTTTTTAATTATTTCACTTACGGACGTGACGTTGGTAGTTCCTATCACTTTATCCTAACATCTCCATTCATGGCCCCAGGATAAGTGACTTTTTTAAAAAATATTTTTCCATATGCTGGTGTGGTATAAGCAATAACACTTATCTCGATGTCTCCATGCATGGCGTCAAGATAAGTGAGTTATTTTTTAATACTTTCCCTTATGCAGACATGACGTCGGAAAAGACATATTTTCTTGTAGTAAATATGTTACAGATGAGAAGGTCGCCATCTCCCATACTTTACATCGAGAGGATCACCATCTTCAATAATTTGCAATTGAGAATGTCATCATCTCCAATATGTTGTAGCATAAAGTCAAGGAGTGGCGTGATAAAGTGCTTAGACCTTTCTAGTATCATCTCTAACATGAACTAAACCGAGTTACAATAGAGGATCGAGGAGTGACATGATAGAGTGCTTAAACCTTTTTGGGGTCATCTCTAACATGAACCAAATCGAGTTGTAGTAGAAAGTCGATGAGTGACATGATAGAGCATTTAGACCTTTCTGGAGTCATCTCTTACATGAACCAAATTAAGTTGTAGTAGAAAGTCAAAGAGTGATATGATAAAGTTGCCTAAACATTTATGGGGTTATCTCTATGTGAACCAAACCAAAACTTTCTTATGGGTACCTCTATGCAAACCATCATCAATGATCGTCTTATAGTGCCAACTTGTCCAACACACCTGCAATAAAAGCAATGTAGAGGCAAGAAGAAAAAAAGAGAAGAAAAGAAAAAGAGAGAGAAAATATAAGTTTTTTTTTAATACCTGCCTCCGCAGGTTTTCTTTTTACTACTATTTGATGAAAGAATGAGCAAGACGTGAGTCTATTTATTAATCTATTTACAGGATCAACAAGTCCAATTTCTAATAGAATTTAGAATCATATCATATCTTTTTTTAATAAAAAAAAATCCAATTATCTTATGTTATCTTAAAAATGCTTATTTGGAGATAAATTCTAAATTTTAAATTTGTGATAATTAAAATCTCTAAATCGTTCAAAATATTGATTTTATCCCTCATTTTAAATTAAAATTTGGTCGTACTACAAATTTTATGTCATATTTCACCCAAATTCAAAATTCAAGTTAAATTAAATTGGAATTATATTCTCAACTTTAACCGAAGATTAAAAAACCTATTTATCTCAAATTTAAAATTGGCTATATTCCAAATTTTTGCGAATGATCGACACAAATTAAATTTTTGATAAAACTTAAAACTTGTCTCAAATTAAGGTTTGACCATATTCCAACTATTAATGTTTCAAATTTAAATCAAACTCATGTACTAAATTTATAGTTTGATTATTTTGGTGTCAAATTGAGCCAAAAGTAAAAGAAAATTGCTCGTATTTTGACTTCAACTTTATCTTTTTCGAGATTGATCCACCCATATACATGCATAAATCTCGAAAAGAGACATTTGTGTAATGAGAAATTTTGGACCAATTACAAATTATCATATCATTTACTAAATTAATGATAAAAAATACAAATAATTAAATTTGGGACAAATTAAAAGTTAAAATGTGTTCCAAATTGAAACTGGAGACATAAGTTGACAAATTCTTATGATGCGAAATGTTTTCGTTACGAATGTTGAATTAAGTTAACTATTAAATAAATATAATTTATTTAGGCTAAAGTTCAATCAAGCCAAAAAAAGAAGAAGCTTAATTTAGCCCAAATCCATGTGATCAAGCTTATAGGTCGATTCATGGACCAACTAGACTCAAACCCATAAAATCCAACAGAGAACTCACGACTTAAACCCATGAAGTCCACCAGATAACTTTATAAATATTGTAGTTTTGGGGACTAAAATTTATTACTCCAGAAAGTCTATATTGTAATTCTCCCAAGAATTTAAATTTATTTGAAAATACAAGCTTAGCTTTTTTCCCAGACTTCAACAAATCAAACATAGACAATCAACTGAGAGCTAATAAAAAAATCAAATATTAGAGAACGAAGTAGATTGCATCTTAATCAACATGAAATCCAAGTTCATGAATTACGTTTATGGGAAGAACAACTTCACTTGTTTATAAATATGAATGTCTCATCAGCCACACAGAAAACATTGTCCAGCATGAGGGTAAGTAAGCCTTTCATAGGCTATATTTCTTCCTGCACACTTCCTCTTCTTTCCACTATGATGATGAAATGTAATATTTGATTCTAACAACTTTAGTGGTCCTTCCTCATCCAACACATTGAAGTGTCTCTTAAATTTCTTTTTGTTTCTATTGAAAAAAAGATTTGGTTATTTTATCAAAGATATATTTTAATTTAAAATTAATATAGTCATTATCGTAGTAAATATGAAGTTACTAATTATTCCATTATCTCATGAATTAAAATGGAGGAAATATAAACCGAATTCCAGTCCAAAAATGTCAAAAGGTATTTTTAATAAAACAATTTAAAATGTTAAAAACAAAGAGAGAAACAAAAGCAACTATGGCTAAGTTTTGGTTGAATGGCGCGAGTAATTATTACTAATTAGTAGTTAGAAAATTAAAGCGTAAATCGTTCAAAATATCGCACGATCTTACTTGCTGTTTGTATTGGGCAGCGGACCTGTTTTCCTCGAAAGTCAGCTCCCTTCAAAGTCCCCCCCTTCGATCCTTAAGCATACCCCATATCGGACGGCGGCGGTGGCGGCCGACCATGCTTTTACACCCAACCTCCTCCTCCTCCTCCTTCTACCTGTTTTCTTTCCCCTTTCTCTATTTCAACAACACCCACTAGACCCTCTTCTTTCGATTCCATTCACAATATCACTCCCCCCCAAATGGACCCTTCTCTTCTCGACGATATTATCAATCGTCTTCTCGAGGTCCGTGGCCGTGTCGGCAAGCAGGTTCAGTTGTCCGAGTCTGAGATCCGACAACTCTGTCAATTTTCTAGAGAGATTTTCTTGCAGCAGCCTAATTTGTTGGAGCTCGAAGCACCTATCAAGATTTGTGGTATCTTTTTCCTACAACACTACTTCCTTTCTCTTGAGATTTACTATTTCGTTTTCTTTGTTGATATTGTAATACACAAGTTTGAAGTTTTTGATTTGTTGCTGCTGCGAAAGGGTTTGGAGCTTTCTTAGTCGTACTTATTGAATTCTTTTGGTTAATTGGTCTTCTGGTTGACATATTTGAAGTACTTGATTTGCGGGGTTTTATCTCTTTTTCTTTGCTCTGTTGTTATATAGCAGTACTTTGTCAACTTCTTTTAGTTTTAACATCTTTTGTCGAATACCATTTGATTAATTGGCACCTAGTTGATGAACCTGCAAAGCTTTATTTATATATGATTTCGGCAAGATGCAAGTACTTAAGCTAAGCTTATTTTGGTCTGACATGGTTGTATTATTGTCTAAGAAGTATGGACACAAATATGAGACACGGGCACGGTAACACACCATTTTTTAAAAATCTAGAACACGACACGGCAAAGTCATATGTATTAAAAAAATATATACCATTTTTATGGTAAAAAAATTATAGTAAATGCATTGACGCATTTATATGCTTAAAAAACTTAGTTTGATGTATTATACACTTAAAAGTTATTATTATTGTCATATATGTGTCTTTTTAGTCTATTTAACGAGTGTTCTATGTATGTCCAATGCATTTACTGCACTAACACGTGTTCGAATAGGTATCCACCAAGTGTCTCACACGTGTTGGAGACAGACACACTAGCTAAAGTAAAGTGTCTGTGCTTCTTAGATTATTGTATATTGTTAAACTGCTTTGCCCCATTCAGGCTTCCCATTGGTTAAGTGGTCCATGGTTTATGAACCTGAGGAGGTCTTTATGTGGATAGAAAATGCAAACGCAGATACATGTATGCGTATATTATTGCAATATTCATACATTGTGTTTTGCATGGAAGCTTTATTCATGTTTTTCTTTTGTTCATTTTTCATTAATCTAGTTTGTCAAACGCTTATTTAAGTACTTTAAGCACTGTGGTAAAGTGTGTTGAATAACAAATCACTTAAATGTTCGGTTTTGCACTATTATAAGAGTTTTTGAATTACTTTTTAGCTAAGCACTTGGGCCAAACACATTTTAGAAATACTCCTTCACAAGTACTTTACGTGATGTGGTGTGTAGGTCCATCAAGTTTTATGGTATGTACAAACCATGGCTTTTATTTTCTCCCTTCCTCCCTACTTTATGTTTTTTTTTAAAAAAAAATTGGTAGAATGAACGATTTTGATTGAAAATGAATGAAAGAATACAGAAGGGCAAAACCATAAAGGACCATACTGTTGGATCAACGAGAGCCTTGAGAATAAGGAAAGGTTGGAAAAAAAATAAAAGAAAATAACAAAACTGGGCTTCAATTCGAAAGGCTGAGAGATAAAAATGGCACTTTACTAATTGTTAAAGGCATTGATGAAGGAAGTCTAAACGGAGGCATTGAACCTAATCAGAGCCCAAACCTCTCCCAAGAACATTCTTTATCACTAAAGACTCTCCTATTTCTCTCAAGCCAAACTCCATGAAGAAGCAAATAATGTTTTCCAGAAGAGTCTAAACCCTAAAACAATAAACAAACTAGGAGAACAAGGCTGTCAAGGGAAGTGCAATAAACTAGGAGAACAAACTTGATTAGCTTGTGCCATAAATTGTTAGGTTCCCAAGGAAAGTGAAATAACCATTTAGCCAACAAAAGGCTGCTTTACGCACTCTCATATGGAGTATGACCCCTCAAAAGAAATCATTCTCAATTTTGGATCAGTATGACTTTTTGAAATTTAAGGATGGATGGAGCTTTAATTCAATTTCAATTAATCTCTTCATTACTTGTTTGTTCCCTTTTACTTTTTGGAACTTCATTTTCAAGTCTTTTTGTTGGTCGATTGTTCCACCCAACTATATTCTTTCTCTCTTGCATATGATTATTTTTGGTCATCCTTTCAAGAATGTGGAAACTTTTATAGCATAATGTCAATTAGGCTTTTCTTTGGTCACTTTGGCTTGACAGGACTTAACGTATCTTTTCTAATGCCACCAAGGACCATGAATCTTTCATCTCTTTTGTTATGTATACGGCATTTGCTAGGGGTGTTCAAAAAACTCGTAACCTGACCAACCTGGATTACTCAACCCAAACTGTAAGGGTTGGGTTAGAAAATTGGAGGAAAAAAAATTGAGCCGGATAGTTGGGTTGACCCTGCCTAACCTGATTATGTATATAATATATTATATAAACTTAAAACCTAAAAGTAAACCTTCTTTTGAATGGACATTGTAGACTTGGAATTTAAATTTGGACCATTTCTAGATTTGTGCATGTCATCTTGCGCAGGGGCCATGCTAATCTTCTCTGTATTGTTCCAATTTTATCGGACATTGTAGACTTGGAATTTAAATTTAGACTTGGAATTTGAATGTGTAACATATGTATGTCGTCTTGCACATTGAATGACAATTTGTTCACTTTGCATATTGGAAAAGAATAGGAAAATTTGTCTAAATTATGTAGAAATGAAAAAAGTAAACCAACCCGCCTACCCAACCCGGATTTTTTGGGTTGGGTTGACCCTTGCATCTTGAACCAATAGGGTTCATTTTTTGCCAACCCGGATACTTTAGGTTGGTCTATAATTTTCCTCCAACTCGGCTTATGTACACCCTTAGCTCTTGCTATGTGTAAATTGCTTCCTCCTTTCTATAATTGTGAATTAAGGGTTTCATGTGGGTTGTCTTTGATTTTGAAATGATACAATCATCTGTTTTGTTTGGTTAAGGATAATTTATTTATTAGTCTTTACTCCATTTTGGCCGTGCTTGAGATCATTTAAGGATTTAAGATTGATAAGGACTCGACAAGATGTAAGGTATCCCTTACAATATTACTGAATGAAGAAAGGCCTAAGGCAGTACACTCCTCTCTCTCTGTGAGAGTTCTCTTCCAAAAGCTGAAAATGAAATTCCTCATCTACCCTAATATAATACCTTCCCTACAGAAGATGTTCTCCTCACTCACAATGGTCCCCACACCCCAATTTTCTTCCAACATCCCTTACTCCTCCCTCGATTACCGCTTGCTGGCTCTTGTACTGATGGATGATTGGTGATCTAACACAAGATTTCTCTATGTAACATAAGTTGTATGTCCTGAAGCTGAGATGGAGAGCAAGGTAAGGTTGGTGCCATTTCTTATATCTATCTAGATCTTCCTTAGGGCAGAATAAGTTGTTGGTTTGGAGTATTTGGTTCGAGAGGAATAGGAAGAGTTTGAGGGGTTCGAGAAATCTCGAGAGTACTTGTGGTTAATTGCTAGATTTAGCTTCTACTTTGGCATTTGTTTTTGGAGGCATTTGCAATTATTCTTTAGGTTTGGTCCTTTGGAATTGGAGCCTTTTCTGTACACTTTCTCTTGCTTTTCAATGTTCTGGCGTTGATTTTTTCATGCTTATAGGAAGATTGTCTGTAAGGGAAGTCCCTTTGGCTTTTTCTCTGCTGTCTTTACCATTTAGCGTTCTTCAAATTTATTTATGTCGATTTTGTTCTCCTTTTTCTCTCGAGACTCTCCTTGTAAAACATATGACCATGTAGTCCATGTATTATTTCTTTATTTTTTAATGGGTCTTTCATGGGAGGATCAACATTATTGGCCTGAGATCATTTTCTTTTCTTCTGTGACTCCGATGGTCTAGTGTCAGTAAAAGTTCTTTGACTGATACGAAGTTAATATTGATATGTAACTAAATTTACCATAATCTACTAAAGCCGTTTGAGTTCAACGGTGAGTTAACTTGGTATGATTGGAGAGGACCATATGTTTGAATTCCTATATTGTCATGTCATTCCTTATTAATATTGATTTTCACATGTTGGCCTATTCTAAGCCTACAAGTGAGGGGAGTATTAAAGTGTTGACATTATACAAATAGTGGTGAATAGAATGAAGCATGTTATGTGGAGTAGGGGTGGAAACAATTCTGTTTGGTGGTCAAACCGAATCGAACCAGTTTTATTTTCCAACACATGTGAAACCAACCGAACCCGATTTATCAATTTGAACCGCACCAAACGGAACCACATATATGCAATTCAGTTCAGTTTGATTTTGGTTTTCAAAAACAGAGATGTGAGGGAGATATATTGAACAGAGAGATGAAGAAGACATGTTAGTTGTTTTGTTTTCTTTCACGTTCTTGTGGGTTTTTTCCTTCATTGAGGGGGAGTCTTTTAGTGGGTAGTTTGAGACAATCCACTTTCATTCCTTTGTTTTGTGTTGTTGCTGCTCTGGCAAAGACACTTTCCGATTTATTGTAGTATGGTTAGATGTCTTAGTTTCTTATTATGAGTTTGAGGAGAAGAAAGTGATGTATAGTTAGGTTTTTTTTCCCGCATCATTTGCTTTTGGATAAGTATGGAAGATAGGTTTATGGAAGACAGATTGAATGTGATGGTGATGGAGATAAGGGAGATAGATTGAATGGAGATGAAGATTGAATGTAGATGGATGAAGACGGGCAATCGAAGATGGAGATAAGGGAGAATGAAGATTTAGATGAGGGAGAATCAAAGATGGAGGGTGAGGCTGTGAGGGAGAATCAGAGAGATTGAGAGATGCAGAAGAATGGGTTGGGCGTGGGAGTTGGCAAGCAAGACAACAAGTTAACCCTTATATATATATTGAAGAAAACCCTAATATACATGTGTGTGTATCATTTAAGCAGTTTGATTTTGTTTTCGAAATTGAAACCGAGCCAAATCGAATAATTCGGTTTCCATATTCCTTTAAATCGAACCAAACCGCATTTTTCGATTTTGGTGAGATTTTGATTTGGTTTGTTTTTGCAATTTTAATGACCATCCCTAATGTGAAGTTGTTGATTTGCTGGAGTAATTTGAGACAATTTTTTTAGAGGCTTTTGGTGTGCAAAGGGCTCGTAACAGGTCTTAGTCCATGATTTAGGGGACATTTGGGCCCCCAAGTTGAGTCGTGTGGAGTAAGTTATTATATTATTACACTCAAAGACCATAGTAGCTAATTTAACATCCCAAATAGTTTCTTAGGTGTTATTTTACCTCCATTTTGAATAAGGTGGCTTCTCTTTGGCAAGCTACTTACCTTGCTGTCTCATAGAACCTAAAACTAGGGTTGTCAAAGTGTAAAACCAAGTGTGTTGAAATTGAATTTTAGTGTATCGTGTATTGTAAGTTTTGATTTGTTAGATAACATTTAAGCATGTGATGCATATAAATATAAAAGCTGAAAATAGAGAAATAAATAGTTGTGCATTAATGGATACAAAATATATGTAAAAACACTAAGGGGTTGTTTGAGCGGTTGACTTGATTTGGCATGTATGGAATTCATATGTCTGGAGAGTTTATATGTTTGGAGAGTTTATATGTTTATCCTTGGAGATGCAGAGTTGTTTTGTCTTAATTCATATGTTTGTATTTGGGGTGCAAGGTTGACTTCATATGTCCGGGGCGTCTGGTTGTGTGTTTTTAACTCTTCATAATCTTTCTTTGTGATTACCATTTTTAAAATTATTATTTGATTGCATTTTTTAAAAAAGTTTTTCTCATTTTTTTAAAAAGTTTTTCTTTCTTTGAATTTTTTGTTTTTCTTTTTGTTAATGAACAATAACAACAATTAACCAACTTTATTTTTCTACAGGAATATAGTTAAAAAACCAAAGAGAAATCAAAACTTTTTTTTCCATAAATTTTCTCATCATATTCTTTTTCTTCTTCTTCCTGTATTTTTCCTTTATCATTAGTTTTTTTTAATGAAATCTCCCATCTTAGTAGCCGATGTGATATTACTACTTTTCTTCAACAATTACTGTTTCAATTTCTCCAAATTTGGAGTATTATCAAAGAACAAATCCCAATTTTTTCATCATTTCTTGCTAGAAAAGGCTCTACAAAACAAATCCCTATTTTTTATATTTGTTATTTTTGTTTGTTTGTTTCTTAACTATTTGTTCCACCATTCAACTGTATACATACTTTTCTAAATTCTTAATACTCATTTGATATGTGAATTCATTTTAAATATAACTATATTGCACTTAAAGTAGACAAAATGCAATTATTTATAAGGCAAAATACACTTTTGGTCCTTGGGGTTTAAAGTTAATGTCTATTTGGTCCCTGGAGTTTCAAAATGAACCCTTTAGTCCTCAAGGTTTGAGAAATAGTTCTAGATGGTCCTGAAGCTACTTTGACTTTTTGTTGACTAACGGTAGAATGACGTGGTGGGTTAACTGATATTAAGCTAGCTAATTTGACAATTTCTTTTGCTGATTTGGCCTCTCTCTTCAATCTCTCTTTTCCATCCTCTCCTCCAACCTAGCGAGCCCGACTATTGTTTCACTTGTCGTCGTGCATCGACTAGTGAAGAATGCTGGTAACACATCTCTTCTTCATCCTCTGTTTCTTCTTCATTTAGATTTGAAGGAGAAGCTTCTTCATTCTTGTTGTTGACCTTCAAAGTTTCAAAGTTTAGTTCCACTATGTTCTTGTTGACCTTCTTAGATATGAAATGTCAATCTCTGTGTTTTGTTTTGTCATTATGGATATTATTGTTTGCTATGCCGATTGTTGCTTGACTGTCACAAAGTATTTTAAATAAACTTCGAGTTTCTATCCATAGTTCTTTCAAAAGCTTTTGTGTCAATCATCCCTTCACAAGTTAGACCTCAATATTCAACATCTGTACTACTTCTGGGTACATCAGACTATTTTTTGCTTCTCCAGGTGACTAAGTTGCCTCAAACATAAGAGCAATATCCTGGGTTATTAAATTACCGATTGACCTAAAACTTTATGTTGATGGGCGAAGGAAAATTAAGAAGACCCAACAAGCGGAAACTAATTTTAATTTGAGAGGAAATAACACTGTGTGGGCTTGAGCTCATGACTAGAGACGTCCACGGGGGTGGGGTGGGGCAGGGGATGCCATTCCCTGTCCCCATCCCCATGAAATTCCTCTCGGGGAATTTGTAGGGATCGGGTTTCCCTCAGGAAAATTTCCCCCTTTTGTTTAAAGAAACCAATTAATTTAAATCACTAGTGTAGGAAAATTCTAATTAAATAATTAATCTATCACTAAGTTGCTTATTATCGTTAGTCTTATATTACAATTTGAATTTTAAAGACAAATTAGTCAAATTTTGGCCTAAGAAACAAATCAACTTTTTTGTAGAAATAAATAAACATAAAGCAATTTGTGGTTTGTGGTTTGTTGGGTGTGTGTTGTGCTATGGGATATTTGGGGGTAGAAGAACAATAGAATTTTCAAACGTATGGATGGGGAACTCTGTTGAGGTTTGATTCTTGTTGAAATTTCATTTGTTACTTTGGGCTTCGGTTATGAAGTTTTTTTTTGTAATTATTCTCTCAAAGTTGGAATTCATTCCTTTAGAAGGGGTGTTATGGTGGGCCTTTGTTTTCCCTTTTATGTCTTGTATCATTTCATGTTTTCAATGCAAGCCGTTTATTCTATCAAAAAAATTGAAAAATGAACGCTGCCGGAAAATTACAGTCAAGGTGTCCAAACTTGTTTTCTTTTACCTCAGCTTCTGTGCACTTTGAACATTGAGCAAATAAACATTCTTAGAATCATTAAAATGAACCAAGAGTCAAGACCCTCTGTATTAATATGATAAAAGCATTCATTTGGGGTTATGGCTAAAGGAACAGAAGATCGGGGATCTATCTTAAATTTGGCTAAATTTTATGCTACCCAGCATGGATTCCCCAATTTTTTTTTTTTTTTTTTTTTTGTAATTATGATCTCTTTGTAATTGATTAAATTGAGTATTTTTTTAAAATAAAGAAAGTAAAATTAATAATTATGCACAATACATTTATTAGTTAGTTTGTATCCTCTGATGAGGTGAACATGTCAACCATGAATTTTGATGTATTGTGCTGATTCTGTTTGATGGCTGGTTTCATTACACACTTTGAGGGGCTTGCTTAGGGGAGGGTTCAAATTGGTTTTTGCAAGTTCCATTTCTTCTTAGTTATATTTGTCTTCAATAATCGTTGGTCCTGCTAATGTTGTTCTATTTGTGATCTGTAGGTGATATACATGGGCAATATTCTGATCTATTAAGGCTTTTCGAATATGGTGGGTTACCTCCTCATGCTAACTATTTATTTTTGGGTGATTACGTTGATCGAGGCAAGCAAAGTCTAGAAACCATATGTCTTCTCCTGGCATATAAAATAAAATATCCAGAGAATTTTTTCATATTGAGAGGGAACCATGAATGTGCTTCTATAAATCGAATATATGGCTTCTATGACGAGTGTAAAAGAAGATTTAATGTTAGGTTATGGAAGACGTTTACAGAATGCTTTAACTGCCTGCCTGTGGCAGCTCTGGTTGATGAAAAAATTCTGTGCATGCATGGAGGTTTGTCTCCTGACCTGAATAATTTGGACCAAATTAGAAATATGTCAAGACCAACAGATGTACCAGACGCCGGCTTGCTCTGTGATCTTTTGTGGTCTGATCCCAGTAAAGATGTTCAAGGTTGGGGAATGAACGACAGGGGTGTTTCATTTACTTTTGGTGCTGACAAGGTGACAGAGTTTCTTCAGAAACATGATTTGGATCTCATTTGTCGTGCACATCAGGTTCTTACTGTTTCATTTCTGAGTTTAGTTTTTTTTTTTTTTTTTATAAAAAAAGATAAACAGAAGAAAAATATCAATTTTATACCTCTCTAAACTTTGGGAATTTTGTCAATTAAAATTGATAACTAATAATTATATCAATTTAAAGCCTATACTTTTGCAATTTTATCAATGTACACTCTTTCATATTTGTCAAACAAATATCTTGTGGAACTTGTAATTTGTATTAATTAAACTCCTAAATTTTTGTTAGCGAATCAATTTAGACTCTTCTTTATGACTGCCTTCAAAAATCATCCATCCATCAGTTCTCAAACATGCATGAACTTTAAATGTTGACTTCATAGAATGGTTGATTATGTGTGGATGATTCTCAAAGTAAATTCTCACTAAGAGTAATGTTTAGGAGTTTAATTGATGCAATTACAAGTCTTAACATGGTGTTTTTCCAAATGAAACATGCTGGAAGATGTAAGTTGACACTACTTATAAAAGTTAAGTGTTTTAGTGGTTGTCAAACACTTTTGTTTTTTTCAAAATGACTTTTTTTTTAAATTAAACACTTGAGAATGTATTCCAAACATTGATACAACCCCAATTTTAGGAACATAAATTGTATTTTCCAAAAAAAGAGAAGTTGTAGCTTTAACTTGCGGTGAACTATGCGTAGAATGAGTGAAATTTCAGTTGGTGAAAGTACCGAGTTCTCTTCTCATTTTAGTCCAGTTTATAGAAATAAGGTTTCTTGTAAATTCTCTACTGATTGGAGATTGCAATATTTACTACTAGCTTCCTTCCAGAATTTTTCTTGTGCTAAGAATGATGGATGTGGGTTTCTATCTCTTTTTGAGCTTCTAAGCTTTTAACTAGTCATTACTTTTATATATAGGTTGTGGAGGATGGATATGAGTTCTTCGCAAATCGTCAACTTGTAACTATTTTTTCAGCCCCTAATTACTGTGGAGAGTTTGATAATGCTGGTGCCATGATGAGTGTGGACGAGACGCTTATGTGTTCATTTCAAATACTAAAGCCTGCGGATAAGAAGCCTAAGTTGAACTTTGGAAGCACTACCACCACAAAGCCTGGAAATCCTCCAGCAGGGGTTAAGGTAAACATAACATTTAAAGAAAAAGTACTCTTTTCTAAGGTTGGATTTCTAGTCGTTCACTTTGTTTGGTTTTTTAATTTATAATGTTTGTGACCACTCTTAGCTTTATTCATTTTTGGACGGTTCAAAAAAGTATGGAGGATTTTGGGAGCAAGGGTTGGAATCTACCTAGTGACCAACCACCTACTTAGGATATTAAAATTTCATAATTTCCTAATAACCAAATGTTGTAGGATTAACTATTGTGTGAGTAAAAAGAATATATAAGTATCTTTTGGCATGAATAATGAAGGTTAACTAATAGTTAGGACAGTGAGAACGTATTGCTATCCAGTATCCATCTAGTTTTGCGGTCAAGTCTTTCTATCATGTTTATAAGTTCTATCACATGTTCCTTAGCTTTTCTGTATCCTATGTTCATACTTGCTTGTTGCTCATGGCATTTCGACTTACTATTTTCTTATGATCGTTTTGTTTATAGCAGTCCTTCCTTGGTACAAAAGCTTGACTTGGTGAGGCAAGGAGGTCTCTTGCGGCCAGTTGAGTCTACAAAACTTGGAAGTTTTAACTTTTGGAGGAAACTCTAGGATCGATCATTTGATTCTAAACTTGAATGTTGAAAATTGTAAAAAAACAAAAAGGAAAAAAATTGTAAGGTGAACTTTAAAATGATTACAAAATATTGTTATCCTCGATACAAATTCGAGTTATTGAAGGTGGTAGGCTGCAAATACTTGCCCATCTTCCTTGTACACTAATTGGCAGCGCCATCAGTGCTATTGGCGCTACGGGTTTACTGTATGTGTTGGACATTTAATTGTGCGTTTTCTTTCTCTTTTCTGGTTCATCAAGATGTTCTTCATTTTGCTCTTTTATTCATTGTGGCTGCAAACAACGGCCAATCTCCATTGTATCATGATGCATCCGTTGCTGCTTCATCATATCCATCTTGTTAGGTAAAAAAAAATTTTCTCCTTTTGGTATTACGGGTTTCCTCAATAATTTGTTTATTCACAGCCATGTCTTGGTGGTTTGTGGTGAAAAAAGCTCTTTTGTTATATGCTTTTACTGTTTAGTGAGTAAATTTCAACATTCAAGTTTCAATTTCATAAAATTGTAGCTTGATATTGTTATTTCGTGATTGTAACTTTTTTTTTTCTTTTTCTTAAGCATTGGTTCTTTCTGGTTATGTTAGTTTTACTTTTATTTGTGAGCATTGTTTTTACTTGCTTGGTTTGTATATGTCGTAGTTTTTTAACATTTTTTTTATTGTTTTGGTTTAATTTTGAGTGAGCTATTGGGCAAAATCTTGTACAATATGTATGTTGGTTTGTGGCTAATTTTATAATTTCGTCTTGAAGAGATGCTAAATTTTCAAATATATGATTTAATTTAATAGATCAAAGGTTTAAAGTTGGGGCAGTTATAAGAGTAAAGCAATGGGAATGTCTAAACGAGTTTAGCTCTGACACTAAGTTGAAAGTTTAACTTCTTGAGAAATTATCAGTTTCGTTCAGGAAATATAACTTTGAATATTTGTTTAGGAAATAGAAGTTCTGAATACTATCTTTAATATGCATAATCTTTAAATATGAGTTTTGAATTAAGACATTGAAATTTCATTTAATACCATATCTTCAAACATGTTTTAAATGTGTGGCAATGAAATTATGACCATAATTAATGGGTATGTTTGTTTTGAAGTTCTATGATGTGAAATTTATTTTGTAGGGTTTACATTTTTTACAGGTCGGTTGCATAAATGGTAGCCAAATTCAAAGTAATAGCATCTCTATTAGTACAAACTAAAGTAATTGTAAATATATTGCAGGTATCAGCTTTTAACCATTTTAAAAATTGACTTTTCAAACCCTACAAGAATAGAGGATCTTCCAATGTCGAAAAGCGTCAGCATATATACCCAAACACGTCGGAAAAAAATATTTTTGTGTATGTAGTGTCACCGAAAAACAAATCAAGAATACTGTGTTGGGGGAGGAATGTTCGAGGCACAGACGAAAACGTATCAAGAATTCCTTTCTCCCGACATTGGAAATCTCACGTCCCATCCTAGTGTCGGAAGAAAGGGACATCCGATGTGGCATTGGAAACAGCTTCCTCGACATTATGCTTATTTTAATTTTTTTTTTTTCAATGGTTATGTTCAACTTTTTTTTATCCTAAGGTGTTTTTTTTAGTTTCGATTTGATTTAAATTTAATAAAGTTTTCAAACACAAAATTAATAGAATCAAGTACGTCTTGTTCACGTATTGTTGAATCATTAAAACACCAAATTGTCATTTATAAAATTAGAAAATAAATCCAATGGTTCGAACAATTACATAGAGAAAAGAAAAAAAAATACATAATCTCTTATTGCCCCGAATGTCATCTTCGAACAAGTCCACACCTACAATAAAATGAAAGTAAATTTATCTATGACTGATAACAAACATCTAAAAATTTAAAAAGTACGTATCCAAGTTCAATGTCCTTTATGTGTCAGAGTCATTTTCTCAATCATCTTCTTCATTTCTTCCATTTTTCAGACATGCATCTCCGACGCTCTTCTTTGTTCTTCAATCAATCGTTTAGTTTCTGCAAGCATATTTATTTGTTTTTCAATCTTAAATTGCGAGCACTCAAGACTAGTTCTTAGTTCAGTAACCTCTCTAGAGTGCATTTCTTGAATTGTTGAATTCAATGCACTTCTACACCCTTCCGCAACTTAGGCTTTGGGAACACTAGACCGACATGTGCATCCCGTGGAGCACCATACTAATATATGCATCATTTAGGGGCATTAGACTGATAGGTGCATCCTGCAGAGCACTAAACTGTTAGTTTTATCAAACTTTATTGTATAAATTTAATTTGGATATGATTCAAAATTAATTTATGAGAGATAAAATATTTGAATGAATTCAAATATTAATTTAATGTGGATTGGATTCAAATTCAAATTCAAATTATTAGTTATGACATAAATTTATATTTGAATATAATTCAAATTTAACTTAAATTAAATATAAAATATTTAATTTAGTTATTAATTAATCAGATGATTGATTAATATTTTAGTTTAACATTATTTAATTAAATTTGATTTGATTAAATTAATATAAAACTATAAGATATTTGAGATATATTTATTAAACAAGATTGGAATGAAATATTGTTTAATTAATTATTAACTAATTAATTAATGATTGATTAATAAAATCTCATTATTCTCTTCTACTCCCTTTCTTATTCCAAGAAGGAAAGAGTTATAAATATTTAGAAGAAAACAATATTATTTAATGAATTAATCAAGAAAAACAGTTTCTCTAAATGTTTTTTCATCGCAGTTGGATTCCACAAATCAATCTTATCTCATAGAATAAGAAGGTCTATGATGGGTGGTATCCCAATTTGAAGATTTACTTTGTAGATTCAGAGACATTAAACAAGTAAGTTTTTATTTCTCTAATCTATAATTAGAAAGCATGCCAAACATTTAAGTCTTAATAAAAGAAACTAGTTTCTTAATTATTTTTGTAATGTACTGGTATTTTGGGATTCCCAAATTAATTTGAGGAATGATTCTATAAAATATTTCGACGTTAATCGACAGAGAGGAAGACGTCAGAGCTTCAGCTGTGGATTTTTAGGTGGACAAAAGCTAACGATTTTTGGGTTGTTTATGGCAGCTCTGACATTCGTTTCAACAGCTTCGCAACGAGTATAACTGTGGTTTTCAAGCTGTTAGAGGTTGGTTTAGTCGTGGGCTCTTCTTAGGGAGCCGACACAAGAGACAAACACAGTGAAAAAGAGTTTTTCTTGCAAGCAAGAGAGGAGAAAAGTGGGCCGACGGAGAGGAAGACGTCGGATTTTTCACGTTAGCGACAATATGAAAATCCTAAAGTCTCTGATAAGAGGAGTGAAGAAAATCCAAGTATGAAAACTTTGAAGGGATGAGCTGTAAGCTCTAATAGTTTATGCAAAAGTTTGATTTTGATAGGTGTTAACTGTGTGTTGGGAGTTTGATTTTAATTATAGGGTATTTGTGGTTTCTTTAGTAATTGTATTTATGATTCAATTTTTTAGTTAGGTAAGGACATCTAAGACATTGTTCCAACAATTATTTTTTCATATTTTTTATTTTGCTATTTTACCAATTTAAATAAAAAATTGCCATTTATCAAATAAACCTTCAATATAGATTTATCAAATATATTTTGTTGGCCTTAAAAAACTATTTAGATTTGGATACAGAACCTAAATTATCGTGTAGTCAAATCTGACCTTGTATTAAAGATCATGTACCAAATATATTATGTGCATGTTGATGAAGCATTTTTTTTTTGTATTTTTAGTGTGTTAAGACTTTTTTGTAGGGGTGAAATCGGATTGGGTTGGGAGACATTCTCAACCCAACCCATATTTTTGGGTTAGCAACCCGAATAACCCCAAATTTAGTTTTTAATCCAACCCAACTCAACCAAGAAAATATGAGTTGAGTTGGGTTGTATATATAATTTTTTTTTTCCGTTTTCTAGTTTCTAATAGTCATAAAAGTTTGAAATATAAATAATTACATTTAAATTTCAAACATACATAATTCAAACTTTCATACAATAAATTCAAGATTTGTATATCTCTAATTTTTTTTAAATTTATTAAAATAATATATATATATTATATTAATTCGGTTTGGGTTGGGTTGAACTGAAATTTTTCAACTCTCCAATCCGAGACCCAACTTAACCCAAAAAAATTAAATTTTTTTAACCCAACCCATATTTTAACTTAACCTAACCTTTATAATATGAGTTAGGTTGTTCGGGTTCAATTTATATTTGTATATTCCTACTTTTTTTGTTTTCATTGTAAATATTTTGTCTTCCATTTAAAAAAATCTCTATTTTTTTTTACAATATTGAATAAAATGTAACGTCGGATGAGAAAGAAGGAAAAAGGAAAAAATAAAAGATGAAAAAAAAAGGAAAAAGGAAAAAGGAAAAAAAGCGCTGAAAAACCCTGAATGGGGTGGTACCGGCCAGGGGCATCGTCCTTCACTGTCCTAAAACCCTACTTTCTCTATAACTCTTTAACCACTCCCAAACTCACCAATAGATCTTCTTCGATCGCAGTCATGACGACCAAGTCCGTGGGTGAATCAGATGTTGGCATACTCAGTTACATTTCTTCTCTCCCTGGCTTTCGCGGCATTCTCAAGCAAAGGTCTCAGCTTCTTACCCCCATGCATGCCCTTCATTTCTCAGGGATGCTATAACGCTCAATCCAATTTCGTACTATCTGCTTGATTGTATTGAAGATAAGGGTCAACTCTTAGAATGTGAAATGAAATGTTGAGAGTAAATTTAACTTATGAAACCGTTTTTCTGAATTGATAACAAAATCAGAATGAATGAGACCAAAATGGTAACTTCAACTGCCAATTGTTGTTATGAATTGGTCGACGTAACTGGCACCATGGGAATGTTCTTATGGTTTCATTGCCAGAGATTTTTTGTGGCCGTAATCTGTTCGGAGGAGTGTTTTTTTTCCTATCCCACTTTTGTTGTTTTATCATTTATTAATGAAGTTTCTGATTCCTCAGATAAAAAGGTTCGGTAGTAATGTGTCCATCGTATAGCATCTGTTGTTTGTTCTCGTTCTATTCTTGGAGTGGGAAATAGAGCAGTGAGCCTTTAGGTTGTTGTAGGAATGCTAATAGCAAATAGTATCATTCAACTATATTCTCATAAGGTTTGGATAAAGCCTAAAGGGACAATTTTTACTTTGTTTTTAAGATTTGAAGAAACTTTTACTCAACGATCCAGCTGTAAGACATTTTTTTAAAGCTTTTAGAACCCTATCATTGTAAATTCATCCTTTTTTGGTTTCGATACAGGTATTCTGATTTCATTGTGAATGAAGTTGACACTGATGGAAATGTTGTTCATTTGACGTCATTGGATGCTCCTCCAGAGGTGGTGAAGTTGAATTTCTGTGTTTGTATTGGATGCCTTAGATGTTGATTTCCTTCTTTTGCGTGAACATTTATGGTAATTTTAATTCTTTTGAGGCTTCAGATTGTTTCGGAAAGCGGACCAACGATAGTCCACAGTACAAGCCAGAGTTATGCTTCTGAAATTGAATTGTTTAGATCTCTAGCTGGTGATTCTGATGCTGAGATTTTGGAAATTTTTCTTAAGCAAATCAATTCTGGCGTGAATGATGACATTTTGCCTATTGTATTCTCCCCTGATACAGACAAAACTCATCGAACGGTTAGCTCTAAGACCTTGTTTGTTAATGTATTTGCACATTTATTTTTGCGTATCGTGCATTTGTTGATTCCGAGTAACAACCAGTGCAGGACATCATCTCTTTCTTCTTTTAGCTCATCTTTAGATTATTCCTTTAGTTTTTAACTAAAACTGTCCATTGTGGTACAGATATCTATATCTATTTTCAATGCTAAATATTTTAATTTTGCTCAAAGTGTAACTTCTCTTACCATTCAGTCAGATTGAACAACTAAACAAAGACATATCTTTGTTTTTCATCACCATATACTTTACTCTTTAAAATTGCGGTTTTCAGGCTGTCCACAATTTCTTTAAGAAATTTAAGTTCCTTGTGACCGATACTATTGATGGGCCAGATTCTTCATCAAAATGTGTCCGTGTGAGGGTGGATTCAGGGGCACAGAATAACCGAGGTCGTTTCTCTAAGAAACGGAAAGAAAGGGGCGATAAACCCTTTGATAGTAGAGGTTCGGACAACTGGCCTGAACATGTTGGCAAGTTTCTCAGGTAAGGTATTTTCTTCTTTTTAGTAGTTCTGCTTGCTTTGGACTTGCTTCTGCCTTCTTATTCATAATTTTACATTTCGAATAAGAAAATATTTATACTTTGGTCTTAACGTCTACATCTGAATTGAATTGAAGTACTAAATATGAACCGTCTTCCAAAAGTTTTGCATCTTTCTCACTGAAAATTTTTGTTACGAGCAAAACAGCCAGTTTGTGCTCTTGCTTTGTCTTGATATAAATGCTTAATGACTTTTTCTAACAAGAGGTTAAATGGTCCTTTTGCTATTGGGAAGTTCTTTTTGTAATCCTCTAGCTTTAGTTGATATTTCTCTGTTTCTGTGCGTGTACTTGTTTTATTATTCGGTTTTCGTTTTTGTATATAAATGCTTAATGACTTTTTCTAACAAGAGGTTAAATGGTCCTTTTGCTATTGGGAAGTTCTTTTTGTAATCCTCTAGCTTTAGTTGATATTTCTCTGTTTCTGTGCGTGTACTTGTTTTATTATTCGGTTTTCGTTTTTGTATATTTTATCAGATCATTGAAATACTTTTATATCATTTCCTATCCCCATAACAAAAAAGTTGTACCATCGCATTGCGTCAATCTAAAAAGGAAATTTTTATTGTTGAGTGATATTTGATTGGAAAATTTTCCAAACTATTTTCTTTTATAGAACTGGCGTCTTTCTTTTTGTGCCATGTAATTATGCACATAGCTTAACAATTTTTCTAATTTATGGTTATCTATCTGGATGTTGAATTCTGAATCAATTTTAAGATGTCAATTTGAAAATATTTTAGGTTTCATCTTTACAAGGAGAACAAGGACACACAAGAGGCATTAGGACTTATAGGAAAGATGCTTGGCATCCAGGTTCATATACTCTTTGGGCTTATTTCTCTCTCTAATAGTTGTTTTCCTGATTCTCTACATTGTATTTTTTGTTTCTTTTCTTTTATTTCCCTATCGACAAATTGGATAAACTGTTTGTGTGCTCCTTGTTCATCACGTTTTGGAGTGGAAACTTAATCCTGTGCAGTGTTTTAAATAGCCTATTGGAAGTGCGCCTAGGCTCAAGGCACAGGTCTAGCGCCAAGCCTGCTCACAAAATAAGGTGCGTCTCAAGCATGCACCTTTTGTGAAGCCACAAGGCTCAAAGCCTTGAGCTTTAGGGCTTTTTCATGTTTTTTTAAATAGTACTAATTAAGGGTTTCCCTTCTTTATTAACTAAAAGAATCAAGTTTACTAAGCCTAAATGCAAAATTTCTTGTGTTTAGGTTCTTTTCTTTTTCTTCCATATTCCCACTTCAACTATGCTCCTTTTCGTGCGCCTTACGCCTAGGCTTAAGAGAGCCATTCCACGTTAGTGCGCCCTAGGCATTTAAAAGCACCGGTCTTGTTTAATTTTTGTTCATTCACGCCTTTGTAATTTGTTGTCTCCTTGTTCATTTATACCTGCCCTTGTGATTTGTAATCTTGTTCATTTGTACCAGCTCTTCTGTTTTTCTTTGTATGCCCTTGTATTCTTTCATTTATTTCTCCATGAAAGCTGTTGAATTCATAAAAAAATTGTACCAGCATTTGTCTAGTGCTTGTCCCTCGTCCAAACTAGGGGTAGGCTAAGCCTGCTCCTTTTCGTGCGCCTTACGCCTAGGCTTAAGAGAGCAATTCCGCCTTAGTGCGCCCTAGGCATTTAAAAGCACCGATCTTGTTTAATTTTTGTTCATTCACGCCTTTGTAATTTGTTGTCTCCTTGTTCATTTATACCTGCCCTTGTGATTTGTAATCTTGTTCATTTGTACCAGCTCTTCTTTTTTTCTTTGTATGCCCTTGTATTCTTTCATTTATTTCTCCATGAAAGCTGTTGAATTCATAAAAAATTTGTACCAGCATTTGACTAGTGCTTGTCCCTCGTCCAAACTAGGGGTAGTTTGCAATTTGTTTGAATAGATTTGGTCACACATACATGTATTATAGTTAATTATGGAGACATTGGTGTCCCCCTTACTAAAATATTGCAGAAAAATGGTTTAAATGGAGTGAGGAAGCTGAAGCCTTTGAACCGTTGAAACAGGTCATGATTTCTGTCCTCGTGTTAGCTCTTCCAAATTTCTCAATACCGTTTACCATTGAAACCGATGCTTCAGGGGTTGGGTTGGTGCTGTATTATCACAAAATGCTCGACCAATTGCTTATTTTAGTCCGAAATTGTCCCCTCGTGTGCAGGCCAAGTCCATATATGAGAGAGAAGTGATGGCAGTATAGAAATGGAGGCATTATTTGTTGGGTACAAAATTCACGGTACTTTCAGACCAAAAAGCCTTAAAATTCTTGATAGAACAACAGGAAGTCCAGCCCCAATTTTAGAGGTAGTTGATCGAACTCCTTGGGTATGACTTCGAAATCTTGTATCAACCCAGGTTGCAAAACAAGGCCGCAGATGCTCTATCCCGAATGAACCACAAAGTGGAACTTAATATAGTGATTGCTCAAGGGTTGTGGTTGATGTTGAGATGGTTACGAGCGAGGTGGAAAACGATGAGGAACTCCAAAACATAATCAACATTTTGAAAGAGGATCTGGAAGGGAAAGTTAATTATAAATTAGTGGCTGGCTGCTTGTTGTATAAAGAAAGGTTAGTGGTCTCTAAAACATCCACTTTAATTCCAGCACTACTTCATGCTTTTCATGACTTTGTTTTAGGAGGCCATTTGGGATTCCTTCGAACTTACAAGAGAATTAATGGAGAAATCCATTGGGTTGGTATGAAAAATGATGTAAAAAGGTGTGTAGAACAGTGTGAAGTATGCCAAGGGAACAAGACGGATGCGCTTTCTCTGGCTGGGCTTTTACAGCCCTTACCCATACCCAACTTAATCCTTGAAGATTGGATGATGGACTTTATAGAGGGAGTTCCAAAGGCAGGGGATTTGATACAATCATGGTGTTAGTAGATTGTTTGAGTAAAATGGCCCATTTTATCAACCTTAAGCATCCATTTATAGCAAAGCAAGTTGCTGAAAAATTAATTGAAGAATTGATCAGTAAGCATGGGATCCCAAACTCATTCGTCATAGATCGTGATAAGATTTTTCTATGCCATTTTTGGAAGTAATTATTTTTGGCCATGGGTACATCTCTAAAAAGAAGCTTCGCATTTCATCCTTAAACGGATGACCAAACTGAGCGAGTAAATCGTTGTCTCGAGACTTACCTATGCTGTTTTTGCAATGAGCAGCCCAAGAAATGGCACAAGCGTATACCATGGGCTGAGTTGTGGTATAATACCACTTTTCACTCATCAACTAGAATGACCCCGTTCCAATCGGTTTATGGAAGGCTCCTACCCCCACTAGTTTTATATGGAGACCGAAAACAGCCAATAACAATGCTGAACAATTACTCAAGGAGAAGGATTTGGTGATGAGTGCCTTGAAAGAAAATTTAGTAGTTGCTCAAAATTGAATGAAGACAAAGTGATCTCCATCGCAGAGAGTTGAAGTTTAAAACTGGGGACGAGGTATACCTCAAATTGAGACTGTACAGACAAAGATCATTAGCTCGGAAAAGGAGTGAGAAATGAGAAATTGCCAGTTCAGAATTAGTGCTTTTGTAGTTTGGACGGGTTTTATATGTATTTCTGCCATTATGTTTTACTTTTCAGCCTTGCTTTTGTCTACTGTAGGTAGCTTTTGTAGTTATTTTGGTTGTTACTTTGGTCTTTTCATGACCATAGTATTGTTCTTGTACTTTGGTCTTTTCTTTGTATTTTGGATATGATGAGGGTGCTACGGGGGTGTCAACCTAGTTGAGATGTCCGGGTGCACCTACTGATCCTATGTCTCTATCTCTCCCTCATTTCTTGGCTTCCCTACTATTCTCATTGTATAGCTCTCTTATACATTGAGATTATTAATAATAAAGAAGCTCATCTCCTTTTCAAAAAAAAAATTAGCTCCAAAATTCTATGGTCCTTGTTGCATAACAGAAGAAATTGGGGAAGTTGCTCATCATTTGGATCTTCCCTCCAAAGCCATGATTCATAACGTGTTCCACATCTCTCAACTGAAACTCAAGTTAGGTCAAAACCAACATGTCCAGCACTTACAACCTGCATTGACTAAAGAATTTGAACTACAAGTGGAACCCAAGGCTGTTTTGGGAATTCGTTGGAACAGTGATATTGGGGCTAATGAATGGCTAGTGAAATGGAAGGGCTTGCATGACAGCGAAGCAACATCGGAATCAATTTACTCTTTGAATCAGCAATGTCCCTCTTTTCGCAGTCCCAAGGTGAGTTTTGCGGTCGATGGTATTGTTAGACCCCCTATTATTCACACGTACAAACGAAGGGGCAGAAAAGGTAATAATCAGGGGGCAGCTTAACCTATTAAGATTATGGAAGGAATATTCTGCTGTGGGACCTACGGGAAGGTATGGGAGTGTATAAGGGAATGTTTTTGGGATTGCTGAGGGCATCATCATTGAGAGAAAAGTTGCAGCAGCTTTTGGAGGAGAAGGCTAGCATTCTCGAATTAGCTGGAGTGTTTATCCTTTGTCTTTACTATCTTCTTCTTGTTATTATTGTCTACTGTGGTATTATCTCCGTTAGAGGATAGCTATATGAACTTTGTCTTCTACTAAAATTCTATTAATATATAAATACAGAGTATTGTCTCTGTTTCTCTATTGCATTGTTGGGATTTTACTGAGTGGCCGGTGTTGGGTCCTAACAGTTTATGTTATGTCTTTGGTTTCTGAATGTGTTTTCTTTGTATCTTCGAGCATTAGTCTCGTTGGCATTCTCTTAATTAAAACTGTGTTATTCTCTTGAAAAAGATTCACCCATTATTGTTCTAGGAATAAACTTGAATTCTGGCTAAATAACTACCTCTGTGGACAAGAGGTCAACTTATCAAAGAGTAATAAAAAATAGTGGAGTATGTTAGTTCTTCTAGTTTGTGTTTTGTTTCATGTGGGGAGAAATGGTTGAACATTTACTTTATTCCAAGTTCAGAAATATAATTTATGCTAGCCTTGTGGTATAGTAATTATTGTTCTTCCTCACACGAGTTTTCTTGGGCAGACGAGGTCTTTTGGTTTTGCTGGCACTAAGGATAAACGCTCCATCTCAACTCAAAGGGTAATCAATTGTTTGTCACTATTTTTCTTACTTGCTTTTGTATGTTTGCTTGATGTAATAGGATTTGGGTAAAATGGTAAATTCAAAGTAATCTTGGTTAATCATTGATTAATTACATTTTAGTTTCCTTTTACTTATCCTATCTTCTATTTATAGAGGCTTCTTCCCTTGTATTCAATAACTTTTGATCATTTAAATAAAATTATCATTTGGTATGCAACAATTGGTACCAGAGAAAGAAACTGTTCATGCTTGAGACTTCCCAAAGCAAAGAGGCGGACATACCCACCGCCAGTCTGTCTTATCACCGAAGACTTCGATTTGACACAGGCGGTCAGTTGAAAGCTCTATCGATGGTATTTACTGCTTACCCGGATGCATATCCTTGCAATTAGATCAATTAGAAAACAATCTTCATTTACAGCTATTGCAAGTCAAAGAAAATAGAGCAACATTTGAAATGGTCCTACAAGAAAGAGAAAAGCCCCAACCTTCTGCAGCTCCCACGACTAAAAACATTCAAGATCTATGTGCAATCACACAATAAAATCAAGAATTCATTCACGTGGGCTGTGAAATCATGTAAGAAATGAACTTACAAGAAAACCACTGGGAAGATGAAGAAACTGTCGGCCATGAAGTTGAAATGGTTAGAGGAAACTAAAACTATTTTCTAATTGGAGCTTGTGCGATTCAAATGGGAAAGGAAACCTCACCACAACATTGTGAGATGTTAAAATTGAGGAAAGTGACCTGGGTCTCACCACTAACATAAAAAATGTTAAAATTGAAGCAATTGGAGAGGTAGAAGTAGGAAAAAATGCCCACGGGCGAACTTTTTTGAGAAACTTGAAAACCTAGTTTCAATTGACCATGAAACAACTTGGGAGATGACATATCTCGAATTAGAAAATTTTGGGGTATTTCACAGACAAGTTAGAGGAGGCTGAACAGAGTTCCGACGAAGAAGGAAGAAGGAGACCTCGTGGCTGATGAAGAAAAGGAGAGGAAGCTTGTTTGCAACTCATTTGCAGTCGTTGGCAAGAGGAACAACCCATATGGAATTTCAAGTGAGAAGAAGAAATTGCTTTGAAAGGAGGATGTTTTGCCTATTTGTTTCTGTGGCTCCTTTTTTCAGACACAACTCAAAAGACAAAGGACCCTCCCTGTGAAAATTTGGGCCTTTCAACCAATGACCCATACACTCTAGCCCAAAAACAACCCCATTCCCTTTTGTTCTAGTCTACTGATCAGCCCATACACAAATTTACTAAAGTGCAAAAAAACCATCACCAATTGGATTTTCTTCACTTACAAAATGGGATTTCCTCATCTTCTGTGCCTTTTTTTTTTTCTTTACTATAGAGCTTTTCTTGAACAAGTTAGTTCTTCGGTTCATTGGCTTGAATCAGATAGGTTGGATATTATTGATATTGATATATATTACCGTTCAAGTGGCTTAACTTTTTTATTTTTACCTTTATTTTCTTTTTCAAACTTGAGGAAGAGTTTTTTATTTGGGAGGGATAGAATATGATGTAATAGGATTTGGGTAAAATGGTAAATTCAAATTAATCTTTGTTACTCGATTGATTACATTTTAGGTTCCTCTATTATCTTTCATTCTCTTTAAGTTGAGGATTCTTCCCTTATATTCAATAAATTTTTATCATTTGAATAAAATTCTCATTTGGTAGACTGTAGACAACATTGCTTGATGAACCACCTACTCCAACCCTCGATCATAAACCCTTGATTGTTACCCTTCCTACATTTTTTTCATGCACAAACACATAGAGGGCAACTAATAGTTATATACAAATCTAGAAATTCCAACCGGAGATGTCATCTGTAACTTTCTTTTGAAAGTAAGAATTCATCATATTGTGCAATAGATCCACTAAACCTGCTTTAACCCAACAGGTGTAGAGAAAGAAACCTCTCTTTTCTTTCTAAATAAAAAAATGTTGCCGTTAACTTTCATGGGTCTGCAAAGAAAGCACCAGAGAAGGAAGATGATCAAATAACCCAGGGTTGACTGTATAACTTTAACAGATAACAACAGCACGGGAGAAGTGATGAAGAAAGTCTATTTCTTCCTTTGGGAAGTAAGTCATGGGGGCATTAACACTGCTGTTCTTCTTGTTAAAAAAGGCACCTTGGATGATTTCTGCTATTAGTTGGTGTGTCTTATGCTGTCATAGTAAGGAGTCTATCGTGCATCTTTTGGTCTATTGTGAATTTGCACAATCTTATTGGACAGTGACTCCCATATTTTAACTACCGCATCGCCTTCTCAAACGATTCTCACTCTTATAAATATGCTCCTTATTAGTCATCCATTCAAAAACAAAAAAGAGACCTTCTGGTACTTCATCATCAAAGCCTTCTTTTGGCTCATATGGAACGAACCCAACCATCGTACTTTTGAAGATAAGGAGTCCGACTACACTCACTTTTTCGATAATCTTTTGTATACAACTTTCACTTGGTGTAAATCCACCTCTCATTTTCATGATTACAGCCTTACTTCTCTTATCTCACAATGAAAGAGTATCTTGTAGATCATGACTTTTTTGCCCTTTTGTGATTTCATCATATCAATGAAATGAGAAAAAAGAGTAAGTGATGAAGGTTGACTACATAAAGTTGACGAAGGGTGGGTGCAAGTGAGGCTAGAAGGCTATAAATAGGGGGGGGGGGGGGGGGATGGGAGATGGGAGTTTCCTTTTAAAAAAGACCAAAAAAAAAAAAAGATGGGAGATGGGAGAGGAGAGAGCATATCTTTTCCTTTCCAATGGGAAGATTAAAAGGGTTAAGGCCTTAGATTATAGCTCCTTTTAAAAAAAGAAGATAAAAATTAGATCCCATCCTTATTGATAATAGATGGTAGAAGAGTTTAGAGTTAACAATTTAAATATTATACCTTTAATTGTGTGGATTGGGATTTTTTCTGGAGGAAGTATTGGAGCAACTCAGGATCCAATTTTTTTTTAATTATAGTTATTCCCCTTCCAAAATTGGGGTTCTTTCTTTCTCTCTCCTTTTATTTTTAATAACTAGTATTTAATATTTGTTTACTCCGGTTTCATGGAGCTGAGAAGTTATGTTCCCTTACATTAAAATGTTTGTGTGCGTTTCATTCTTTAAATAAAAACCTTTTGTTTGCTTGGTGTGATTTCTTTAGTCTATGAAACCATGTTCTGTATTATAAAAAAGAAACACACTTATTTGCATCTTCTACACGTTGAATCTCATCATCATCTTTTCTTGGTGATCGTACTTCTTTTTAATTCATGTGTGGAGAGAACCTCAAAGGTGGATATAGTGATATTTTTATTAAAAGGCTTTTGTCAGATTGTTGGAGATGGAGGCTAAAATATGTTTTCAGATAGGATGGATCCATTATGTTAGGGATTTGATTTGAGGAAAATACTTTTTGCCTTGCTAGGTCACTGTATTTAAGCAACACGCAAGTAGAATAGCTGCTCTGAATGATCGGTTGATTGGTATCAAGTTGGGTAACTTTAGGTAAGGCAGGATAAATTGCATGTTTTTAGCCTTATTTAACATATTAAAATATTTATTCATGCATGTGTTTTCCTTACACTGTTTCCAGCTATATCCAGGAAGGGCTTCTTCTTGGGCAGCTCCTGGGTAACAGGTTTACCATCACCTTGCGGTAAGTTCGTCACTAAAATTCAATTTGATATTTAACATTTTAGTATATATGCAATAACTTCAACCTGATTGTTAGAGGTTCAAATTTTAACCCTTCCAAAATGTTGATGATTTTAAATGACATTTAAGTTATAATGATTCAAGTTATATTTGAACTGTCTATCTTACCAGAGGTGTTGTAGCTAATAGTGAAGACGTGATCAAAGCATCTGCAGAAGCTTTAGGAAGGCATGGGTTTATTAATTACTTTGGCTTACAGGTATGTTTTATTAATTTAATATCTCGTCTCATAAGTAACTTGCTCCATTCCTAGTAAATCTTGGGTTGCAGGTGCGGTGTGTGGTCTTTGACCCTGACTCTGAATTTGTCTAAACGCATCATAGCATCCATACAAATATTTACAATTTTCATATGGAGGTACTGACATGGATTCATGTGTGTTTTTATGTAAGATGGTTCTCACTTCTTCTTAGTGTACCATAGAGTGCCTTTGGGAGGGAATCTCACAAGCCATTGGTGTACCTTATGGTGTAACGTTGGGAGGGAAACTCATTGTAATTTGTAAGTATTTGATATACATTAGGAAGGAGTGCCTTTACAGGTACGGGAGGATAGAATCTTGTCAACTGGACGTAAAGATCTCAACATTGGAAGTGCCTTGTGAGGAGGAATTTTACATGTGGCTAAATGAGGGTGACACTATTTTAATCAACAGTAGGTTCTTGGAAGTGGATTATTTGTAAGCATTTTGGTTCCAAGGGCTAGTTGGCATATCCTAGAAGTGCCTGTCTTGGAACTAAAGGCTTTGGCATTCTAATAGCCCAAGAAGGGTAAATATCTCTATTTGGATTATGTTGTTCGGAAAATTAAACTGTGCTTCAGTAATCCAAAGAAAGCTTCCCTCCCATGTTCTCTAACCTCATGCCTGTCCCTTTGTGAGGCTAATCTGGAAAATATTCAGCACCTTTTAATTGACTGTTTTTGCTTCTCATTGTTGGTTCTGCCCTCTCCAAACATTCAACATTTGTTGGGTTTTTGATCAAGATTTTAAGAATAATATGACTCAAATTCTTGCCGGTCCAGCCTTGAATAAGAAAACAACTGAATTGTTGTGGGTAAACGCAGTAAAAGCTCTCTTAGTTGAAGTCTGGTTTGAAAGAAACCAAAGAGTTTTCCATGATAAACATTCGACTTGGATGGAACGTTATGATTCTGTTCGGTTGAGAGCATCCTCATGGTGTTCACTATCCAAATATTTTCAAGATTACTCTTTGCAGCCTTTATAGCCTCCCCATTTTGAAGTCTTCGATCATTACATCTTCCGGATCGGCCTTATGCATCCACCAGTCTTATGCTCAATCAAGGATTATTCTTCTTTGTTCTTGGCTGCTGCCTTTGTTTTTATGTTTTGTTTTTGGACAGATTATGTATCTTGTACTGGGAATAGGATCCTAGTTTAAGGGTTTTATATCGCTTCTTGGATGTGATGAGGGCGCTATGACTATAGGGGTGTCAACCTAGTTGAGATGCCCGCCTGCTGATCCTCCCCCTATTGCTGTTTGTATAACTCTGTACATTGAGATTTGTCTCTCTATTTTTCTATGTATTAATGATAGTAAGACTCGTATCCTTTAAAAAAAGAAGTTTATGTAGCCTTCTTTCCAGACCTTTCCAGATATTGTAGTGCCAACAGATTGTACGAGCTAAATATTGGAGACATTCCTTTGTAACTTTCATTAACATAGAAAATGAAAGAATACAAGGCACAAATAGGAAGAAAAACTAAGCCAACAAAAAAGAAAATTGTACAAGGGTCTCCAATCTTAAAAGGTATGACCTAACAGATACTTGCAAAAAGAATTCGTCATAGACCTAGAGAAACATTAACATCAAAATTTGCTAGGGACTAAACATGGAAAGGTTCTCTTTAATCTCACCAAAGATTCTACTATTTCTTTCACCCCAAATACCCCATAACAAAGTACGCACTCAGCCTTCCATAGAAAGGCCCAATTCCCTCCAACTGACATATAGTACTTTCCTATTTGTAGGGAAGTTTTCAACAACACAAACGAATTAGTTTTGCAAAAGATTCCAACACATGCAAAAGGTAAGTTCTCTTTGTTCTCTCTCCTCTCTCCTCCCTCTTCTCCTCTCCCTCAGTTTCCCCTTTGTCTCTGCCTCCTCCTCCGGTAGACAAAGAGCCTCGTTGTTTGTCGCCTGACCTCCCTCTGCCCTTCCCATCCTCCGCAACCCCATTCCTTTTCTTCGGCCAGCGTTTTACCGGGCTTATTTGTTATGGAAGTGAAAAGTTGCAAAGTAAATGACGTTCATTTTTTGTCCTGGTTTGAGGCTGGGAAATTTTTGTGGAAGAGGTGGAAGCTAACAAGCGATTGATACTTTCTGCTTCGCAAGTAGTCTGGTTCGTGGATAATATTTTGGAATTTTCCAAGAAACCAACATCAAGTTTTTTTTTTTAAAAGGAAAGGATGCAGATGACAGATTTAAGCTTTCAAAAATTAACACAATAGGAAAATGGTCTATGAGATGTATAGTCTGGCTAAGGCAGGAGGTAGATTTTTTATTCACGTACCATCAGGTGAAGACACAGGGATTGGAAGGTTTTTTGCTGAGTCTCTTCGGGACATCCGATTGCTTCATCAAAGTAGCATAAAGGTCAAGGAGAAGCCCAAGATTTGAGGATAAAAACAAAACAATGAAGGTGTTGGTCAATCTTCCATGGGTTGCTCTGTTTTGCCTACCAAGAAACAGAGCACTGCCTCAACCTTCAACCAAATAAGGTGCTCCTCCCCTGTTAAGAAGACTGATAGTAAATTTTTGTCCCAGCACTGGATAATCAAAAACTTGGAAGTTGTCAAGGAGAATTTCAACAATCTTTTTGTTTGTCTCAAGCCTTTTTGAGTTTAACAAATGGCCGGAAATCTGTAATACTACGCTAAAGTTATACTTTAGTTCAAATGTAATTTAAATCCTCTCTCAGCGGAAGTTGCCTTAATCAAACTGAGTAATGGAAAATTGGAAGAGCTTATTGAAATACCTGGAAAATGGCAAGCATTTGGTAAGTTCCATCTAAAGCTTGAGAAATGGGACAAGATGAAGCATAGCCGTCCAAATGTGGTGTGGTTATAGGGGATGGCTATCTATACGTAATTTACCTCTAGACTACTGGTGCAGAAAAACTTTTGAAGCCATTGGTGATCACTTGTTTAGAGGCTATTTTAGTTGAAACTTTACATCACACCAATGTAGCGGAAGTGAAAATTCAAGTCAAGTGGAACCTTTGTGGTTTTATGCTAGCAATGATAGAAATAGCAGGTGAGAATCGTTGAACTTTTTTCCTAAATTATGGTGATATTGAAGTTCTTTGTCCTCCCCCAAAAGTCAAAAGTGATTTACTCTTCAAGGATTTTTTTTGATCCTATTGATTTGATTAGAGTTTTACAAGTTATGAAGGATGAAGAAGGTGAAGCTCCTGAGATTGACCCAGAATGGGGTTTCATTAAGGATGCAGGAGAATCGTCAAATTTCACAAGAAACCTGTTTGTCTTCATGCAAAACAAATCTCAAGGGAAGTTTCCAGCTTTGTGCTTGCTGGAAAAACCTCTAGTTCAGCCCCATTTGGTGGCCAGTTCATTGGAAGTTAATCCTCAGAATGTGAACTCAGATATGGCATTAAAGAGGAAAGAGTAAGCAGAAGAAGTTATTTCTGTGCAATGCAACCTTTCATTGTCTAAAAGTAAAGGCGTGAATAAGAAAATTAAATTTAGGAAGTCTGTTGAAATCTCTCCAAAAGCCCACCAAGAAGACAACTCAGACGTAGCATTTATTCAGCCAGGCCTTATTCTCTCTCCAAGCCTCAAATTAAAAGCTCTCCCTGCATTGGAATCAGTATCTTCTCTGTCCTCTTCAAGTCCGTTATTAAGTATGGGTAATTCTGACTCTAAATCTTCCAAAGTCAGTTTGAATAGTGTTATTAAGCAAGCTGCAAGAGAAGCAAACAAACTTGAGCCATTTCAGAAGTTACTGATTGGTGCATCATTGAGACATGGCTTGAAAGAGGTTAAGAAGCTCAAGAGTTCGAAAGTTCCAAAAAGAAATTATCCTTTGTTCAAACCATTACGTAAGCAATTTTCCAGAAAAAAGACTTTCAATAATTCCTGGACAAAGATCACAAATCCAGACTTGTTAGAGGGTCGTCCAAAACAGGTCAGTCATATCATCCTCTTCTTTAAATCACATCAATCATTGAAGTGGAAGTTCTCAATTTTCAAGCACATCATGTTTGTCTTGTGCGAGGTACTCATATTCCACAAGATTTGAAAGAAAAATCATTTGTTAGTGTATGCAGTGAAGAGCTTGAAACTTGAAAGGGATGGGGATGATGAAATTTAAAATTCTGAGGAGTTCCCTGAAGGTTTGGACAAGGCTTTAGGCGTCTTACTCCAACCTGGAAAAGAGATTATTCCTTCCAAGTGTAAGGACTTTCCTTTTACTCCTCTGAAAAAGCAAGATATCCCCCAAAAGCTGCACACCATCTTAGAAGCCTGTGACATCTCCCTAGCTTAGTCCAACGAAAAGGAAGAAGCAACCTGAAATTACTTGAATTGCAGTTTTCAGGGTTGTAATAGTGAAGATCATTTCATGGAGCAGTGGGGGAATTGGGGAAAAATCAAAGAGACTCTGAAAAGATTTCTGCAAATAATTAATCTGGATGTTGTTTTAATCCAAGAAACTAAAAGAGACAGTTTTGATAGAGCATTCATAAAAAGCATTTGGAGTTCAAAAGACATTTGTTGGGCTTTTGTGGAAGCGGTTGGGAGATTTGGAGGCATTCTTACATTGTGGGGCGAAGGAAAGATTTCCTTGCTCGACATCACTAAGGGAGAGTTCTCATTTACAATTAAATGCTGTACAATTTGCAAAAAACACTGCTGGATATCTGATGTTTATGGTCCATTGATTCTCGAGAAAGAAGGAGACTATGGGCTGAACTGATGTCTATTGTTGATTCCTGTAATGAACCTTGGAATATCGGTGGAGATTTCAATAGTATTGACAAAGAAGTGAAAGATTCCCAATGGGAAGAGCTTCAAGGGACATGAGAAATTTCAATATATTCATTAAGGAAAATAACTTCATGGAAGTTCCTCTTTCAAACGGCCGATTCACTTGGTCAAGTGAAGGAGAAGTAATCTCTAAATCTCTTATTGACAGATTTCTGGTTTCTAACAAGTGGGAGGAAGCTTTTGAGAAGAGGAAGGCATTCAGTACCTCCTCTTTGAGTGCAGTTATGCTCAAAATTGTTGGTTTGCATTATTTAAATTTTTTGGCTTGGGATAGAAGATATGTTCAAGTGTTTTTTTGATAGATTTGATCAACCCCAAATTAGATTTTTGTACTCATGATGGTGCAAATGAGAGCCAATGCAGATAAAAAATTACACTGCATCTGAATCAGCAATATATTTTGTTAATTGATGCAATGGGTGCTATTGATTCAGTATTTCTAAATGTTTTGCTAACTATGCCATCTGTGTTTTTGAATTAAGCGTTTTGGCAGTGGTTCTGTACCGACTCATCTTGTTGGAGCTTCACTTCTTAGAGGAGAGTGGAAGGGTGCTGTCAATATGATTCTTGATCCAAGAGAAGGGGATATCCTTTTATTAATGCGTGTGCAAGGAAGGATTGTCACTCTACTTATCTGCTTGCTTTCCAATGTTTTTCTCCTTGCAGGCCTAGTTTGTTTCCTTAACTCAATTTTTAATTACAAACCAATGAAATTGCAAAGGCAAGAGACTACTACAAGGAAAGTGATGATATTGATGGAACGTTGAAGCAATTACCTCGATATTTAGTGGCTGAAAGAGCAATAGTAAGTTCATAGATATAATAGTCAGTCATTAATTCCACATTTTTGATTTTCTGATACAGTTATCTCGTAAATGATTTTTTTTTATTACTGTAGTACTGATTGCCTGCAACGTACATACATACATGGATGTGTGTGATTTTGCATTATAGCAAGCACACTGTATTTTCCTTGTGTGTAATAATGATGTAATTCTTGCTCTTTCTAAATTATGCAGCTACAATGTTTGAAGAAATGTCCTGGGAACTATTTGCAGGCTCTTAAAGCTATACCTAGAACTTTGAGAATGATGTAAGCGATTATAATTGGGAAGATTCTAGTTTTCTTGCTATGTGGATTATGCTTGCTGGTTATTGATATCTTTTATGCTTGATATACTTCATTCGACTTTCTTGTGGTTCGTTCTTTCCAAGGTGTGAAAGAAAAAGACCTTTTGGTTAAGTTTTAAAAAGGTTCTTTCGGTATATGTGGTCTGAAAGACCTGGAAGAATTTTCGAGGATGTTTTCGCAACTTTCTATAGTTTTATAGATTTGATATTGTTTCATGCTTTGTTTGAGTGTAAATGTAAATAACCCCATTTGGTTTAAGGTTTTTATGGATGTATGGGGATAAAGAATGTCCAACAATTTGATTGTTGGGAATAGGAGATTGTTTGTGTTTGGTTGTGTGTGGAACGTTTAATTGTTGTGTGAAGGTCTTAAATTTTAGGGAGTAAAAATAACTTTGTTATTGAATATAGGTATCGTCTCTTTAAATATCCAAACAAGGAAACAAATGGTAAATATTTGAGAACTAACATTAATGCACAAACTATCATGGGTTGCCCTAGGGGTACAAAAGAAGACATCGTCTTAATAATAGGGTTAGGCTAAGAGGTCATGGGTTCTATTGAAAGGGAAACAGACAAACACACAACTTAACTATATGCATCCCACATGCTTGTGTCCCTTAGGTAGAACACAAATCTTTGAAGTGTTATTCTTTTCAAGAGCTTTCATTTCTTCCATGACAACATTCTTCCATTTAGGACACTCTAGAGCAATGAATATTTTTCGATATTGTGGTAGAGTCAAGGGTGGTAGTAAAAGCTCTGAACTATGGTGAGAGATTCTTGTATGACACATAATTACATATGGAGTGCTTTGTGCAGGGCCTTGTACCTTTCCTCAGTGCAATAGGAAGATCAAGAGATGGATCATACCTGCTACTATTTCCAGAATGGTTTGACTTAGTTTCGTTTTCAGTATGTTCAGCAACAACCTCGTTTTCAATAATTTTGTCCTCATTGTCTACAATGACCTCATCAATACTGCCCTACTCACCCATATCTTTCAGAATAGTTGTCTCATACCTGTCATTCTCACTCATTCTGTTATTACTATGTGAATTAATTGAATCTGTCATACCTTGATCTCTTATTGGTTCGGACTCAACTTCCTTTATGAGATTCCTCCTATAGTAGGTTTTTCAAGGTTGTTGGTAGGACTGTAGTGTGAGGGCTAGGGTCAGATAAGGTAACCACAGTAGGATAAGAAGACTCTAAGGGAAGCATATAGTTAGACTCTTCACTCCATTCTCCCCTTGAAGTAGGCTAACGGAAAAAAAAGGACAATCTTCTATAAAGGTGACATCCATGGTAACAAAGTACTTACGTGAAGATGGATGGAAGCATTTATAACCTCGTTGGTGCAGAGGATATCCAACCAACACGCAAGCCTGAGCCCTAGGGGTAAATTTAGTTTGGTTAGGACCATGGCTATGGTCATAGGCAGTGCAGCCGAACACCCAAAAGGGAACATCAGGGATGGGACGGTTTGGTTGGGCGGCGGTGTCTGAATAGGATGGGCCAACGCGTGAACTTCCAGCATCAATGTGTGGGCAGTTTCTGGCGACGCGCACGACGATAAGATCTGCCAAATTATGTTTCTTTGCATTTTCTGAAGGCGGCGAAGCCATTCATCCATGGCAGCATTGATTCGAGCATCAACGGCGGCGGCGACGACGACACTAAAATTGGTGGCTGTCTCCTCTATGTGATTTCCATCACTGGTTGTGTTGTTTATGATTTGTTCAATGTCCCGCTCTGATACCATATTGAAGGGAGACAAACAAATACAACTTTACGTGGAAACCTGAGTACCGGGAGAAAACCACGATGTTTTTCTTTTTATTATTTTCGGATGAAAAATACAATAGATACAAGGGAGAATAAATAGAATATACAAGGGAATTAAAAAGGAAAGGATTTAGGAATTAAGGAAAACATTCCCATAATCTTTCCATAAATATTCTAAGATTCTAACAGGTTCAATCCATGGTGGCCATGTATCTAGGAATTAATATCCTATGAGTTTTCTTGACACTCAAATGTTGTAGGGTCGAGTGTGTTGTTTCTTGAGATTAGTTGAGGTGTGTGTCCATAGCTTGCTTGTCAATCAATTTGTCAATGCATGTAATTAGTTCATGAAAACCTAATTTCTCACATTCCACTAATCAATTGTGGACTTTAGTGGGCAAGGTGTTTGCATCTCAACCACATATCCCACTATAAAGTTAGTGGGATTATCTAGCAGAATATTGGATTTACCCTCTAACTTTAGTCAAAGGGCAAATTGGTCTTTTCACCTCTCAAGTCAAAGTCAAACTTTGACTTTTCAAGTAAAAAATCATGATTATAACCATGATTAATAAGTTAATTCTTTATAAGTTGTTTTTAATCTCAGCTGGGTCAAAATTACCGTTTTACCTTCAAGATTCATCTTGTTCCTCAAGTGCCACTGATCTAGTATTGAACAATTGGTTTAAGGTTCAACCTATAAACTGAATCTCCCTGAGGCCAATGAGAGGGTGGAGCTCCCTTGTTCAAGACCTGGGTTCAGTCTCTAAGGGATCAACCTATCTACTAACCTTATAATGTGCAGGAATGAATTTCATCTTGCACCCTATGTTCTCAGTTATCCACTTAGTCTTACCCCTGAAATAGGAGGTTTATTGGACTAGTGTTGACGAGTTGCCTTCATCTATGCAGATCTAAGAATAATCCCGTGCGAATAGAAGTTTATAGTTAACTCAAGATTTAGATTAAGTTATTTAGGTTATCAATAAACGAAATATTTAGTTTTATACAATAAACGGTGTTACAACGTAAAAGTGCCTATTTCATGGTTCAATCTTATTTAACTCTTTACAGTGGATGCCCTACTTTCATGTTTCTACATAAACGATTCAAGTTCACATCTTTTGTACTAACTACAAAGCGGACCGCATCCATAGTGTTCCTAGAATAAGGCGTTCAACCTTATTCATATACTAGAGATTGTTTAGGCTATATACTCGAACTTGATCAACGTTTGTGTTTCTACGTGAAGTTCAAGTTTACTCAAGATAGCCTCGGAACCTTAGTTTACTGGATTCAAGATTATACTATTTAATTTCACTATTAATTTCTCAGTAACAACTTTATTGAATAGAATATGATTTTAAATTACAAACTACGAGTTTTAGGATATAAATTCCAATATACGTTTGGTTTCTGTTAAGTTTAATGCTTTGTTGTACGTGTTGGAGGTGAAACTTTTTGTAAGGATGAGTTAGTTCTTATTGTGTTGATTGAAGGCCCTTTTTTTATAGTTTGTCTCCTATTTTTTTTAGGTTTTTTTTCCTTCTTCCTCTGGAAGCCTGGTTATTCATGAAAAAGGAATTTGTATTCAAGTCTTAGCCAGAAGATTGTGAAAAGCTATGCTCGAATTTTAAGAAAAAAAAATGCCTTTTTTTTCTCCTGTAGGGAGATTTTTGAATGCGGTTTAGTTTGCTAATGGAGAAATGAATCATTAGATAGGATTGTTTTATCCAAATAAATACTGAAACGCTGAAAAGTTGGTAGATTGGACACTCCTGGGTTTGGTTCAAAATAAAGGTTATTATTATTATTTATTGTTTATATTTTGAGCTGTTTTTCTTCAGCTAACTACATTGTTTTCCTTACAACTAATGGAAAATGCACGTGCAAAACATTTGCTGCCTGGGAAGGCAATGCAGATACAATCTGTTATCTTCCATTTCACTCTACTGGCATGTCTCAAGGAGACTTCAATTATTTTAATTCATTTCAGTTTTACTAGCATCCAAAGTGCAAAGTCAATTATTTTTCAGTTGAATAATGATATGACATCATGTTACTAGTTCTATGTTGTTGCAAGTCATCTAGATCTTTTTGGAGATTGATGGTTGGTTATCATTTAGATCATAGATGATTATGGATAAAGGATGATGTCTTTGGAGAGCATGAACCGTTAAAGCATCCCTTACTTTTCAGGTACGTGCATAGTTACCAAAGCTATTTATGGAATCATGCAGCAAGTATGAGAGTGCAAAAATACGGTGCGCTTCCTTAATTATCTACTTATGGTATATGATTTTCACAATCAAGATCATTATAAAAGTTGTGTTTCGCAGTAATCATTTGTGTCATAATTTCTGTGGTTTCACCATCATGTAACAGGGATTGACAAAGTGGTTGTTGGAGACTTGGTATACTGTAAAGAAAACCACACTGAAACAGCTGCAGTGCAAAATTCTGAAGAATATGAAGACGAGGACTGTGGCGATGCTAATTCATACGACTCTTGTCATTTAGAAGAAGTGTGCAAGCTTGGTCTTCCAACTGAAAGACATAAGCTAGTGAAGGTGGGTTCCCGGTCCTAACACTCAAAGCATGCACCTAGAGAATTTTTTTACTATAACATTATTCCCAGAGCCTGTTATTTGAGGGTTGCATACCAAATTGGTCCATTTTAGGTGGGGTTATTTTATACTAACGAACACCAAACACCATTGCAGTTTATACCGCAGAGACAAAAGAAAAAAAATTTCTAGGATCTTTTGTTAAACAGCTTTGAGTTACAATGGATAGACATTTTGTAGAAATGAGAGGCAAAGAAATATTAATCTCCTTTTTCGCTTATTGATTATGTGCAAATTAGATCTTTTTATATAGGAGAAAAACCTTACAAATATGGAAAGAATAAAAATAACAAAAGGATAAATATTTGAAAAATAATATTCAGATACAATTATAGAAATTCCAACACTCCACCTCAAGCTGGTTTAAAGATGTCTTCCATAGCCAACTTGTCAATCAATCTGTCAAATTGTTTCTTTGGAAGACCTTTTGTTAACGCGTCAACAATTTGCTCTGATCTAGGAAGATAAGGAATGCATATTGTTCCCATTTCAATTTTCTCGTTGATGAAATGCGTTAACCTCGACATGTTTTGTTCTATCATGTAGTAATGGACTATGGGTAATAGCTAATAGAAATGGTGGCTCTGTTGTCAAAGTAAATTTGTATAGGTGTAGTTAAAGAAATCTTCAACTCTTCAAGGACCCTTTTGATCCATATGCCTTCACAAATTCCATGAGCAAAGGCTCTAAACTCTGCTTCAGCTTCAGCACTACTTCTGGTCACCACATTCTGTTTTTACTTCTCCAAGTCACCAAATTTCCTTCACCGTAGGAACAATAACCAGAGTTAGATCTTATATCTTTATTACTTCCTGCCTAATCTGCATCGGTGTAGGCTAATATTTGGAAGCGATTATTCTTTTCAAATAGAATACCTTTTCCTGGATATCCTTTCAAATATCTCAACATTCTATAGGCAGCTTCAAAATGAGTCGGACCAAGAGCATGCATAAACTAACCAACCATGCTCACAGCATGTGCAAACTCATGACGTGTACGAGACAGATAAATCAATCTGCCAACGAGTCTCTCATATTGTTTCTTGTCTTTTATTTCTTCCTGTTTTGCTGCTAGTAGAATTAGAATAGGTTTAATCGAAGTTTTTGCAACCTTGCAACCAACTAAGCCTGTTTCTCTTAGTCAAAAACACATTTTCTTTGGTTAACAAAAATCTCCTTATTTGATCTTGCAAATTTACACCTTCTACCATCCATGATGTGTTTCATGTGTCTCAATTGAAGAAAATGCTGGGCACAAAAGATATAATCTCATTTTGAATCCATCTTGCAGGAAGTTTATGTGAATTGTATGTTATGGATCTATGTTTTTTCTAGTAAATAGAACTGGACCACTCAATTCAGCTTTCAGGATATGTCTAAATTGGAATGCATTTATCTCTTCTGTGTAATTTTGAACTTCTGTTATTTTGGTTTTTTTGTATCTTGAGCAATATTCTCTTTCCATTAAAAAGTAAATAAATAAATAGAACTGGATATTTTTCTCTGCATGTGATTGAAATTAATATTAGTCTTGCTGACAGGCTGTTACTGCTGGAGATGTCCTCAGTGGAAACTTTACTATTGATGATGTTGTTCTTCCTTTGCCTGGGTGAGAGTAGCTAATATTTCTGTCCTGTTGAAAGTCTATTTTGGTCGTATAATTGTTGTGTGAATTATTTGATTGATTTGTTTGTTTATTGCAACAGATCAAGAGTACTCTATCCCACAAATGATATTGCTGAAGTGTTATAACGATTTAGCGACTAAGGTCCTTTATTAATCTTAGCTTCTGTCTAGTTTTTGTATTTATATCAAAATATCTCGAGTTTTTCTTTCTACATTGCGTTTTATATATGTACTTCTCTTGGATTTGATTTAGAGCAAAGTACACTTTTGCTCCTTGAAATTGTTTAAGTTTGATGTCTATTTGATCCCTGGGAGTTTCAAAAGATATTTTTTAATTCTTTATATTTTAGAAATGATTCTGAAGGGTCCTAAGCTCATTTGATCATTAGTTGACCACATGAAAAAATGTTGGGGTAGTTAATTTGTTGAAATTAGATTATGTTGACATGGAAATTCTAAATGTAATGGAAAGTATATTTTTTATATTCTTATTTTATAATTGGGTCTTTCCATCTCCACCCTCTCCATTCTAAAATATGAAAGGTTCCAGAAGATAGATTTGAGAAGGAATTGATGGACCTAAGATGAGGACTTTTTGGACGACAGAAGAAGCACAATCTTGAGCAAAATTTCTTACTTTTATATATTTTTGAATGATTTTGAGCAAAATTTTCGGAGGGTGGAGATGGAAAGATCCAATCATGAAATAATGATATAAAATTATTATCCTTTTCCATCTCATCTAAAATTTTTATGTCACCATGGTCCACTCAACAAGTTAAACGTTATGGTGTAGTAGGAAAATGGTATTATGGTTAACTCCTTGATTTATTAGGATCAGGATTAGTAAGAATTTTCATCCTCCCAGTAATTCCTCATACATAACCTTGAGCTTAGTTGTTCTTGAGCGATTCTTGATACATCTTGCACATTTTTTCATACCATAGGTGTTGATTCTCTTGTTGTCTTTCTTGGTAATTGTGGTCAAGGCTAATTTTTGCCCTATTCTCTTCTTCAGCCACACGATGTTCTTCTTTCTTTTTCATCGGGTGTTTATTTTCGGCTGCCTCTGCCTCGTCAGAAATTTCGCCTTAATGTAATTTTGTGTGTGTTTCCCGATTTTTCCTCCCAATTAGGTTGTGCCTTCTCCATTTTGAAAATAGCTTCGTTTTCTTTTTCTTTGATTTCTTCTTCTTCCAAAGTGAGCTCTTTCTCGCACATTTTACGTTTTTTACTCGGCTCGTCTTCATTTTTTGTCCCCGAAGTATTGTCAAATTGAATTGCTTTCTAGCCTCTATATTTCTTCATAGATAATCGTTTAAAGGTTTTTCCCATGTATTTTCCCTTTGTTTTTGCAACCTTTTTTCAATTTTCTCAGTAAAGACGGCCCAGTCTGATTTGTTCACAGAAAAATTTGTTGATAAATAATGTGTTCATAATCTAGTGATAAGAACCTGATTTTCATCATCTTCAAACATTCGTTGCCAGTTTCTTATTGGACTCTTGCCCATCAACTTTCTTTTCATCTGAGTTTGATTCCACCAAACCAATGCCCTTGATTTCAAGTTGAAGACAATTAATTTTACTTTTTTGTTTTCAAGTGTGTTCATATAATTGAAAATTTTCTCTACATTCTTTATCCAATCGAGTAAAGTTTCTAGGTTGGAATTACCATTGAATATGTGGATTTTGTCTTCTTGGACTTGGTCATATTATTGCTGAAAACATTGCCTTCCTGCTCGGATTGGTCTATCACCTTCTCTTTCGAATGAAAACAATTCAGTGTCTTGAGCTTCATGGATGGGTTCTTCGAATCTTGGAGTTCGAAAAACTATGTGATCTCTCTCTTGTGAGTTCCAGTTGCCTCTTCTTTTTTCTGTAAAACTTCTTCCTGCCTCTATTTGGGTAGGTCTTCTTCTTCGTTCATCTCCTTCGTTTTCCTATCCTTGTTGAGGAAGGTTCATCAAGACAAGTTCTATCTGTCTTGATATTTTTGCTACAGTTATATTTAATTTGTCCACCCTTGTTATTCCATTCCAAACTGCATTAGCATCTTCGTCAGAATCGCTAGAATCACTATAATCTGATTTCAAATATGAATATGGATAATTGAGCACGGGTGAAACTATTGCATTGGAATTCTTCTTTTGAATCACTTGAATTCATTCCAACCCTACTTTTGGGATGATATTTGACTTTCTTGCCTATACCAATTTGAATCATTTCTCAAATCTCATGGAGTAAACTGTACTTTTTAAAACTCAAGAACAAAATAGATAGCGATCTCAAACCTTTGAGATCTGAAGTGTATTGTGTCCTTTTTATTTAATTACTTAGAATCTAAACTAAACACAACTAGGTCTATCCCTTGCATAACATGCTTGAGAGAGTAATTTCTGTTTGGGCATTAGGCCCCAAGTTAGCATTAGCAATTAGGATTAAACTACTTGACGACCACCGAGAATGAAAAAAAAAACGGGAATTGACAAAGGAAAATGTACATGCAGTTTTTCTAGAGCATGTACTATCCACTTACCACACTAGGTACAAACCTAAAAGCATTCGTGTAACTATTTTAGCTACGTCATAATTTGGCATCTTGAACAGAAATTGGTGGACAACTTGAAGAAATCTTTCTTTGTTGAGTTGAAAATACTGACAACCTAATATTCAAGTCTTCCATACTCTCAGGAGGTCTGGTCTCTCTGCCAAAAATATTCCTGACTTCTGGTCTTAAATATACCCTTTCCTACCCTTGGCCAATATTTGGGGACACAATTTACATAAATAACTACCCTCATCTTCTACCTTAGTGGTGTAAGAGAAAGCCTGAAAAAACCGCATAAACCGACCAAAACCCCTCATTGGTTCAGGTTGAAACTTGTTGGGTTAGGCAGAAAAACAGATTGAAAATTGAGCCGACCGTTAAAATATATATTGTAAGCGCCAATGCTTAACTTCAAAAAGCATTAGTCTCTTTGTCCTCTGAGCATTAGTGTCTTCAAATTTTATCGATAAAAAGTTTGTTTTTCATTTAAAAAGAACCTAACTACAAAAAGCACTCTTGTTAGGATGGTCTTGGGTTTGAAACTGGGTGAGTGCAAGATTTTATTTTAAGTTGAATTCTTCTGGAAAAAAATATTCCTTCGCTGAAATTCCCTGCGCACTCGGTTGTTTTATGAAATCGAGAACCAAACCATCCCAAAACACAAATCTGAGTAATTCGGGTGTCATATTTTATCAATAAACCGGATTCGGTTTCATGTTCTTTATTTCTTTAACCGATTAGTTGGTTCGGTTTCGGGTTTATTCAATAACTGAGCCGAACTGAGAAGGAAAATGTTTGCTCTCTCCTCCCATTTCCCTCTCTTTCTTCCTCTCTGATCAACCTTCTTCATCTCTTTGCCTTCCTTCCGCAGTCTTCTTCCCTTTCCGACCATTATAATTTAGCACCCTTCAGCTATCCAGCCATCAAAAGCAAGATTATTTTTGTCCTTTCAGAATTTAAGTTTATTATGGAAGTTCTGCATTTGGTTTGAAGAAGGTAATATTTTGTGGAGGACGTTGAAAATAAAAAATCCTTGCCATTAGTCAATTCTCATTTATTGGTTTTTGGATTGAATTTTGGAGCTTCTGCAAGAATAGGTTGCTTCTTTTTTCGCACGGAAAGCTAAGAACGATGCAGGGGTCATCAAAATCTCCAAATTTGCTGCCAGTTATGGATGGGGGTTGAGATGCACTGTGTGGTCTCTTCCATATCTTGTTTGAAAAGTGGAATGACATAAAGCACCCTAAGCCAGAGATTGTGAAAGGGTATGGTGGCTGGATTTCTATTAGAAACTCACCATTGGTTTATTGGAGTGTTGACGATTCCAAAGCTATTGGAGGGTACTTTGGAGGTTTTGAAAGCATCTCCTTAGAAACTACGAATCTGATTAACTGTTTGGAGGCCAAAATAAAGGTCAGCCTAAATCTGTGGGTTTTTGCCAGCTACAGTTGAATTACGAAATACAATTAGGGGCAATATTTTCCTTAATTTCGGGGACATCAAAGCTTTAGAAGCTCCAAAGGCCATTGAAGAAGCTTTTTTCATTAGCAATTTCAACAATCTGATTGATTTACTAAGGTTCAACTAAGTTCCTCAACATACTCGAAACCAGGATTTTCGAGGAACCCTTTTGAAGTCTTGATGGAAAAGGAGGTTTGCAGGGAGTTGGCTTCATCCCATGTTTGCCGGAAATCCCATCCCCAAGTCTCAAAGTTTCCAGAGAAGCACAAAACGGCTATCAGTGACGATGAGGAAATCGAAAGATCAAATTTAATGAAGACTGAGAAAGTTTCGGTCAAGCCAAAACTGTTGCCCAATAAGAAATCAAAGGAAGTTGAGAAGGTCTTCAAGGAGGACAGAGAAAGGAGTAGACAATATAATTAGTTCGACCAATCGGATTTCACTTTAATAAGGTTATCAAAGGAAAATCAAAAGTTAACAGGGGTGGAAGTTTCAAAATGGAAGATCGAAAGCCCTAGTGGGCCCAATTCAACCTTTCCAAATTCGTTTAACAGCAAGCTGATATCACCAGTTTCTTTCTCTGAATTAGCTCCATTATATTAATCAACAGATCTGATCTAAACAGAAGTCCAGCTGCCAAGAGTTCCAACAGTTCTTCTACTCTATTGTCTTCTTCTTTAGCCATCTCTTCTTCAGGCAGAATAAGCATGCATAGTCAAGTTCCCATGCCGATTACTAGATCAGAGCCTTAAAGATCATCATCCCCGAAGTTCAAGTACTCTGTTTTCTCCCAGCCTAATGCTAAGGTGAACTTCCTAAGAGACACACCTATTCACACTCCAATCTTTCCTTCTCAGTAGAATTGTGAGGCCGATTTTGTCTCCCCCTTCAGTGTCAGTTGTGAGGAAATTGATCAATTGGAGAAGTCTTCAGAGGTTGCAAAGCAGAATTTGAACGAACCAATATTGGCAGACTTGGAGGTTTTTTTTCCATGTGTCGAAGAGTTGGCAGATGATTAGAAAATTGTGGAAATCTCTTTGAAATCCCAGTGCAGTGAAGTACCCGCTCACTTGAAATCTGTGGTAGAAGACTGCAACCTTATTTTAGCTTAACTTTCAGCTTTACTCTTTGTTCAAAGCCAGGGAAGTTAGTAGGTAAGTTGTTACGTGGAATATGAGGATTAAAATATCCCAAAAAGAGATGGGCCATTAAGAGATTCTTGAAATCACATACTCAACCTGGAGCTCCAAGCATGTAGGCTGAGACTTTGTGGAATCAGACGGATTCTCAGTAGGTTTGCTCACCATTTGGGATATGAACAGATTAATTGTATTAGTCTTTGAAGGGAGGATACTCTCTAACTGTCAATTGCCTCAGATTGTGTAAAAAAGTTTGTTGGATCACAAATGTGTATGGCCCGAATGACTACAGGGAGAGAATTTTTATGGCCAGAGTTATTTTGTCCGGATATTGCTCACACTCTTCGTATGTTGGTGGGGATTTCAACATCACAAGATGGGTTCATGAGAGGTTCCCTATTGGAAAGGCTACCACTACCAGAGTTAAGGTAGATGGACACATTACTTTACTTGCTGGTGTATACTCAGAGACCCTTGATAACAACCAAGATAATTTAGCTGGTTGGTCACAAGATGGGTTGAGAGGTTCCCTATTGGAAAGGCTACCGCTACCAGAGTTAAGGTAAATGGACACATTACTTTACTTGCTGGTGTATACTCAGAGACCCTTGATAACAACCAAGATAATTTAGCTGGTTGGTCACAAGATGGGTTGAGAGGTTCCCTATTGGAAAGGCTACCACTACCAGAGTTAAGGTGGATGGACACATTACTTTACTTGCTGGTGTATACCCAGAGACCCTTCGTTAACAACCAAGATAATTTAGCTGGTTGGATATGACAGGCTCGAAGCAGGCCAGAATGCAATCGTTGCCGTCATGAGTTATAGTGGCTATGATATAGAGGATGCAATTGTCATGAATAAATCGTCACTTGATCGTGATTTTGGTCATTGTATTGTTTTTAAGAAATATTCTTCTGTCAACCAGAAGTATGAAACAACAATGCTGACAGGATAGCAAGGCCAGGTAGAATGAAGATTTTACAGGAAATATGCAGATGTTAGATGATGATGGACTTGCTGCACTAGGAGAGATAATTGGACCAAGTGACGTTTATGTCAACAAACAATCCCCCATCATAATGAAAGGATCACCCTTACCAGGAATACCAGATAGTGCATATAGACCTTGTAGACAAGTATTTAAAGGTTCTGAAGGAGAGCCGACAGTGGTTGATGGGATGGCTCTTTCTACAGATAAGAATGACTGTTTATGTATCAAATTCTTCATTTGCCTGACCTGTAGACTAGAGCGGTGATAAGTTCAGTAGCAGACATATACAAAAAGGTGTATGTGGCACAATTGTGCAGCAAGAAGATTTCCCATTTTCTGCATGTGGAATTTCTGGATCTAATTATGAATCCTCATGGATTTCCGAGAAGTCATGATAGCAGTTCATGAATATTTTACGATTAAGATGTTCTTTGGTTGGTTTCAAGACAGCTCCGCTCTTTCGTTTTGTCCTCCTGAGATGCATTTCAAGCTTTTCAAAAATTACTTCTTTCATGGATATAGTTTTTTGACGCATGTTTGTTTCCTTTCCTAGCACTTCATTTCAATTGAATTTAGTAGCTGTTTTGGTTGTTTTTCTGTCTTGTTTGGAGTTTGTTAAGCTCTTGGGCCTCGTTTTGTTTGTTTGTATATTTAGATTCTGAATTCTTTGTCCCTTAGAGATTCTAGCTCTTTGTATAATTCTTTTGTACTTTGAGCATTAGTCTCATTTCATTACATTAATTTTTTTTATAAGAAACATGTGTATTCATATATAAATAAAGAACAACCTAAGGGCAAGAGACAAGAGGGCCCTCCCTAAAAGAAACTAAAAAATGATGGCCTTCCAATTGTTGAATATCATTGAAAGGCTATAATTACAAAAGTGTTTGGTGTAACTCGTACTCCACCAAGAAGTTGTGTGTTGCAACACAGTCCAAAAAGAATCAAAAGAATTATAGCTATCTTAAAAAATTGTACTATTCATTTCTTTCCAAATGCACCACAAAAGGGACCGAGTAGCACATTTCCATAAGATGTTTCCTTTCAGGCTATAACCTCTAATGTTGAACCCTTCAATCATCCAACTATCAACCTTACTAGGAAGACAAAGCTCCAAATCAAAAATTCTAAACAAAGTGTCCCAAGCTGTCTTAGTAAAGAGACAGTGCAGAAATAAATGGTCCAAGGTTTCCTCTTCATTACATTAATGAAGAGGCTCGTTTCTGTTTAAAAAAAAAAAAACTGAGCCGAATGGAACTGTTTACGCCCCCAATCTATCCATTTTTCTCTTTTGTATGTATACATGTGTAGATGATCGGAATGTTATTTTGCTAGAAGTGTTCTAAAGATGTGAACAAAGTCAGAGCATTTGTGTTATCTGTGCTCATATTTCTTGCTCATTTACATCAAATTCAAGATCTCTTAGAGAGTTTATAGCTTTCAATAGCAATCTTCAGTACATTAATGACCCATAAGTATGTCACTGTGTAACTATTTCGCAAGTTGGATGATAATGATATCCTTTTGGGGAATGAGGGTGAAGCTAAGAAGCAGATATTTGAAATAATAAGACGTCAGGATTACTTCACTTTTTTTAAAGAAAAATTAGGACATGCGCATGGTGAGGAAAAGTATTAAATATATCTTTTAAATATATATCATTTTTATATAACAAGATAATACTAGGTCAACGAGTTCATGCATTTGGCTTGATGTATTTCACTCTCAGAATTCGTTCTGTATGTCATATGTGTATTTTGTATACTTCAATACATGTCTAACAAGCGTTAGACCTACTTTTAACTATGTACAACTAGTTTCTAACCCGTCTAATGCACTGACAAAGTGCTTAATATGCGTCTAAAACATGTTGGAGGGTCTAAGTGTCCAATATATTTTGAACAAGGACACGCCTAGCCAAACTAAGAACAAAGATTGTGGAGTTTTTATTTATTTATTTAAGAACAAATGTACAAGGAGGGTGGAGCCAGGAGCTTGTGCTGTATTTTTTTCCCTTCTTAGTAGCATTTACTTTTTACTTCAACCTTGTATTCTGTTTGTTTTTACTAATCTTGATGTTTAATTGTTTAGGACTCGATCAGCTTGACGAATTCTGTACATAATGTAAAGTATGTTTAAACTCCAATGAGATTATGTCATTTTCTCCTGTTCCTATCTTCATTGTATTTGTATAATCTTCTCTATATTGCACTTAATGGAACCGGATTTCCATAGGGAATTTTCGATTACCAGTATGACTGGGAGCTATCGGAGAGTTTTTCAAAGACCAAAGGACTACGAGTGGTACTTTCTGTTAAGTTCAAATTATTTATTCCTAGCATTTATGTATCCACTAGAAGATTGAATTCTGTTGTTTGGCAGGGAATTGATCTCATATGTTGATCGTAATTTACCTCTGGCACAGAGTGATTTACATAACCTTTTGAAGTCTCAAAGTGTTGAAATTAGTAAGGAAGAAAAGATAGCCGATAAATCTAAAAATGAAGATTCATTGGATTCCACTGATCAATCAGTGTGCTGTAAAAAGAATATTCAACTTGAAGCAGGGGGAAAGGAGAATGAAAATGGGCAAGGCACTCAGGATCCTCAGATGGCTCTCAAGCTGAGCTTTACTCTCCCGGCATCTTCTTATGCTACGATGGCAATTAGAGAATTGCTGAAAACATCAACTTCTGTGAGATCCACTTTTTCTCTTTTTCATTACTAGATAATAATTATTGTCTCGTTCAAATGTAAGATTTTGGTTGAAGTAGATTTCTGCAAACTTTCTCTAAACCTTTACTGTAGAGTATATGCAATCTGAATGTCGTGTTATTGTTTGTTATTGTTTTACTTTAGAAGTCTTGGAGTTATTGTTTGTTTGTTATTTCAGGTTGCTTTCCACAAAACTTTAAACTAGGGATTAGCTTTGCCATACATGGAGACTGATGGGAATTCAGAGAAGTTCAGTAGGAGCATAAAGGTAAAACAAACTTCCTACTTACTTCGGAAGTTGATTGCTTTTATGTGGGTGGTAAAAGAATGAAAAATACAGAATGTGATTCTAAGTTTCTTTTGTACATTGCAAATGTTGCTTGTTGGTTGTTTAGCCTTTAAAAATAGGTGGGTGAGTCAATTTTAACCTTAAACTTTCAATTTCATCAATTTAAACTGAAGACGTATGGTTACTTTTGAAAGCAAGTGAGCAAAATAAACAAATAAATCACACAAAATTCATTAACAAATTGATCAAATAAAAAATTCTCATACTTATCAATAAAATATCCAAATCCAACTGGCTAAAAACATCCAACATAAGTAAAACTAATACCAGCAAAAAAGTCTTACTCAATGATAAGAATGCCTGTTGTTCTATCCATAGGAGCACAGATGTAGATACAAATATAGACACAGCGTGGACAGAGTGACGTAACATTTAAAAAAATTTAGGGCACGTCTGTGATTATTACATACATTTTTTAAAATGTGTACATTTTTAAACAAGGAAATTTGAAGTCAATTTATTTATGCATTTATAATCTTAAATAGTTTGTTTTATGTATTTCCTTCTCAAATTTTATTATTATGTGGTGCCTATTTAGTATGTAATAAGTGCTCGATACACATCTAAGGGATGTTGGTCCTATTGTGACTTTGTACAACTAGTGTCTAGTGACTTTGTACAACTAGTGTCTAGCACATTTATTGTACTAACAAGTGTCTAAAACTAGGAACTTGACCAATTTTTTTAGCACATCTTATGTAGTTCAAATAATCAATGATTTTCACGAAAAGGCTGTGCGAATATACAATCAATCAGCAAGTGGTAAGTATTTTTATCATCATCTACTATTAATGAAAGAAATCTACCACCCTACACTCATTTGTTTAGTGAGTTCTTAAGAAACAGTCTTGATTTGGTTCAATTTTGTTGTCAGTTCTCCAGATTTTTTTCTTATTTTTATTCTGTGCGCAAACGTGTGCACCCCTAGCCCTCACTCACTCCTACCTTGTGTTGTTGTCTTTCGAAGTTGTAGATACATGATAGATGAACCAAGTTTTGCATTTGCAAAGCTTGGTAAGTATTTTTATAATTATCTACCATTAATTAAAGAAATCTACTACCCTAAACTCGTTTGTTTAGTGAATTCTTAAGAAACAGTCTTTGATTTGGTTCAGTTCCAGTTCTCCAGGCTATTTTCGTATTCTTTTCTGTGTACAGGGACATGTGCACCCCTGGCCCTCACTAACTTTTGCCTTGTGATATTGCATTTTGAGGTTTTAGATACATGATAGAAGAACCAAGAGTTGCATATGCAAAGCTTAGTGCCCGCATGGGTCAATGTAGTTGCATTGCGTTGAATGCAGGCTTTATCATTACCTATTTTCTGGTGGTTATTTTCTTGAATAATTTGAATATTTTCTATAATCCTGCCCGTTTGTCTGTTTGCAGAGAGAACCTGGGGACAAGGGCACTTCGGAGAACACGAAAATCTTTCTAGTGAGCCAATCTGCTGTTTCAGTTTGGACCAATTCCGTTTGAGGTAGGCCCATATCTAAAACATAGTTAATTTTCTACATGCACTTGTATGAAAATCCCAGAAATTAATGGTTAGAGATGTACGGAAACGTTTTCTTTGAATGTCGAGTATTTGTATTGAAATGAATTAAATTAAAATGAAAATGACCATGGATTTTTTTTCAAGTGAATGGAATGTTCCTTTATTGTATTCATTTGCATGAACTTTTTTCTTCTAACTATTCTGTTAATCCGAGCATAGTTTAGTAGTTGAATATTTAATTCCCAATTTCAAAGGTTAATGGTTGTAACTATTGAACTAAAAGATAAAAGAATAAATGTTCACCCAATATCCGTCTTTTGGAGTCTTGAAAAGGGTTTATAGAAATGGCTCAATGCTTGGAAGTTGAGTTTTTGATTGAAAGTAATCACATCACATACAGGCTCAAGAAAAAGCTTAAGGGGACCTCCAAGTATAAGAACCAAGTAGCAGAACAAAATTAATGTATTCAGGAGGTGAGATTCAATAACGATGAAAAATATAATAGTAACTTCGAAAACTAATTTTCTCAAGTTGGAAACAAAAATATATGTTTTGAATTTTGATTATAATTGCTGCTTTGATAATATATATGATTTTTCCCCTTGAAATTAAGAATTCAAAATAAAAAAATTGAGGTAGATTGGTATAAGTTGATATTGAAACTCTGTTGTGAGTTCTAGAAAAAACGATTTTGAACTTACAAGCCATTTGTCAATACATTTGTCCCTAAAGAAGTCTTTTTTATTTGTTAGAAAAGGTAGTGAAATTCATATTAATAGGATGAACAAATTCACCTATAAAGAGCCTTTCACCGAATACATTCAAGACCGAATTAAAAGGGTGGATCGACTAAGAAACCGATGTGTTATGAATTTTGTTCAAGTTAAACCAATCCGTTTTATTTAAATCACACAACAAATGTGCAACATATGACAATTACAGCAATTTATCAAACAGGATTTTTACAACCATGAAGCAATTATTTTTACAGCATTAACACACACAAACATTTCCTTCATAATACAGTGGGCCTGATCAATCGGACACAATGCAATCAAATCAATTCCCCCCACCAATATCTACCTTTGGAAAACTACTCTAAGCGCCATATTTGACAAGACTTCCAAGACTATTGTATTGGTAAAGAAAAATGGCTTATTTGACAAAATTTAGGCCTCCGGAAACTTCGCCAATATAACTAAGAAACCCCTGCACTTTTAGCCTATAACACAGAAAATAATGGCTGCTACCACAAACTCCGTTGGTATTATTCATTGATTCAGATGAACCCTCCCAACAATAAGTCACCACCAAACCCATCCCCTACTTTCCAATAAACCACAAATTATAAAGAAATCAGTCATCTATGCAAAGTCTTTTTTCCAATACTGTACTATGGCTACATTGTAATGAGATCCAACACAGGCAAGATAATTACGAAGGCTTCAGAGTCAGTTACACATAAGAAGAGATTAATCAAACACCAATTTAAAGTCTCCCAAAGTCTCCCATTGAACCAGGGCATCAATAACTATAAGAGGCAAATCAACAAAATGAATAACAATTAACAATGAGCAAGAGCGAGCAATTTGCAACCCAAAAGTGTATTATTCACTAATCCATGAATAATAAACTAACTGTATAACAATATGAAGAAATAATAATCAAAGAAACCAAATACTTTACCGTGCAAATCCTCCCTCTAGTTAGTACAAATTTGCATAACTTGTTATGCCAATTCTATATCGGCACATATCTCTTAACTGCCTGCTTACCCGCAACTGCAGCTGCAGCAGCAATTCCTCCAATAGCACCGGCGATGGCAGCCGACCTTGGCCCAGACGCCGCCTTATAAACAGCACCAGTCCCCAATCCAGCTACAATACTGTTTAAAACATCATCAGAACCTCTCAAATGAATAACCCCACTTTCCAAACCAGCAAAAATCAAGCCAAGGATCCAAGAGAGTTTCCAGCCCTCCGGCCAAGCTGGCCCCCAGAGTTGAGAACTCGATTGAGACGGAGTTTGACAGAGTCACCAGGCTCAGCTGCCCTGAGGCCCTGAATGGAACCCCTGGCGCCGCCAAAAAGGGCGCCGGAGAGGTAGCCAATTCCGGTGTAATATTGGAGGTTTTCGCCCCAAGAACGGTGAGGCCTGGCGGCTTCTTCGAAGAAAAGATGCTCGGGGGCGGTGGGGAGCTCGTAGAGCTTGGTGATCGGAACGTGTAGGTCTTGGTAAGGGTGATAGAAGCGGGATTTCCGATCATCGGGTGATTTGGAGGAATTTTCCATGGGAGGAGGAGAAAGGGAGGTTTTGAAGGAACAGAAATTAGGGTTTAGGGTGAGTTGAATCAAAGGTTGGAGAGAGAGAAAACAATGGCGAGAAAGAGAAAGAAATGGTTTCTCTTTCTTTCTTCAAAAAGCTTCAAAGGGTTTGAAAGGGTTTATGGAGAGGAAGCTTCGTGAGTAGCGTAGGGTTTAACGCGGAACTAAAAACAAAGAGCTAAAATATAGAAAATAATAAAAATAATTAATACCTTTTTCATCCAGCTCTATATACTATTTATAAATAAAAGAATTCTCTCCTTTAATCCCCTCTGCATTTGGTGTTATTTTTCAATTCTCCTTTTGGTATTATTGGTATTCTCGTAAGTTTGTATTCAATTAATTTTATTAATTGTGGTTTTCATGTTTAAATACTTGTGTATTAAATATCGATGTGATTTTTATCTCTTTGTCTATTTTAATTAATTTTAATTTTTAAATTATTACTAAGTTTGGTTTATTTCTTGTGATGCAGAGAAGTTTAAATGTTTTTTTTTAAAAAAAAAAAATGGAGAAGTTTTGAAAGAAATTAATTTCAACTCAAGAAAATAATAAATAAAAAAATACCATTCAAAAAGTCTAATATCAATCTATCTGTCTATGTTGGGTCAAGTTTGCAAGCTCTACTATCGTTACTTTTATGATTACAAGTACATTTTGATGAACTTTTAGATTTACCTACCCATAAAATTCTTTGGTGTCTAAGTCTTTCAACTTTACAATTACTAATAATGGGAGGTAATGTTTTCGTGACATCATCTTCATCTCTCCAATCTAAATAAATTCCAAATCGATTAAACACAACTGTTGTGTATTGTTGACAATGTTCTTCTATAATAAAACTCACCTATAGGAATATAGATGGTGTTGTGCAAAATGAGAAAAAAGAAAAAAGATTATACAAGAAACTCATACTCAAAATATCACTAAAACTATCTAAGCAACTCATACTGAAATTAACTATCTTGATATATAGAAATAAATTTTTATCTCTATCGATCTAGGAGATAGTAGTTTATCTTTATCTATCTTAATAAAGTCTTTCTCTATCTATCACAAAACAAAGTGATAGACAAAGATAGGAGTCTATCTCCGTCTATCTATCTGTTATAGACATAGATCTATCTCTTTGTAACAGACCTTTTCTTTTCCAAGTAGCAACTAGGAAAATCTTTGTGATAGACAAATTTAGAAGTCTATCTCTCACTATCTAGAGATCTATCTCTGATAGACAGAGATGAAATTCTATCTTTATCTATCTTTGCCAAGAAGCTAGTTGTCTATCTTGTCAATCGTGATAGATAGATTGTGATAGTTTTATATTCCTTTGTGTCAATTCTGCTGCTTTTGCTTAATTTTCTTGGATAAGGGAATAATGATGAGCTCTATCATTTTCTATTAAGATGACGTCAATAAATGAGTTTTGATGGTTTGTAGTTCTTGGTTTATTGTTTTTTCTTTTTTTAATTTTTTTTGTTAAATAAATTAGCTTTTATGAAATTAACTATCCAATAGTGATGGATAAAAATATATTTCTTTCTATTTATCTCAAATAGACAATGATAGAAGTCTATCTCTGTCTATCACAAAGCAAAGAGATAGACAAAGATAGAAGTGTATTTCTATCTCTCTATGTGTTAATTCGAGATAGAGTTCTATCTTTGTCTATCAAGATAACATCTATCCCTGTCTATGTGTGATAGTCAAAGATAAACTTCTATATCTTTGTATCACTAAAGTATTATTGACGCTTCAAATTAAGGACATAGATAAAAGTTGGGTGCCTTTCACTTATAGTGAGAGAGAATTAATTGAATCTATGAATTTAGAAGATTAAGATAAAAATAGATCTATCTCTATCATGAAATAAAGAGATAGACAGAGATAGACATATATCACTGACAATTTGTGATAGATAGAGATATGTCTATCTGTCACACCCCTTCCCAGAATTCTTTAACTTAACCCTAACTTAGCTCCAAAAGAAGGTGCGAGGGTTGGAAGGTATTGCCATAACTTGACAACACTCACCAATCGACTAAACTTGCCTGACTCAACTAGCAGTCTCAAAACAAATGCATGCTTTTATCAATAACTTTGACTACTAGTTATAACTCATGTGAGACAATAGTGGAAGTTTAAACATGAATATTCAATGAAAGCTTAAGCATGATATAACTTTTTTTGGGTACTAATCTGACATATATTAACACAGACTTTTATAGCAACAGTAGTTATGCTACATGCTCACCCTAGATCTTAACTTACCGAGTTCATACTAGATCTCAATAAATCTTATTAAGCATTTTAAACTGATTGGCCAAGTAGTAGTAAGCTCAACTCTCAAGATGCACAATATCTACCTGAAGGGTGAGAAAACATTTGAAAGGTTAAGTTAAAAGACTTAGTGAGTGACAGTTTTATAAAACATGATTTCAAACACAATTTAGCATAAAACCTTAACTTTAAGAAACATTTAAGCAGTAAGAAATCATTTCACAGATACTTGTAAACATTAAACTTTTGATAATATTTCATAGATCTTTTGTAAACCATGGATTAATAACCCATGCAGTACGAGCACTTCATCGTCATAAGAAGGACTGGGCTTCAAAGCACCTTTATCAATAGTAAATGTACTAGGTGGGAGAACACCTCATCAACTAAAGAAGGACCTCATTATAGGCATAAAAAGTATACCTTCCCTGATGGACTGTAGACCATAGGCTCGTTAGCCTTTCCATCAGTAGCATAGTTAACCGCATTGCACAATGGCTCTTATAAATAGTACTCTTTAACATTCGATCCTAGGATAAAGTATGTTTGAAAACTTAAAATATACTTTTTTTTTCGGTTCACATAGTCATAAATATACTTTTAAACATAATATAAACTTTGGGAACTCAACTTAAAACCATACTTTGTTTAAATAAAAAATTTAGCTTGCAAATACTTAAACATTTATGCTTGCAAATATTAGTAGAAGTCAGAAAGCTCAATAAACTTCTCAGAACATAAACATACTTTAAACATTAACTTGTAAATCATGCTTTAAAAATCAATGTTGTCACTCACAATACTTGGTTTAACACTTGGTTTAGAACTTCCTCCAATTTCTCCTTAACATGAAAAATCCATATTTGAGTCTTAATAAATTCCTTAACCTTGAAAAATATCCAAAATTTGATCAAAATTGCAAAAACAGAAAAATGGCCCAAAAATCTTGTCATGGCATTGTTGGCCACAGGACATAAGACGCAGGCAGCTTGCGTGCATAGGGCACTAGGATGCCCGACCACGTCCCTGTCGTGCGCGCCTGATGGCTCGATGATGCACAACGTGCCCCTTGCGCATGCACTATTATTCACATGGTGTGTGTCACAATCCGTCTCGGACACCTCCTTGCTCGACTCGTGATGTGGCGTGATGCCAGCTGAAGTTGTTCGCCTTCGGAACAACTTCAACTGACACATGACATGAACAGTTGCAAATCTTTTAAACAACGAAAGTCTTTCAATCAATAAACATTTACATTATACTTTGGAAATCGTAGTGCAGGCCATAGGAAATCTTTTTAAAACGTATTATGGAAAATGAATAAAACATGGAATATAAATATTTGAACAATCACAATACTATTTTAAACAAAACAATGTCATTGCATAACAAAAATTAAGTTGGCCTCGCAATAGTAAGTTGAACGTACAAAGATCCAATTTGTACCCAAAAAGAGGAAAAACGTTTTGAAAGAGTAAGTCAGAAGACATAGTGAGCAACGATTTTATAAAACAGGTTTTCATAAACATTTTTGTATAAAACCAAAGCTTAAATATATTTTATCAGTAAACAATCATAACATGAAACTTGAAACAATTGCATAGCTTTTCGAAGACAATCGTACATAGCCATAAACAATATTTACCCCTTCGTCCGAAGACAGAACAGTTGTTAGGTAGCTAACCCTCCTCCTTTAAGGCATAAAATATACCATTTGTGATTACTCATAAACTATAGGTTTGTCAACCCTACCATCCGTACGGAGTTAACCACATGTATACAATAGGTCTCTTGAAATATTCGGGCATGGAGAAAACATTTGATAACATAGAAACATACTCTTGAACTTGATAATGAAATCATTCAAACATGGTGAAATTGATTGTAAGAAGAGGGCTAAAACTAAAGGTGACTCAGCTAAAAAGGGAAGAAGGCTTGGGTGACTTGGGTTTTTAGCTTGAACGCGTGGACGACTCGAAGGGGATGAAAACGTGGCTAAGTTTGATGAAACTAAAAGCGGAAGACGACCCGACTACTTGAAGCACGACTGGATGGAGGCTTAAAATAGAGGGATTTGCTCAGTACGCACGGCGTGGGGATGGCGTTAGACGCTTTGGCTCGGTAGGAGAAATTGAAGAAAGAAATCGACCATCACCAGAAATCACCCGCACCAATTTCAAAACTGGAAAACAGTCATTTTGGAGTTTTTTTAATGTTCAACCTGAGTTTTTTTTTTTTTTTTCTTCTGTTATAGATCTTAAATATTTTCATAATTTTTCTATGGACACGGCCAAAAGTAGAAAAAAAAATGATAAAATGTACCTTCTAAATGGTAAACTAACACATTTAAAAGTTAAATAACTTTATGATAGTCATTTTATAACCCTTTAATAGCTATATGATATCATTAGTTATATATCATATTTTTCATGTTTACATTTGAAAAAGAGATGACATAAACTATTTTTTTTCTAAATATCATCGGTAATTTTCTTTGTTTTTTTCATTTTACTTCTCATTTTTTAGTCCAAAAAACATTCCATCTTGGTGAATTGTCCCATTTCCATCATGTGATGTTCTATTTTATTAATTTAAAATAAATTTTAACTTATAAAAATGTTCTTAAATTTTGTTATTTGTTTTTCTTAAAAAAAAAAACTCATATAATTTCAAAAGTAAGAATGATATACATTTAAACTTATAGAAAAATACCTCCAAAGTAGGATTTACATAGAAAATAGTGCAGTTGTGACTAAACCAAAATTTAAATCACCACTTGTTTTAAGTCACTACCACACGGTTTTATGTCTTCGTTTTTGTTCAAAATTCTAAACAACTTGTATTTTTGGGATAGTTTTAAAAGAATTATGAAAGTACAATATTACAAAGTTGGAAGGTGTACAAATATATTTTTTAAAATTTTACTTTATAAAATAAAATAGTAAATAAATTTATTGTTTAGTTATTGAAAATGTTGATACTAAACAAAAGTGATTTAAGAAAAGAGATGTAAATACTGTAGAATGTTTGGCAAAACTTGGGTTTCGTAAAAGTGATCCAAGAAAAGAGCCTTCACATATATATCTAATTTTGCATTAACCATAGACATATATAAGTTACTTTATAGAAAGCCCACAAAATACAATCATCTCTCCCCATTGCTTTTGTTTTATGTTCATTGTTCCGTTAGAGAAAAATTCTTTATTGCATGAAAGATTCTTTCCAGCTTAATTGGGTTCAATTCTTTGAACATTTCCTACTAACTACTTGTTTGGCAGTGTGTAATTGCACTATAGATAGACAGCTTTTTCTTTCATAGGGTTTCATATTTTAGGCAAGTGTCCAGTCTAAAAAAAATTATAATCAAAGTTTCAAGATTCAATTCAAACCATTTAAATTTTGGAGACCAACTAAAAACCACTCTCAAATTTAATTAATAGGACTAGTAAGTTAAAATAAACATAGTTCAGTGGACATATAAACTGTGTACCCTAATAACCAATCTCATTCTTTAATTGATGATTTTGCTTTTCTGCAAAGTAGTCCAGTGTAAATATCGAGAAAAACTTCAAATCTAAAGATCGAATAATACAATATATATGATAATTTAGATTTTTTGTACACAATCGTTTAGAAATGCAACGATACATAGCTCTTTGTTAACATTTTTTACTAATCTTCTAAACGATTTAGAATTCCTACCGAAAACGAAAATGATCTTCATAATAAAATATAGAATTCTTACCGAAATTTTCTAATCTTCTAAACAATTGAAACGTAAAACGAAATTTAGAATTCTGATTGAAAACGAAAACGAGAATGGTCTTCATAATGAAATGTAAAATTCTTATCGAACTTTTCTAATCTTCTAAACAATTGAAATGAAAACGAAACTTAGAATTCTTACTGAAAACAATCTCACCGCAACAATCTTGATAGTGATATATAAATGATTGTGAAAAAGCTTCAAATGATATTTAAACGATCTATATTCTCGAAGATGAGAAAGATATAGAAGAATATTGAAGATGAAATAGAAGATTTAAACAATTGAATCTTATACTCTAAACACCAAAGAAAGAAAACTTGGAAGAGGAGATAATAAATCGCAAAAAAAAAATAATAATAATAATAGTTCGCAAGGAAGAAGAAGAAAAAGAAGTGAAAAAATACACACATTGTCCCAAAATATTCAAAACCAACGAGGGCATATATGAAATTTATGAAAAAATAATCAAGTTTCATGAGCTTTTATTATTTTGTTATACAAGTCGTAAATTGTTGAAATTTATGTCCTAAAACTCGTAGTTTGTAATCATAATTGATACTATAATCTTAAAGCCAATAAACTAAGGTTCTGATACTATTTTTTAGAAAACTTGAACTTTATGTAGAAACATAAGCGTGGAACAAGTTTGAATATATAGCCTAAATAGTCTAGTATACGAATAAGGTTTGATACCTTATTCTGGGGACATTATAGATGTAGCCCGTCTTGTAGTTAGTATAAACGATGTGATCCTAAATCGTTCATATAGAGACATAGAAGTGAGACATCCTATGTAAATAGTTTTGATAAGACTGGAACCATATTTCACTTTTAAGTTATAACACCGTTAACTTTAATAAAATTGACTATTTTGTTTTAAGATATCCTATGTAACTTAATCTTAAGTCTAAGTTAACTATGAACTTTTGTTCATACGAGATTATTTTTAGATCTGCATAGATGAGAGCAGTACAATGACATTGGTCCAATAAGCCTCTCATTTCAAAGGTAATTAAGAACTTGTGGATAGCTAGGGACATATGGTGCAAGACGAAATTCACTCTTAGTTGCTCTAGGTTTAGTAGATAGGTTGTTCTCTTAAGGATCGAATCCAAGTCTTGGACAAGGAGCCCCACCTTCTCATTGGCCTGAAAGGGATTTGGCAAAAATAATAAAAAAAATTATAATAATAGAATTCATGTCACTACATTTTCTAAATTGCAAAAGTAGCAAATTTGAAAATTGATAGTCCTTTGATATCCGTCGATATATACTAATTACTTGTCATATTTGCAATTTGCAAAACAAAAATGTTATGAAATGTTTTTGTAATGCAATTTTTCATTATTTAATTTAATTTAGTTTAAGAAGTGAGAGTTATATGGAATGGGGGGGTCCCTCCTTAATTATACACTTGCAAAAGGGATAACGGATGACTTGAAAAAGAAACATGGAAGAGCTCTATGCAAGCTCTCTAATCTTCTCTCCACAAAATTCAATTCCCAATTTTCTAAAAGATTCCCAAAAACCAAACCTCAATCTTATAGAATAGGGAGGTTTTTTTCGGGTGTTGTTCGCGATCCAAATCCTAATCGAACGTGAGTTTTTGTAGGTTTTGAGTCGTTAATAAAAGAGAGTTTTGTTATCTTTATATTTTTATTTAATTTTAAAATCATGGTTAAAGTTGATTTTCTACAATCAAATATTATTCTCAAAATTGACACAAATTTGTCAATGATAAGTATTTCAAAATTTGAATTAAATTTGAGTTAGATTTCTTGGTGTCATAACCATCTCAAGTTTTGATTGATTTATGTTTTAACTTGCAATGTTTTTTGTGGGCGTTACTCATTATGAATGAGAATTTTGTACAATTTGAATATTTATGGTAAATTATGGTCATGGATTTATAATTTTACTGATGTGATCAACTGTATAGGCCCATGTTTTGGGCATTTTATTGTAAATCGAGTATTTATAAGTTTGTGTCTAGATCGGGGTCATACAACAAATAATTTCAACACCAAATTTGCCAAAAATGAATTTAGAGGCTAAGAAACTCCATTCTTTTATTTTTTTTTAAATAATGTAAATTTTGAAACATATGTCAAAAGTAAAAATATGGTTGAATGCAAAAACTATTGAAAAAATAAGTGAGTTTAGGTGGAGTCCACCACGTCTTCTATTTTTTACTTTATTTTTATATATATTACACTAGGTTCCACATTTTTTATTTTCTCATTGTTTATATACGTGGGTTCCACATATTCTACTTTTTCTCATTATTTATATATACCTACCCATAAGTTTTTCAAATTTAATTTGTAATCGAACTAATTTTTGTTTTTTTTCCTTTTAACATAAACATTAAACTTTTTTATTCAATTAGCAATGTGCTTGGTGACTTCAAGTTATTGTTATTTTTTTAATATATATTTTAATAACATATTTTGTTAATATATGAATTTTTTTTAAAAGAAAAAGTGAAAATTGGAAAAAAAATATGTATAATTTTGGTTAAAAAATAATTAAATTAAATTAGAAAAATTGAAGATTGAAGATTGAGATATTTAAATATATATAAAGCAAAAAGAAAAAAATAAATTAATTTAATAAAGAAAAATATTTTTAGAATTTGAATGTTTAGTATATATAAATATTACATGTGGATATATATATATATAAATAATGAGAAAAAGTACAATGTATAGAACTCACGTATATAAATAATAAAAAAACGTGAAGTTGAGAGTGTAATGTATAAAAATAAAGTAAAAAGTAGAAGATGTCACCTAAATTCACCTATAGTATGTTTTAACATAGGTTCAAAATTTACATTATTTTTAAAAAAAAAGCTCAGAAAGTTAAAAAGAAGTTAGGTTATATTTGATGGGAAGCCAGCTCAGGTAGAGAATGAGGATGAGCAGATGAAAAGGTACACACAAAACCCAAGAAAGAGTGGGCCTAAGCCCAAAATGGAGAATTTGGAAGCTCCAAAAACCAATGCAACCAAAGAATAATGAAATACATACAGTACCTTCTATTCTAATATCATTCCCCAAACCAATATATGTACATATATATATACACACACATATATATTAAAAAGGTTATGAAAGAAAGAAAGAAAGAGAGTAGATTAAAAAAATTTGGAAAACAAAGGCAATATAATGGTTGTTGTATTTTGTTGATTTAGTGGATTTGTCTTTGGTGAGGGACCATTAAAAGTGCAAATGGAAGGGTACCCCCTTCCCTTATATATATATTTTTGGACAAACTTCTCCGATGGGTAACAACTAATCTTTTATGACACATCTCTTTCATGTTTTTACAACTCATTGCAGGTTGTTCAACCTATTTAATGATCTTCCTCTTTCCTTTCGTCTTTGTCTTTGTTTTTCTTTCTTTGTCTTTCTTTTATCGTCGGTATCATACTTTTTCTTCAAATTTTTTTTTATCTTCTAATCAAAATATCAATATATTTTTAAATAAATAATTTGATGTAGTGATTTATAATCATTTCACGCCATTTCCTTAAGAATAGCTCAAACTGTTTGAAAAATTAAATATATTATAACCCGTTGTTTCTAGACATTAATAAGTTTATCAAATTTGACCATTCAAAACTATTTCAATTAAAGGGTTAAAATTTAACTTAAATCCTTTGTATAAATTTATATATTCAAGGACCATTTTTAATTAGAGTAAAATTAATCTAAATATTTATAAAATATAATAAAATTTTAAATTTAGTAAATGATAACACTCCTAGACAGTGGTAAGCCATAAACTTTAATTATTGTTTATCAATACATCCATAATAGAAGTTATAGAAGTCATTTATCAATACCTATTATTAATAAGAACTAAAATTTAGCTATATTTTATAAATATTTTTATTGTTCGATCATTTTTATCGGAATCTAAAAAAACTAACTTATAATTAAGTGGAAAAAAAAAAAGCAGTAAATGAAAAGTCATTAATTGTCCATTTGATTTCCGCACACTTCTCTGCATCATTTTAGATTAAACCTTACATTTAATCTTACATTGAAAAGAATTAAGTGACATCTTACTCCAAGATGGATGTGAGGAGCAATTGATTTTAGATTTAACCTGATGTTAAACTATTGATTGAGCTAAAATTTAATATGACAAATATTCCGTACAGAAATAGTAAACAAAAAAAACAACTAAATTAATGTTAGATTTATAAGTGATTTACATCCGAACTTTTAAAAGTTGTATCAATTAAAATCCTATATTAATAATTTTTTCGATTTAAATTATGAAATTTTGTAATTTTATCAAGAATAAAACACTCTTCTTCTAACGTAGATTGAAAATTACTGTACAAAACATATCATTGTTTCAATTAAACTTCTAAATTGTTATATTTGTATCAATTTAGATCTTTTGTTGAAATTGTATTTAAGAAAAAACTATAATTGGATGCATCATGGGACGATTTACCTATCACATAAATGTTTATTCATCTTTCTGCCACACAAAAACAATATCTTTTTGTGTGTAGTAGAGAACCGGAAAACATATAAGATGAGTGTGTCTTCAAGTTTTATCATTAAAAAAATCTTCATAGTATATAAAGGTTTGGATTATTTTTTTAATGAAAATTTAATTAGCAAGTCTAAATTAAAAAAATAAAAAATTTATTTTTGTTGTAAACTTGCCTAAGGTGTTGAAGATGAATGTCGAAGTAAGTAGACAGGTTATGTTGAGGGTGTGTTTCCTTTGTGAGGGCGACGAGGTGGCATGTGTGGGTTGTACAGTGTTGTACGATTTTGTATGCACCATAGAAGTTTCTAAGTTTGTTGTAGTGATCGTGATTCCAACCTTTCTTCTTTTCGCCTAACTAAACATCCATATACGATCTTTTTCTTTCTCTCTCTCATTTCTTTTCCTTTTTCTTTTTCAACTATTCTTCATTTCCAATCCATACCAATTTTTATTGGTTTATATACAATAAATTTTAGATATTTATTATGTTTGTGAAAGAGTAGAAAAATTAGATGGATTTAATAGGTACACTAAATTTATTTGTAAAACTTTCAAATTATAATAGAAACGTCCCCAAATTGAATACATATGAAAGTAATTTGATTAGTTTTGTTTGATTTGATTAAGTAGACATGACATATGTTTATCAAGGGTGTGATAACTTGTAGAAATACAAGGAAAGCCTTTTATATAGAATAATGAAGCATTAATGCGATATAAAGGAGCATTACGTGTAACAAAGTACCTGAAATAAAACAAATGTGTTATGCAAGTAGTAAAAGGTAAAACATGTGCTTATCATGGTTTTTATTGTTTTAATGCAAATTTATAGTAAAGAAAAATCGGATTGGCTAAATGAATGAGACATCAGACGATCCAGATTCACGTTAATCAATCAGGTGATATGAATCGCTAGAAGATTAGAGTGATTGGTGAGATTGTCAACTAAAGAATGAAAGGACATCTTCGGTGCCACATAATAGTGATTCAGAGGTTAGAGAATTAATGGCGCTCCAAACTGTGTTACGTCCCATTGAGCCATACCTTAAATATAAGTCCATCTTCTTCATTTGGAGTGCGTCAACGAAAATTTGGTGAAAAGAGCTTCGCTTCATCCCTACTCGTTCTTATCTATCAATCATTAGCATTCTTTATGATTATGATCAATGCAAAGTAGAAATAGGTCGTAGGGAATCTGGTTGTTTGTCTTATTTATCTTGTTTAGTTAGTGTTGTATTCAACGTGTCATTTCATTCGAGAAGGAATGAAACACTGGACGTTATGAATCGAAAGAGTAATAACCAAGGCCTCACTAAACAGGTGGTGAAAGAATTGTAGTAACACAACCACTTCATTAAATTCCTCCTTAACGTACATGTTAGAAATGTGAGTATGTGTGGTAACAAGGCTCCGAGAGGTTTCCCGCCTTAATATAGGATGAATTATAGATAAGGCGATCAAATAGATTAGAAGTAAATCAGATCTTTATAATTTCAAGTATTTACATTCGAGAGGTGGACAGGTATGACTCTGAGAGGATGCTCGCCTTAATTTTGAAATTGATAGCTGCCTTAATGTGAACTACTTATCCTTTGTACTGCATCAAATTACATAGAATATTCGTTCATTAATCTCACCTAACTAAATTGAGTTCAATAACATGCATAATAACCATATCCAAACTCTCCCTCCTTCACCAACACTTAGTGTAAATAATAGAAAAAGTAGTTAATACCATGTATATATAATATTGTATAGATACCACATAGAATCAATACATGTATTGATTTCATGTTAATTATGATCAAAAGAAACCATAAGTTCCTTGTGTTCGCATCTTTTATTGCATTAACTCAACTTAGTTGTGCTAGCTTAATAGCCTACTTAGAGCCTTGATTCCATATGCACGATAACATGATTTTAAATGCATATAAAGAAACAAGCAACATCGTTTTTTCAACAATCAAAAGGCAATTATATCTGGCTGATGGTGAAAAAGTCCACCAATATTTTTGCATTCTTTTGCCCTGATGGAATTGACTTTTAGTGGTGTTCAAGACACAATGTATAATACTTAATTATTACGATCCCTATAATATTTGGAAGACATTATACAATAATTACAAACTAGAAGATATTGATACTAATAAAGAAATATTAATGAAATTTCACGGGGAAAAACTACAAATTATCATTAGTGAGTTTAGACACTAAAGGTTGGAGGATTGATAATGATGGCACTTCACAAATGTATAAGAGCAAGCCATTGTTAATTACATATGAGAAGTTAGATGGGAGTGATATAAGATGTACATGAAAAATACTTCAACTGCCTGCCAATGATATAAGATGTACATGGAAAATACTCCATCTACCTCTATGAAAGACAGATGGGAAATCCTACCAAAATAGAAATAGATTGATTTATAATTTCTATCATCTGTTTTTAAGAAGTAGAAATACAATATGACATATTCATACTTGTTCTTATATTTCTAGAAGTAGAAATACAATATGACATATTGATACTTGTTCTTATATTTGTAAGAAGTAGAAATACAATATGACATATTGATACTTGTTCTTATATATTTCTTATTTCTTGAACAAACGAAATAGAAACTTTTTTTGACAATTACTTTATTTTTTTTTTCTTTTGAAAAGGATATGAACATAGAAGCAGAAGTAATTGGATCAAATATCATCCTAACTACATGAATTCAAAGAATTAAACATGCTAGAAAACTCACAAAAATCATAACTTTGGATTTCACACTTTTGTAGCTCAAAATCAACAAGAATTGATGTAGTTGTTGATTATGAATTCACTAAAGATCACCATCAAGATCTTCTCCACTATCCTCTGGATTTAGAACTTATTATGAAATCAATTTAAAGGTAAATTTACACTACAACAAAAATGGTCTACGACGACAATTATTTTCTGTCGCGAGTAAAATCTTTGTGACAGTTATTTACAGTCATAGAAGCGGAAGTCATGAAAATTCCTTCCATGACAATTACAAAAAGCTATCGCAATAAATTTTTTCACGACAGAAAATAAATGTTGTTAATTACTATATTATGACAAAAGATAACTGTCATATTTTTATTTTATGACGAAAAATAACTGTCATTATTTGCTTATTAACGACAGTTTTAAAAATGTCGCAAATTCATTTATTATGATATTTTATAAATGTCAAGGATATATCAATCGTGACAGTTTTTTGAAAAAAAATGTCATTATTTTGCTATTAACAACATTTTTTCGGTCAAATATAGGTCAATCATAACAGTTTTTTTAAAAAAATTAAATGTCATTGTTTTCATATTGACGACATTTTTTCCAGTCAAAATAGGGCATTCGTGACATTTTTTAAAAAAACTAAATGTCACTATCTCGCTATTGATGACATTTGTTTTCTATCAAATATAGGGCAATCATGACCGTGTTTTTTAAAATTTAATTGTCATTGTTTGGCTATCGAATATAATTTTTTCTTATTAAATATAAGTCAATCGTGACAGTTTTTTTCATGACAACATTAATTAATGAAAATTTGGAGTGAGAGATCTACTTATACTCGTAAAATCTCAATTTCATCAAGTCTTAATCTTATTTAACTTGGGCATTATATAAAGAAATGACATGCAAAACTATTTGCATAAACAATTTGTAATGTAATGAATTAGTGAGTGAGATTTGTGGTTGAAGATGAGGTTAACAACACAGCAAGCTAGTTGCTAACTCGTACAATTTGAACAGGGTTGGACTTAATTAAAGTAATGTCCTAAAAATTCCAATTATTTATGCTCAATCTTCCTTTAAAAAAAAAAAGGAAGGAAGAAAGAAAAAACATGCATTTGTAGCTACACATGAATTATTTCTTTTAGATACCAATTCTGATTGTCAGTTTTTTTCTTTTTTTCTTTTTCTGTTTTCTCCAAGTTTGGACATTTTATTTTGTCAGATTGAATGGACATTTGTATTTGATTTTGTGGCTAGAATTAAAATATTCAGTGATAGACCATTTACCAAATATACAGAACACAGGTATTGAAGCCTTAATTTTGAAAATATTGTCAATACAAAATGTTTGATTGGAATCCTGTAAACTAAAAAACACTAGATAATAAAAGGGTATGGATGAATAAGAAGAAAAAGAAAAAGAAAAAGAGAGAGAGAGAATAAAGAGTCAAATTTGATACCATTTATTTCATTAATAGAATGAAGAGTCAAATTTGATACCATTTATTTGATTAAGAACAAAAAAAGAAAACCCCCCCCATTTAGAGAGAGAGAGAGAGAGAGTAGAAATAAGGAGAAAAAAGAAAAAGAAGAAAAAAAACGAGATTAAAATGAAAAGAAAGATATAGATATATTCCCAAAAGTCCAATCCATGGCATGGATGAAGAGAAAGAAAAGGGAAAAGAAATAGAGGGATATGATTGGGAGGGTGTAGAGAAGTTAAAAATGGAAACGGTAGCACGTGAATAGAGCCAGGTTTGTTTAGGGACATAAATAATTGGCCCCAATCTCTGCATGTGTTCACGTGTCTGTGTCATCCAGTTGCCGTTAATTACACCATCATGCCCTTTCTTCTGCCCTTCGCATTTGCATAGGATTCTACATGGGCCCCACCGCCCTTCCCCTCTCCTCTCAATCCTCTCTCTCTTTCTCCCTCTCTCTCTCTATATATACACACTCTCTCTCTCTCTCTCTCTTCTTCCCCCGTACTCGCACTTCTTATCGCGTTTCTTTCACCTCCATTTTCTTCAAATCTATATTTTTACTTTATTACTAATACATCATTCCATTAATTATATTACTCAATATTCCTCTTTATAAAAGTAATTAGTTTCACAACTATTTTGGTTTAACTTCTTTTTATTTATTTGGATTCACATACTTTTTAAATCCCTTCATTACCATTTTCTTTTCAAGGAGTATAATGTATAAATTCTAACAACACAATATTTACTCCACCTATTTTAAAAATATATGCTTGAGATAGAAAGATGTTAGTATTTAACTTCAAGCAATATTACGAATAATCACAGCACATACTCCGTCTTATTTTGAGTATAATTTCTGCTATATATATATATTTCAGGGTATTGATTTTTTTCTCTCTATATTTTACATTCTATTTCCAATTATGTTGTTTTGTTGCATACCCTAAATTTCGGCTAACCTTTAGGCATCTTTTAAGAATTCAGATGGAGAACTAAACCCATATAAAAGAAGCAAATTTATGATTCTTCTCCAAATGCATGCTTTAATTAAACAGAAGTTACCAGAATTTTTTTTTTCCAATTTATCTTCCATAATTATATTATTTCGCCTCCAAAAATTAGCTATATATAGAACTGACTTTGTATTAATATTATAACTGTTGATAAAATTTTGCATCCACCTAATGATTTATGTTTGTCATCTAAGAATTGTGTAAAGGAAGTATGTATGTTTGAAAAAAGTAATGTTGAATAAATACTTTTAAATTTACAATAAATAAATCGAAAGTAGTAATTCAAAACAAGTTGAAGAACCAAGAAGATACACAAAATGTGAAAACAAAACTAAAAGTAAAAATTAACAAAATGTAATCAATTAAAACTAACCAATAATATTAACAAAGTCTAATACTTAGATATCAAACACCTCACCTAGTGCAGTGGCTTAGCACTTGCCTTACTATCACACCATAAGATAGAGTGTAATCTTGTAATTTTGCAATTTATTATGTATTTTCTTCTTCTTCTTTTTTTAATTTTGAAAGGAAAAAAAAAGTTAGAGATATTTTTCAAAGTATAAAAAACATTTTTGTTAACATTTTTCTTAAGTATTCACTTCTTAAAAGATGGTTACAATTATTTTTTTTCCTTTAAAAGAAGTTTTTGGAATTTATAGATGTTAACCTAGAAAATTACGTAAATAACATCATTATTTTTAGGATAAAAAGAATACCATTAAATAAGTAGACTCTGAAAAAGGGGAAAAAAAGGAACATGATATCAATCTAATAAAAGTCGCCTTAAAATTAAAAAGTTTTTTTTCTAGGTTTCAATATAAAAATGTAATTTCGTTTTAAATCAGAGGTATATATAAGTTAAATTACTCAAATAAGAAAGGTTAGGCCTAGGTTGTTTGGTAACAATTTTGACATTTTGTTTATAATATTTAAAAGTTAGATTTGTTTTTTTTATGATTTTTTTGAACACTTCAAATTCAAAAACAAAATATAACTTTTTAAAATGTTTTCAAAATTTAACTTGATTTTTTTAAAAAAATTAAATTAAAAATCAATCTATAACGAACAAAAACAAAAAAAAATCATCAATGTGTGAGAGTAGCTTAATTTTCAAAAATTAAATTGTTATCCAACTAACCTAAATTTTATAAACCTAAATTTTATATTTAGTTATTTTAAAAAATTGTAGCACTTGTATAATAATTTAAAAAATATTTTAGAAAATTGTAATAGTTGTATAAGAACAAAAATAAAAAATATTTTCAAATATATAACTGACTTAGTTACCTTCGATAGACCAAAACAAACATATTTCGGTGTTCTATCAAAGTCTAAAAGAGATTTAAATTAAACTTTTTTTTTATATTTGTAAATATTTTTAACAGTTTTGTTTATCTATACACAAAACTAACATTAACATAAGATAACCATATCCAGTTTACAAAGGATGTTTGTCACTCATATAGTTGTTTAAAATGTTACTTGGACTAAAATTATTTAAAAGAGTTAACACGTTTGCATCTCCTCCATGTAATTGATGAAGTTAGCGTAGTTTAAATACAATCATCATTATTATTTTTCTCGACATTACGTGGATGGAAGAAGTTGAGCTGAAATCGATAGTACAAACTTTATGTCAGTTATGTTATGCTAATTTTAGTATTGATATATATCGCTAGTTTTTATTATGCAAGTGATATTAATTTTGTGAAAATATATCTTAGGTAAACACCCTATATTTTCTAACAAATGGACCACATGAACTTGAAGGGTACGATTTGAAGAAATATGTATCAATTGTGTGGCTTTTTTTTCTCATTTCAATTTTGTTTTTAATGATCTTACCTAGGAAACTTGCGTTGCAATAAGAAACTAAGTTGTGTGGTAGTAACAGAGGGATCAAAATCTGTAGGACCAAAATCATTGCATACACTCACATACATATATTTCTTTGAGAAAACAAAAATTATATATATTATAGGTATATATTAGCTGTTGACAAGGATATATATTTTGTACAAGTTCTTTTTTTTCACAAGAATGAGTAATTTTTTTTCTCTATGTAGTTTTTCTTGAAATGTTTTTTTAGGAAAACTTAAATTGCTTGAAAATTACAAGTATTGTATTTATGAGTGAATCCTACCTAATTAGTTAATTAGTATTAAAAAAATTCAGGAGTTATGATTCTTTGACTACATGAAAAGAGAAAATATCTTGCCCGTTCAACAATGTTCAATATTTTGCATTATCACATTCTTTTTTCTTTTTTCTTTATTAAAAAGATGCAATGGATTAGTTGGATGCACTCGAGCATCACCACTAGGTGGACACCTCATAGCACGTTCAACACTCCCACTTTATTATATGTTTTGGTTAGCAATGAAATTGAATCTTTTATTATAGTTTTCTTTTTCTCATGTTTGAGTCAAATTAGATTAAACTTGCCATGATCCCATTTAGGCAAAAGTGTGCAGCGATTTTTTTTAATATAATATTTTTACCTTTGAAAACAAAACAACAAAGAACATAGCTTAACTGACAAAAGCTTAAACGAAGCGGGAGTAATGAGAGTACTATGGGGTGTTCACCTAGTGGAGATGTCCGAATGTATTCAATTGACCTATCATATCTTTTTTGAAAAAAAAAAAAAAAAACGGACAAAAGCCTAAGCTTGTGTAACATACCTAAATATAAGTGAAGTTACGAATAGAACTAGCATATGATTGTTGTAGAAATTAAGTTTTAATTGTTTTCCTTCTCTTTGAAGTTTAATAATATTTGGTTGAGTTTGACTTAAACTATTTCAATCGGTCACCTTTCTCTAATATATATCTTTAACTAGTTAATTTAAATGTTTTTTTTATTATTTTATTGGGAAGAGATCATTTGAGCCTTCTATGTAGTGGGTAGTTCTGAATTGGAAAAAAGATAGCGTTAATGTATAGTAAAATCATAAGAGTTTCCTAATCCTAAAGAATGGACCCAAAAGCGATAAGAAAGCAAGCTTGAAAAGAGTTCTTAACCAATGGGGAGCAAATACAATTAGGCAAAGACCCAATTGGACTTTTAGCTTGGTGATCTCCGGGCTGAGGTTGAGGCTAATTGAGCCTTTACATACGACTTGTCGGCGCACCTCGACCTTAGGGGCCGTGGTTGAGCCAATAATCCCGTACAAGTGGTTGATCTGAATCTACCTTTTATTCTAGCTAGAACATCCTTGCCTAGTGGCACAAAACAAACAACCACGAGTGTCGGATTTCTAAATTGAAAAATAAAATATATAATGAATTTGAAGTGGATGAAGAAAACCCTAAACCTCATGATATAATGGCGCCTAGTAAAATGTAACTTATTCTCCTCTATGTCTAGCTTGCTCTACCTATTTTGTTCCAAATATTGACTTAAGCGTGGAAAGTTTTGTTGCATTAGACATCACACCGTTATTTTTTTCTTTTATTTTATAGGTCATCTTTCTTGTCCAAAGTTAGAAATTTACGGTTGAAGGTGTAAAAGTTGAGTGAGTTTCCTTAGCTGGTTGGGATTTTGTCATCAAGGGTGTATGTATTATACAAAATTTTATAATGTGTAATCAAACACAAAACACTGGTAAAGGTAGGTGTTGCATGCAGTGAATAATGTGTCTAATAATGTGTGTATTGTTTGGAGGGTGACTTTCAGTTTCTTAGAAAAGGGTGTGGTGGGCTATATCTTTTTGTCTTCCACAACAAGACAAATTCTTTCATAAAGAAGATTGAGATCTAGAGAGAGAGGAAAAACAAAAACAAAAATATATTGATTTTTTTAATAAAAAAATAAAATAATGAAATAAATAGAGAGAGAGAGAGAGAGAGAGAGAGAGAGGTATAGTATAGGGGTGCGTGTTTTGTTGTGTTTATTTGAAGCATTTTGCCAATTATACAGAAAAGAAAGAAAAGAAAGAGAAAAGGAGAGTTAAAAAGAAGTGAAAGAAGAAGAAAAAAGAAGAGCAAAAAAATACACACAATGTTTGAAGGAGGATCAGTATCTGAGCAACTTCATCAATTCTTAACTCCAAGAACAACTCCACCACCACCAAATTCTAATTCTCTTCCTTTAATTCCTCTTAATTTTGCTCTTCATTCTCCTAATTTCAATTTCCACCCTTTTGATTCTTATAATGCTACTTCTACTGCTCACCATCATCATCAAATTCATCTTCCTCATCATCTTTTGCACCATCAATCTCCGAATCCTCATGGCGACGACAAAAACGACGTCAAGACAACCACTACGGCAGCTGGGAGTAGTTTGCAGGTGGGCGTAGATTTGGAGGTCGGTAGAGAGAACAGCAGATCCATTTTGATGGAGGATCATCATATTATTCATCATGATCAATGGAGCAATGATGAGCTTCTTGCCCTCCTTAGAATCAGATCTAACATTGAAAATTGCTTCCCGAATCCACTTGGGAACATGTTTCAAGGTCATCAAATTCAAACCCCTAAATTAAACAAAATTTTTGGCTTATTATTATTATCACCACTCTTCATCATTTGTTTAATTATGTTCTGTTTTTCTAATTAATTAAGCATACTCTTTGCTCTTTTGCGTTTCTATTTGGTGGGCTAGTTTAATTGAATTGTACTACATAGAGAGAGAAATGATATTATGATATTATGTTTTTTTCTCCTTGGGAAATACAATAATGTGTGAGGTGTATAGTTTTAATATACACTTAAAAGAGTAGGAATAAATGCAGGCATATATGTTGGTTGCATTTAGTTTTATTTTATTTTCTTTAATTTAATTATGGTGGGTGCAGGAAGTTGGGAGAGGTGGGTTTTAGAAGGACTGCAGACAAGTGTAAAGAGAAATTTGAAGAAGAGAGTAGATATTTCAACCACATTAACTACAATAAAAATTGTAGGTTCCTCACTCACGAGCTGAATTATAATCATCATCCAAATCAAGATCAAGATCAAGATCACCTTCTCCTGATTCATGAAGGGAATGGGAAACCAGACGACGGTGGCCCCACCCTCGTTGTGGTACCAGAAGAAGGTGAAGAAGAAAACCAAGATAAAGATGGAGAACTTCATGATGATGACGAAGAAGAAGATTTGAGAAATGACGAAATGAGACCGGGGAGGAATGAGGAAGAACGGAACGAAAGTAGTAGATCAAGTAGTTGCCAGAAGAGTAAGAAGAAGAGGAAAATGATGAGGCAAAAGGAATTTGAATTGTTGAAGGGTTATTGTGAGGAAATAGTGAAGAAAATGATGATACAACAAGAGGAAATTCACTCAACAGCTTTTTACAAGACATGTTGAAGAAGGAAGGAAGAGAAGGTTGCTAAAGAGGAATATTGGAAGAAGGAACAAATGGAAAGACTTCACAAAGAGCTTGAAGTGATGGCCCATGAACAAGCCATTGCAGGTGATAGACAAGCCACAATCATTGAAATTTTGAACCAAATCACCAATTCAACCACTTTAATTTCTTCATCTCATGAATCGCAAAAAAGACTTACAAAATTTACTCCAAAGTTTGAATAATTACAACAACAATAACAATATCCCTAATTCTACTCCTTCTTCCTCATCCTTAATCCAATGCCAAACGTCGTCAAGCCCCAACAAAAAACCACCTCATGAAAATTCAAACTCTTTCACTAGCCAAAATGATCCAATTAAAAAACCCTAAAAACAACCCTTGTTTATCAACCCAAATCCTTGCTCCACAAGACCCAAATTCCTTCATCAATAATCATCCGAACCCTAAAAGTAAAGAGAAATTAGATCATGAGAGTGAAGACTTGGGAAAAAGATGGCCAAGAGATGAAGTGTTGGCTTTAGTAAATGTGAGGTGCAAAATGTACAACAACACCACCACCACCAACAATCAAGATGAAAGCCAAAGTGGTGGAGCGTCGTTAAAAGCTCCATTATGGGAGAGAATCTCACAAGGAATGCTTCAATTGGGTTACAAAAGAAGTGCCAAGAGATGCAAAGAGAAATGGGAAAACATAAACAAGTACTTTAGAAAAACTAAAGATGTCAACAAGAAGAGATCTCTTGACTCAAGAACTTGCCCTTATTTCCACCAACTCTCTACATTGTACAATCAAGGTGGAGGGAATAATAATCCCCTGGAAAACTGCCCCAACGTGTCATCGGAAAACCACTCCGACCACTCCGAAAACCACCTTGCAACTTCGTCCTAGAGAATAATATTTAATTAGCACGGCTCAAATAATAATGTATTTTAAATTTGTATTTGAACCTTTTTTTTAGGGAAGAACATATTTTGCTGATTTTTTTCTTTTTTTCTTTTTTCTTTTTCTTTCTTTCTTTCTTTTCTTTTTGTGGATTAATTTGTGATAAACTTTTTTAGGGGTAGCTTGGATGGTTGGGTTGGGTTGGGTGGCAGTACTACTACTAGTTTGCGGCTATCGTCATCTACGTTCATTTTTGTGTACTTCGTCTGAGCACCGACACAGTGTGAGAAATGAGAACCTAAATTTAATTCAACCAATATGGATTCTTTTTCTTTTTTTAATAAATAAATATATAGCTACTGCCAATTGCATAATATATGTATATATCTTTGCTTCTGCTTTTCAGCGTACATAATTGTTTTGAAATATTCTACTGGTTAATTATTAATCTTTTGGGTTTTGAGACTCCGACCTGGAATAAATAGTTGAGTGGGCTTAATAAGACGTATGTGATTAAAACAATTGTTCTAATCACATATACTTGCTTAATTAACTGTACCCTCTCTCTTACATTATTACTTTTTTCCTCATTTTTCTTGCTTTGTATCTCTAGTTTGGCTTAGGAGACGTATGTTCGTTATATTCCTAACTGATACGTGCCTACATTTTCTATGTTGGCTGCCACACCAACATTCAATAATGTCATCATTTGAAACATCGTCTTGAGGCATGGGATGACCTTCGTCTTCTTGATTGATTGTGTGCTTCGTTTCTTCATTTTTGTATAACTTTATTAAGTAAACATGTCCCATGGGAATTTTGTAAGAGGCATCACCAAAGCATGGAGCATTTAACCAAACAATTTGAAAAGAAAGGTGGGAGGTTTCTAGATGTCCAAGGGAGACCTTCAAGCGACGTTCACAAATTAAAGTTGATCACAACGTGGGGAACATGAAGCCTGAACTTTTAAAATATTCTATAATAAGTACAAACCCAAAATAGTACATTAAATGGGAATGGCCAACTTGATCATAAATAAGGATCATTTTGGTTACTTGTGGGATAAAAAGATTGAAAGATATCTTCATATACTAGTAGATTAACCTTCACCTTCACCTACTAGCTTAAGTGATATTTCAAAATATGTCTTGAGTTTAATTTCTCAAATTAAAAATGATTTCACCTTGAATTTTTTCTTGTTTTAAGTCCGTAAGTGTTTATTATATTGTACTTTATTTTTATCTACTTACTTAAGTTTTTGAGTACATAAGGGTAAATTTAGAAGAATGTCTATTCTTGGGGCAGGGAGAGTGTGCTTAATTTGGTGCCAAAATGATATTATTTTGGTATTAGAGCTTTATATTCTAGATTGAATATAATTTTTCATTATCAAGTATTTTTGTTTTTTATTTTATGGTTATTTTTGTGCATTTCACTGCACATTGGGACTAATAATATAAAACACAAAAACAGTGTCACGTATTTGTTTCATGGTATGAAACTTTCTTATAGATCTAGTTTTGATCAATAACATACATATTAAAATTTGGATTTTTTTAAATCTTTTCTAAAAGCTATGTAATTAATACAGAAATACAGAAATACAAAAGCATCCGCAACACAAGCCGGAGCCGGAGTCAAGGCACAACAAAGGAACCAAAGTAGAAGAAACACATACGAAACTTAACTAGTGCATTCTATTGTTTGGGTCGTGTTAGTGTTAGAAATTGTGGAGCCCAAAACTCTCCAAGCCCATTGCATTTTTATACTTAACCCATAAAACTTCTTTTTGATGGATAAAATTGGAGGTGGTTATCAAAATGAGAAAGCATGAGCAGTGGAAGATCACTGATCATAGCAACAAACAAAGAAATGAAGTTGGCTACAACAATTTTGGAAGAAAATTGAAGTGCCGAGAGCCTCCTGAAGAAGAAAAAAAGCCGATAGATTGAAGGTTTCTATTCTCTTCAACAGTTTAGTGTAAAATGCAGAGTATCTTTTGGATTTTGGGTGTTTCTCTAATTATTTATTCCACAATACCATGTTGTTGTACTAAAAATTAAATAGGTCATTGTTTGATTATTTGAGGAGAGATTTGTAGTGCGAGTTTGAGAGTTATTTGTAATTTTTATTATAGTAGAACTTGTAAAAGACTGGACGTAGAGCCGAGTTGGGGTTAAACTAGTTTTTTTTTTTTTTTTTTTTTTTATGTCGTTCTTTTTTTTCTTCGTTTTATTATTTGCTATTTTATGATTGATTACTTATTTTAACCCAACCAATTTGAGATATAAAAGAAAAAAACTTTTGCCTGAAATTTTAGAAAATCAAGAGGGTAAGAATTAAGTTTTAGTCCGATGTTATTCTTTGATTCAAAATTGTGTTAGATCTGGATTTGCTGATGTTTATACTTCTGATCAATTGTCATTCCTTAGCTTCAAGTAATGTTTATACAATAATTTAGAACCTAATTCTCTTTCGAATTTTGATCTCAGCCTGATGTAAAGGCAAAAAAAAAAAAAAAAACTTCATATATATACCGAGCATAATTAATTTTTGAAGATATATATTCCATAGTTTGTTTTCATATCTTGTCATTTGATTGAATGAAATTTGCTCATTCTTTGAAGTTATTGCTTCTTCCATTTAATACAGTTTCATCATTTGCTTTCTTTCTTGAGCTTGTTTCTTCTTTCATATTTAAGTTATTTGTGTCTATCACTTTATTGCCAACTTTTGCTCATCATAATTTTTTTTATTGAAATCGAAGTCTTTGAGATTATAGGGCATGAACAATTTTCTTGGCATATCCTCCGAAGAACTTAATGGTTATCTATACTTTCAATCGATCAATTATTATGTATAATTACCAATCATGAACTTCAAACCTATGGGGTAGTATTAGTAGCAAACAAGACAGGATCCAACAATAGGGAACCTAAACTAGAATCTCTAATTTATCTATGAAAATCAGTAAAAGAGGGGTGACGAGATAAACTTAAGTGTAAAAAGTAAATTGAGGTAAGCAAGATAGTTTCGAGAGAGAGAGAAAAAAAAGAACATGAGATATCGGGCAAACTGACAAGTAACGTTAGTTAAGACTCTCTTAATAACCAAATTGATTCGTATGTCGATTTCTAAACTAACCATATAGGTGTTATGTAATGTCTACTACTACTTAGTCAATCACATTATGCTTTTGATTGATTAGAACTTTAGACTAATTTGATTTCGTTGTCCATATCTAGATCAAGTAATTAAAGGAACTATCCACAAGAACTAGTGTTAGCTATTTTTGAAATTATTGTTGTCAATAATTAGGTTTATAAATTGATGTAGTGGGTGAGTTTATGATATAAAAGAAGTGAGCTTCAATAAGTTGGCAAAGTTTGTTGGCTAATAAGATTTAGGTGGGATGAGTTTGTTAGATTGAAGTGTGTTTGATTGAGTATGAATGTTGTTGAATTATATGTGTTTTAGATGTTTCCCTTTGTTGTACTCTTGTAGTAATATGTAGTGTGAGTGGCTAGTATGCTAAATTGTTGTTATTATAGTATGTATTGAATTAAAGTTTATAAATACAATTAGTAGTTTAGCATTGCTAGAGGTAGATACAACTTCTATCCTATGGATTTTAAATTTCAATTTCATTTGAGTTTCAATGAATTTTGTTAAAGTTTTCTATTTTATTTAAGTACACTACTAGAAAAATGGGCTTTCTTGACGGTTGCTGTTTTCCTTTCTTGACGTTTTTTGAAAAAAACGTCAAGAAATATTTCATTTTTAATAAAAAAACGTCAAGAATTTTTCTGAAACATCATTCTTGACGTTTATTAAACGTCAAGAAGAAATTAATTTTTTCTTGACGTTTTTAAAACATCAAGAAATATCTATTAATTTTTTGACGTTCTTAAAACGTCAAGAAGCGTATGAATTCGACATGCTTAACGTTTCTTAAACGTCAAGAATTTAAAATTTTACTCGACGTTTTAAAACGTCAAGAAATTTATAAAAAAATCTTTTACGTTTTGAAAAATGTCAAGAAATTTATAAAAAAATCCTTATTGAGGTGTGACTTATTCCATCTGATTTTTTTTTTTTTTATTGAGGTGTGACTTATCTTTTTCAATTGGGGATTTCTTTCCTTTCTTGGATTCATTTATTTAAGGAGAATTATATAGGTTGATCATTTAGGGTTGTTGCTTTTTGTAATTTGGGTGAGCAAGTTTGTAATTTGTGGCCAATTAATTCAGTATTGTGTTCTTGCACTTTGCTAACATGAGTTTTTCATCCATTTGAGTGCAACACCTTGAAGATCATCACGAACTTAGGGGGAGCCTAGGCCATTGTTGTCGAGAAAGGATTCTCAATCTTAGGGGAGCATAATACTCAGCTGCAAAGAAGTTCTTTATCTTAGTGGGATCCTAAGATTCATCGTGAAGGGAGTGCGCTAACTTGAAGAGAAGAAAATAATGTTGAGAGGAGTCTCGCACACTGTCAAAACCCGACGTGTTCAACACTAATATTATCAACTTAGGGGGACCATAAGTGCATTTGAGAGGGAGTCTCACATCTAGGGAAGCCTAAGTGATAAGTTAGTTGAGCTCTACGTAAACTCACTATAGCTGTTGTGTATTACAAATAATGTCACACCCCGTTCCAAGTTTTTCTCTCTAACCTAGATCGTGGTGTAAGTCTACCCTTTAAAAACATTCATTTTCTAATTTAAGATTAGTAAAACACTTTTCAATAAATTCTATAGAAATTTCGATAGTAAAACACTTTTCAATAAATTCTGTAGAAATTTCGACAGCATCTCCCAGAAGTTTAGTTCAGTAGTGCTAGTTATGGGTTGTTGTACGAGATTAGACTTGAAGTTGTATGAACTTTAGTTTATGGTTGTTGTTTATATGTGTATATCAGACTTGTTATGGTTGTTATTAAAAGAAAAATTGCAGAAAAAGAGAAAGAAGAAATCAGAGCCGTGTGAAATTCAAAAGCAATAAAGACAAACCTAGAATATTTAAAAAATGGTCAGTTTCATGAGCTTTTTATTTGTGTTTTATGAGTTGTAAATATTTTAGTGTTAATATTTATGTAAATTAACCTAAGTGTAACTTATAGCACAAGAAAAAATATTTACAAAATGAAATTTTTTTACCAGTCATATGGTAAATATTTTAAAAACGGTCAATTCTACTATTCAGTTTCCTTTCTCATGCTATCAGTGATGACTTCTATCACTAATATCATGCTACCAACTAATATCATGCTACCAATGATGACTTCTATCAATGACAGTTTGTCTAATACGTCAATGTCTTTTTCATGAATTCTATATGATATAAGTATTGATAACATAACCTAAAATCAATAATTTATTTCTAACAAAAGTTGCAACTATATTAATTTCCTTTATACTATTAGCAATAAAAGCTACCATATGGATAGTATGATTCAAAGTTATTACCGATAGCATGCCAATCTGATCTCTTTTCTTTGTCCATTTATGCTAAAAACAAACAACCACAATAACACTTTGTAGTAGCATTACCTTCATATCATTGATATATAATAGCCTATTATGGATATTGCTCATAGATACTATCAGTGATATTATTCTATTGCTATCACTGATAGATATTATTAGTGATCACAATAGAATAATATCATTAATAGTAGTAACCAAAAATATCAATTAATAGCCTAATTAAACCTCATCAATTTAAAATTGATATGTTTTATCAAGGAGATATCACTTATAAATTAAAAAATATTCTTCTAATGATATCGCTCATACTTGCTATCAAGCGATATTCTTCTAATTCAATCATTGATAGATAATGTTAGTGATATCATTTTACGTTGATAGAAATGTAGTAAAAATACTTATATTAGCTTTCAGGAATATCAATTGATAATAACATCATTGATAGAAGATATCAGTGATAGCAACTGATACTCATTTCTCTAATAGAAAGCTATTACTGATAGCAACTTAACTATAGCAATTGATACCATATTTCTCAAATTGAAAAGTTACTCTACCCTTCAGTGGCTATCATTGATAAAAACCATCGCGGATAGTTGTTATCAATTATATCAACTAATAACATATTTCTCAAATTAAAAATTATCATTTATAGCATCTACCAATGATAGTAAGGTAAAACAGTCATCAATTGCTATCCGTTTGTTTTTACATCCCAACTCAATAGTACTCTTTTTTCCGTTTGTTTCGTCTTTTCTTTTTTCTTCAAGTTATGTAGTAATAAAGATGGTTAGAAAACAATAAATTAGAGAAAGAGTGTAAGTTTAGGTTACATTTCAACATTTATTTAAATTATAGGTTAATACTTTTTTAAATTTGTATTGTCTATATACAAAATAACACATCAGCTTGTTGTTGGTATTTTACCAATGCCACGTCAAATTTCTAATTAGGAGATTCTTCAACCTGTATATTTAGTTAGTCTGTGCTTGGATTGGAATGCTGGGTTGATTAATTTAAATCTTAAAATAATAATTGTATCGATTTAAATCCTAAACTTCGCCGGGTGTATCAATTTAAACCCCAATTAAACTAATAATAGTATCGATTTGAACATTGCACTTCAATTAGTTCATCATTCACCTCCTCTTCAACTTCTTCCCCCCCTCTTCCTCCCCTTACCACCATGCAAACGTTTAACACCAAACATCTTTACCAACACATTTTTCAATGTCCATCACTCAAGCAAAATGAAATAAATTGTCCGACATAGAAGATAGGTGCTAATTTAACTATTTCCATTAAATGTTCACCATCATATTCGATTAATATATATACATATACATAAGCGTTCTGTAACTGTGTGCTTGCTTGCCAATATTTTCCTTCGCTGCCTTCGGGGGACATAAAAAAAATATATTCGAGTTTTAATTTGTGCAACTTTAGTTCAATGAGTTATTTAGATGAGAAAAAAATGATAATGACATAGGAAAAGTCCTATTATGACTTTGTTCTCAACTGTTTGTATTTTAGTATCTATGTTTTTTTATCAATCTTTTTTATTTTAATATATTTTCTTTTTCAACTTTGAAGTGCATTTTGTACTTCAAAAATATATGGTGAACCTTTGGGTTGTGTTTGGTTTATAATTCACATATTTTGTATTCCTATCTCACTTAGTGGTCTTTAATTTGTACTTTGACAACATCGTGAACCTATGGATACTGTTTGGTTTATAGTTCACATATTTTGTATTCCTATCTCACTAAGTGGTCTTTGATTTTGTACTTCGATAATATCATGAACCTTTTGGTTGTGTTTGGTTTATAATTCACATATTTTGTATTTGTATCTCATTGGGTGATCTTTGATTTTCAATTCCTATACTCTATATGATAATTTCTCTTGTCGCTTCTAACGTTTTATTCCCTTGCTACATCTATTGGTTCAACCTAATTGATTTAGTTAAGGGATGATTGTGCTTGGTGGGGAAAGAGAGTTGTGTTTGGAGAGTGGTAAGGGTGAAGTGGCATTGTGGGTCTTGGTGGGAATCAAAGATAGGCTTTCTTTTCCTTTACCCAATCAATGATGAAGTTTTAACTTTGAACAAAAATAGTTAGCTTCTAATTTACTTAGAGTTTAGTTTTAAAATGTTGTTATCTTCTTTGTTTCTTTGTTCCCTATCCATCCCTAACATACTTTTAGTATTCATCACTACCAATCATTGTCATATCCCTTGTTCTTTTTGTTTTGTTTTTTTTTTGTTTTTTTTTTTTTTTTGATATTTTGCTTATGTACTCTATTATTGTGATTATGACATATCTTTGCCCTATCTCGTACCCCTCTTTCTAGGAAACTTTACTCCATGCTCATATTTTGATTGTGTACCTATTTCGATTCTACCATATCTAAAATATTTTCTTTCACCTTATCTCTTATACCTTCTTTATATGAAACTTTATGCCATATTCTAGGGAATACTTGGTAGGTACTGTATGTCAAGAATTTTGTGTCAAAATCATTGGCTTTCACTTATTTTGTATCTCACTAATTATGACCTAATTTGTAAGACTATACGCGACGATGGTGGTTCGGACGAGAAGAAGAACTAAGCAGCAAAGGGACCAAGCAAAGAACCACCATCACAAGATAGGCTCATTTCGCCTTAGATTGATGACCTCATTACCCACGCAGGAAAGTTGGCGAATGATTTTACCTCATCGCCCAATCTAAATCTAGGATAAATGTTCGACAGAGACATGTGACATTTTAATACTGGACCACCTTTTGCCACTGATAGTAGTAATCAATCCAGCATGGGAAGACTGCACCTAAAAGGGGCTAAAATAGTAGGATTTTAGTCAGTCTAAGTTTGTTTTCCTGCCAAAAGTTTCCTTAGGTGAGAGAGATTTGAAGAATCTTGAGACCTCTGGCAACCCAAAATCAACCCGAATTTGGCAAGAGCCTGCAAGCAAGTGCAGAAATGAAAACTTGGAGTTGAAAGACCAAACGTAGGAAATAACTATTTGTGACTGTGAATCGTTATTTTTTCTAGTAAAAGAATTTCAAGTTTTTGATTAACACTATGAATGTGTTTCCTAAAAGATTTAAGCTATATATATGTCCCCTCCCCCCTCCTCAAGTTCTTGTAATAATACCCCATCGTATCACTAGAATAAATATGGCCTATAATGTCAGTTGGAAAAAATGAAAACGAACATTTAATGTCAGTTTCAAACCGACATCAAAGATGAAGGTATACTGTTGGTTTTAAACCGACATTAAAAACACTCTTCTATAGAAACTGACATTAAAGGCATATCAAAATAATTTTAATTTTTTTTTCAAATTTGTTTCCCTCCCTTCCAAATTTTATTTCTCACTTTGTCTCATAATATGTAAATGATATAAATTTTGTATCCCTCCCTCCCTTCCAAACTCTAAGTCTCTTTTTTCCTTTCCATCTTTCTTTCCCATTGAAGCTCCATCACGATCTTCTTCTCTATTGGTGCCATGATACTCATCTTCGTTCATTTTCTGTCTCTTCACAACTCTAATCTTTAATCTCTATTGCTCACAATCGTCGCAGATGTTCAAGCTCCATTGTTTACCTCTGTCAACTCTGTTCCAACTTAGATCTAGTTTAAAGCCCTGTAGTGGTTAGATAGGAAAGCTCTTGCATGTAGTTTGCTTGTAAAATGATTTTTTGCAAAGATGAAAGGACTCTTTATTTTGAAATATACGAATTAATTTTGTAATTGTGAATTACAAAATAATCCAAGAACTTCTTTTACTCTCAACAACAAAAGATCTAAAGGTTAGATTCTTCCTAAAAAAGTATTATCTCTCTCTATTTTTTTCCACCATTTCGAGTCCCACAAGTTGGTTCCAAGTTTTGAGAATAGCAGGTCAACACTAGTGGTAGTCTCGACTTGAGATCGTGAGGAGATTACAAGAAGAGAAAAGAATCAAATGTGAGTTTTTCTTTTAACCCAATCTTTGTTTATATTAAGGATATTATGCATGTTGATTACTAAATTTTGTTCAGTTGCAATTAGAGTAAAATTTGATCATTATTCTGCTATGCATGTCTACCATTTCCATCAACAAAAAGAGACGACAGAAGAATGAGAGTGAATACAAGTTAGGGGGAATGGAAAATGGAACCTTCACTACTCAAAAGTTAAGCTCTCACTTCCACAACTTATCGGAGAAGAGAAAGAAACTCTTTATAGCCAGCAAAAAGGCTATTCCTTTTTGCCCTTCTCTCTAAGTTTTGGTCCATTCAATCCTCCTCACAACATCAATTTTATTATTATTTAGCTCATTTAAGTGTGCTTATTAAGGTGAAGATGGAGTCCTTTTATAGATAGCTTTAAGAGGAAAATTTTTATTCTTTTAAGCATGTCAGCACCGCACGGTGAAAGGTTTCTATCGCTAGTCACATCATCTCGAACTGCCATTTTTGTCTCCTAGTGAACTGCTTTTCTTGTTGTGATTTGGTCTTCTCGCCTAGAAATGTTAGTGTCAACTGAAATCTTTATTGTGTAGTGTCGGCGCGAGTTCCCTTGTGATTCACTAACTCACTCATCATTAATCCTAGGACCCTGTAATTATGGTAAAACAGGTGTGAAAGCTAAATAAAATCTATTTCTAAGTAGTTATGCATTGTCAATATAAACTATGTGTTTTGATAGACTTCTTCCCTATTTTGGCCTCATTGTTCTAACAAAAGAGGCTATAATAACTTTTTTTTCTACAAGTTATCAACAGACAAATCCTAAACATAAACGAAACTAAATTAATAGTTTTTTCATTCAAACATCCTAGTATTTAACTTAGGTCTCAAACTTACCCCACGGTTAAGGTTGAAACCAAAACAACCTTGAATGGAAACAATTTCCTCACAGATTAATCATTCCTCAAGTTAGCCAAAAACCTTAAAAGAACAAAAATCCAACTTAATTCCACACTTTAAATTATTTAAGATCCAAATGGTTTTTATTTTGCCATATCAAACTCAATAAAAAACTTACCAAGATACTATATGGCTCCAATGGCTTAAGGAAAATGAGGCAACAGGCTTGGCTTGCTAAATGGCTTAGAATGGGAATGATTGGCTTGGCAAGGAGACAGATCAACTCGAAAAGGAACACGACTCAAACTTGGCTGCATGACAGGTAGTGGCTCGCGCATGAGATGGTCGACTCAATTTAGGGTTCTTGACCTACGAACGTGAAAATGGCCAATAGGGACATTGACGACGCTGCTCGGAGGAGACGAGTCGTTCAGCGGCAGACGAAGATGAAACCAACAATGGGTTTTCCTAACGAAACAAAGGGCGCAGGCGAAACACGAAAGCTTGACGGAAAATGATGGAGTGGGGTGAAGAAACGACTCAAAATGTCTAACAAAGATAATGTATGTGAATCACGCAGAGATGGGCTTCGTCGAAGAGTGATCAGAGACGACAGTGAAGAACAGTGAAAGAGGCGGCAACTAGTTTTGTTTTGTTTTTTTTTTTTTTTTTTGAAGAAGAAGAAGAAGAAGATGAAAAATAAGGGGGAATTGACAAAAATAGGCCAAAAATGGGATAGATAAAGATTTTAGGATTGATTGTAAAAAAGTTGACATTTAGGACAAATTGGAGGTGAAATGACGAAAATACCCTCATTTCATATTAAACATTTCAATTTAAGAACCTGCGAGATGTCTGCGAGATGTTTACGAGATGTCTACCAGATGTTTGCGAGATAAAATAATAATAATAAATTGTTTTAATTGTTTTATTTTTTTTTTAAATCCGAATATGAATTGTGTTATACGTATATATATTTGCATCTTAAATGTATAAATCAAATATTAATTTTTATTGTTTCAAGTTTATTTATGGTTGATTTAAGGTTGTTTTAGAGATGTTTCAAATGATGTTAGCAATTTATTATTATTATTATTTTATCTCGCAAACATCTGGTAGACATCTCGCAAACATCTCGTAGTCATCTCGCAGACATCTCGCAGGTTCTTAAATTGAAATGTTTAATCTGAAATAAGGGTATTTTCGTCATTTCACCTTCAATTTGTCCTAAATGTCAACTTTTTCACAATCAATCCTAAAAGTCTTTATCTACTCCATTTTTTGCCTATTTTTGTCAATTCCCCAAAAATAAGTTGCATGCAAAACGAGGTCTATTTAATATAATAATAATAACTATATTATTATTTCCCTTTTTTCTTTTCCTTTTTCAAAATAACAAATCAAATTTTCTCTCTTCATTTAATTCCCTATCAAATACAACTTTCTCTTTTCTCCAAATAATAAAATACACTCCTCAAATAATTATATTATCTAAATATAATTATTTTCATTCCAAAAATGTATTTAATTATATACATCTATATATATAATTATTCTTTAATTCATTCAAATTCATCGTCAATTTAATCAATCCAAAATCAACCAACTTAAAATCAAAACTTTAATGACACCAAAAATTCAAAATCTTCAAATTAATTAAATATTCTTCAAATTAATTAAATATTCTTCCAATAAATATAATTAATCTTAATTTCTACATAATCAAATAATTTTGCACAAATATCTCAAAATAACTTCCGAACAATTCTAACATAATTAAATTAAACTAAGATAATTAAGTTTAAAATTATCTTAATTTTATTTAATTATGTTTTTGAGTTTATTTGGTGTTATTTTGAGTTATTTGAAAGAGAAAATTTAGTTCTATTGGAATTGGAATTAATGAAATATTTGTTTGAGTGAATATTTAATTAATTAGTGAATTTAAGTGTTAGAATTATGGTTAATTATATATATTTAAATATAATTTTATGAAAAGGGTAAAGATGAATTTATTTGTGAAAAAATAATTATGATAGAAGATAATTAATTATTTTGGAAAAAGATAAATATTGATTGATGAGAGAGGTTGATATGATTTGGTAAATGAGGCAAGAGAATGAATAAGATTTATTTAACATAAAATTTGATAATTGAATATAATTATTGGGGAAAATATAACATCTTAAATTTGTATGAAGCTTTTATTAATTATTTTAAATTATTTGGGAGTTATCTTCTGGTTTAGAGTTAAAATTGAATTTTTGAATTAAGATATTTCAAGTTGAAATTTATGAAATTTTAAAATAAATGATTTAATGGAAAAAAATTGGTTAATTAAACAAATTGAGGTTTTGAGTTGATTTGGATCGTTGAAAGTAAAAGTTGGTTTTGGTAGAGTTAGAATTAATTAAGTATATATGTGTGTGAGTACGTATATTTAATTAAGAATTTGGGTTTTTGGTGGAACGTGATATTAATTATTTGGTTTTGTATAAATAATTAATATGAAAAAGTGAAATTAATTATATGATGAAATATGAGGGAAATTTTCAAAAATAACAAATTTTACAAAATATTTACAACCTATAGCAAATTATATCATTGATATGCTATAGTGATAGAAAACTATCATTAATAGAATCCAAAATTTTGTTATAGCTTGTAATATTTTAATTTATTTTTCTATTTTAAAAATGCCTCAAAATATAATTATAATTGTTGAAAAGTAAGATAATCAATCAGATGATTGATTTGGATTTGATAAGAAAAATTCGAATTAAATAAAGGTTAAATTTCATAAATATAACAAAACATACAAATATTTATGGTCGTGTAACAAAATAAAAAAATCCATAAAGTCAACAATTTTGTTAAAAATATTTCAGGCTTGTCTTTCCTTTCCATCTTCTCTATTCTCTTCTACAATTTTTCTTTTTATATTTTCTTTGAAATCTTAGTTTTTTTTCTAAATGTTATTTGATTCAAAATTGTATACCAAATATAAAATATTTAGGTCGTCAAATGTAAACGATTGTATACCAAAGAAGCTTGAGTAGTCAAATCTACACAATCGTGTAACCAAAACTAAATGATCTTGATATAATATCGTTTATCAAATATATTATATGCATGAGTGACCAATTAATCGTTTATTGATCGGGACATTTTTAATATTTTCCATTTTTAATATTTTCAAGTTTACTACCTCATTCCTTCTATTTTCTCATTTATTACTCCAGTTTCTTCCCTTAATCTTTTCATTTCCCAATATAATTCTTCCATTTTTCAATATAATTCGTCCCTCTCTTCTCTTTCCTAATTTATTCGTCGGTCCAAATTAATATATTTCTCTTCTTTCTTATTTCTTTTATTTCTCAAACAAATTAATCCACTTCTCTTATTCTTCATTTTCTTTGTGTCAAACGAATTAGTTCTCTTCTTTAGTATGTTGTTTATCGTTCTCATGAAGAAAAAAATTAATAAATGAAAGAAAAAATATTAAAAATGAAAGAAAAATAAAAACAACACAATACAATTTTTTATTATATAGGATTGATGATACAAACTTAAAATACAAATTTTGTGTTGTATTCTATTTACGGTACAATTTGAAGAAACATATTAACATAAATGAAAAAATAATAATACAATTTGTTTGTATTGTGTATTGTGTGTACGGTCCATTTTTTTTTATACAAAATCAATTTAAAAATTAATACATATTTGTTGGGTTAAATATAAATATTATTTAATACAATTTTTCGTCGTTTTAGAAAACCGTACAAACAAAATAAATAAGTTTAGACAAATGCAAAAAAAAAAAAAATACAATTTTTGTTTGTATTTGGTTTACATAAAACATTCAATAAGTATTTCTTATACATTATAATAATCCCTCCTAATCTTTTAACTTAATCATTCCCCAAACAAGGATTATAAATAATCTTCATATTCCTTTCACTTAATCATTCCCCAAACAAGGATTATAATAATCATTTCCTCCATTTAATCTCCTATTTTTCTTATTTCTTTTTTCCGTGAAAGGGCCCTTCATTCCTATGTCAACCCTTTATCAATCTTTCTTTTAATCATTTCTCTTATTTATAACTAACTCATTTAAGTTTAAATATTATTTAATCTATTTTTTATCTATATTTATAATTTCTACACTTATGAGTTTTTTTTGTTAATTTTAATATTTCTATTTAAAAAATGTAACATGTTTTTAAGTTATGAATTTGGTACCATTACATGAATTTAATATTAATATTTTTATTTAAAAAACACTTGACCCGTTTTTTTTTATCCCGCACTACGAAAACTAGAACGATTTGGAAAATTAAATATATGAAATTAATTATTCAAAATTAATAAGTTACTCGTACGTAAAGAAAGTTCAAAATGGACGTTATATTTGAAGAAATTATTGAAAATTATGGTGTCAATCATTAGTTTAAATCAATTGTTAAATATACGTAACTTGTGTATTGCACTAAGAATATCAATTAAAAAAAATTTTATAATTTATTCGCATATAACGACCCAATATTAAAAAATGTTGAAAATGGACGTCGTATTTGAAGAAATTACTGAAAATTGTTTTATGAAAACGATGATGATTTGGTAGATTAAATATATATAATTTGTGTATTGGAGTTAGAATACGATTTAAAAAAAAAAAAAATTATTAGCACGAAACGCTAGCATTAAAAAGGTTGAAATGAACATTGTATTTAAGAAAACTAATAGAACTTGTTTTACGAAAAATATGAAAATTTGATAAATTAAATATTCGATTATTTGTGTATTGGATTTAGAATATGAATTTTTAAAAATAATCATTCTCATATCATCATTCTCATATAATCATTTTCCAAACTATTATAATTACACTACCTATTATAATCTTTTTCCCAAACGCATATTATCATAACACTACCAATAATAAACCTCTCCCCAAAAACATATTATCATAACATAGAATTATCATAATTTTTTTTTTCATAACTCTTTCCCTCCCCAAACGCATTCTCAAGGTTTCGTACCTCTAAAAGGAAAATGAAATAATAATGATAAATATTATTATTGTTATTAGAATTTATAAATGACATTGGAATGCTTAAGTCAATAAGAAAAGAAAAAAGAAAAGATTCTTCATCCTTCTTCCCCAAGATAACCCTAGTCGTCACCGTTATTCCTATTGGATCAAAGATGTTTGCGGCTGCCCTTTACTGTCGCCGCTCACCGGTTTTTGTTAAGATTGGTTACTTAGGTGAGTGTTTTGAATCTTTATTGTGGGATTTTAATACCCATTAAAGGTTAATTAAAACTCTAAATTAAGTATTATTATTAAAATTGATTTTGGTTGCATGCCTTTAGAAAGTCCTTTGTCAAAGTTTGAGATTCTAAGTGGTTAATTTTTTCACAAGGTTAAGAGAATTTTTCAACCTCTATTTGGGTAAAGGTGTGTTTGCAATACATTTTCAAGTGATTAATTCAAAAAAATATGTCATTTTAGAAAAAATAAAGTGTTTCGAAAACATCCAAAATTGTTTTTAAGTGCATTTTAAACAATAATTTTCATCAAAAGAGTTTAAATAAAAATGAATTTCTTGAAAAATATTTTTTTCTTAAGTCAATCCAAATGGATCCTAAATTTGGTAAGATAAGGTAATTAAATTGGTAATTTGTTGGCAAAAATTGTTAATTTAATTTGGATATAACTCGGTTTTTCTTAAAGTATTTATTGGCGAGAATTTAGGTTGAATTAGTTTCCATCTCAATTTTGAGTTATTAATTTGAGAGAATTTTGGATGATAGTCCATTGTTAATTTTATTGATTAAGATACTGAATTTTTCTTTTATGATTAGGGTCGAATTAATTGGAGAATTTTTACTGTCAGCTAAGGAATTTTTGTTGGCTAATATCTCAGGTAAGAGATTCTACTACTGAATCTTCGAACTAAATTTAAGAGTCACATGTATTTTGTGATTATGCATTGATAGTGGCTTAAAATGCATAATGAAATGTTGTGGTTGATGATAGATGTATTATGGTGATTTATGCATGTTTTATGAATTGCATGGTGATTATAGACTTTTATGTCTGATGATTCATGCCATGTTTATGTTGTTTTTGACATGCTTTTGGATAATGGTGTGTCGGTTAACTTTGGTTGTTAGACATTTTAAGTCACCTAGATTGTGTTCCTATCTATGGAGTCACTTGCACGACTAGGGGTGTTCATACGGGACCACTCGCACAATTAAGTGTGTACCTACTAATCACATGCATGGTTAGGGGTCAGTTATACTGTATTTGTATGGTGTCACTCACATGACCAGGGGTGTTCCAACGTGATTACTCACACGATTAGGGGCGTACCTACGTATCACAAACATGTTTATGGAGTGTGTACCTACGATCATTAACACAAATATGAGTGTTCTTACGGGATCACTCGCATGATTAGAGATGTGTTTGTACGGTCTCACTCGCCTAGGTGTGCTCCATTGGACACACAATATTATTATTATGTTCCTAACATGAAGTTAACAGATCATTTAGTAGAATCAGTAGTGGATCTCTTATTGGATATATTTTTATATACTCACTATTTTTCTATGTTTAATATTTGAGGAAAAGGTAGCGGAACCAGTGGGTCCCTTACTGTATATACTTTTATATACTCACAATTTTTCTATGTTTAATATTTCAGGCAAGGGTAGATGATTTGAAAATGTGGGGACCCATTCTACTTCCGCTTCTATTTTTTAGTTTTTTTATACATTTTATTCAAAGTTTTATTTTATTTATTTATTTTTATTTTCTTTAAAATTGTTAGACCCCACCAGTCATGACTCATATTTTGACTGATGTTGCAAATTTTATGGCTTACGAACAATTATTTGATATTAATTTTATAAAAATTTTAATTTTTCTCCTTTCAAGAAAGTATCCTCAAGCAGTTGGGTCATTAAAGTGTTTTTACTTAAAATCTTTTTCGAACCAAAATGGTCAAATTTGGTAGTATTTTATAGGATTTAAAAGTAAGTTATATAATTCACCTCATCATTCCTAAATTTCAAATAACACATTCATGAATAAAAGTCTATATTAGCAAATTTTAACTTTCCTTTTCTTTTTAGTTACCATAAATTTGAAGTATATCCATTTGAAATGTGAAAGAGACATTGTTGCCTTATCTCATATAACTCTCTCGTTTGGTGGCGCATCATCGCTAGGAGAAGCACTTCCCTCGGTGTCTCGTTCTGTTTCATAAATTCTCACGCATTTGCATTTTTCTTTTTTTTGCGCAACATTTTCAATCCACTATCCTTTTTATTTTTGGCATTAACACCTCCTTTGCCTACCGCAGCTACAAGACAAATTCTCACCCAACGCATCTTCACTTTCCTGATACCCTCTTCTCTTACAAATTCTAATAACGAAATTTCAGCCATTGAACTATATTACTTGGAAAGTGGCTTCAATTTTCTATAGTTGAGCTCCCAGAAGCTCATTTTATCCATTCCTTTGTTCTTCATTTTACCATTATGGCTTCTGGGATTCTTTTTTCTCCTGTTTCCTTCTCTGGGAAGCATGCCAACTGTCGCGATTTTAGACTTCCTGCTCGTCATTCGTTGGTTCTTCTAAAGAGTCAAAAGTTTTTGGTTAAATCCTCTTTGGACAAAGATGTTTCTGATATGAGTGTTAATGGTATGTTCTATTTTATTTTATCTGTTGTTATTATTTTTGAGGGGGGATTTTGCTTTTCGATATTTTATCTAGGAGCATATGCTCGATTGGAGTACACTCTGTTTTTAAAGTAACAATTGGGCGGTTCTTGCTAACTGCTGATTTTTTTTTTTTTTGAAATTCAGATTAGGGTTGGTCATGAAAAATTGATGTTGGATAGTTTAGTCATTTGATTGTGTAGGTTTTTAGTATAATCAAGTTTATGTGTTACCTTACAGCTCCCAAAGGATTGTTTCCCCCTGAACCTGAGCGATATCGAGGACCCAAATTGAAAGTTGCCATTATTGGAGCTGGGCTTGCTGGGATGTCGACCGCTGTTGAGCTTTTGGATCAAGGCCATGAGGTTCAGTTTATCACCTAGCACTTTCACTGTTTTCTTCAGTACCTTGTATTAAAAGGGCCCAGAAACTATACGGTGTCTTAATAATAACTACTGCTTCATAGCAAGGATTAGTTTAGAATGAGTTTGGAAAGATGCTTTTAAGTGCCAACTTTTCTTCTAAAGGCAATTTTTGGAAGAAACTCTATTTGCTTCTCCTAAAACCACTTTCAAGTGTTTGTTTCCGGTGTCTTTATAATTCTCAAAGTCAGTTTTGTTTATTATGTACATATGGTGAGAATTTTGATGATTACTGTCAGAATTGCCCTTCTAGAAGTCTCCCCAAACTCACCCATATGTGTACACATGTTTACTTTTTAATTTAGCATCTTCGGAAAGTGAACAAAAGACGAACTATTTATGGTTTTCATTGTTCAACTGATTATGCAATTGAAGAATGTCACACTCACACGTGCCTTTTATGATTTCAGGTTGATATATATGAATCAAGGACCTTCATTGGTGGGAAAGTGGGATCATTTGTTGATAAACGTGGAAACCATATTGAAATGGGGCTGCATGTATTTTTTGGTTGTTACAACAATCTTTTTCGTTTAATGAAAAAGGTGAAGACTGTTTGCCTCTTTGATAAACAAATATAACATGTGAACATTTATAGTTCCTCTTCTCTCTTAAATATTGACTTAACTGATTTTTTTTCTTTATATATATATATATATTTATATATACGTACACACTTTTACAAGAAGTGAATATTTTATTGAATATATGAAAAGAGATTTAATGTTCAAGGATTCAAACTCCACAACGAAGTAATAAAAAAAAATTACTAGAAACTAGACATGTCAAGCCTGGCTTTATGCCTCGTATAATGCTTAGCTAGAGATAGCGATGCCTTATACTAGCATTTGGATTGCCGCTGGGTTCTTTTGTAGGTAATGGTCAAGAATCGATGGTAAAGCTGTCTTGAAATAATGATGGTAAAGCTGTTTTGAAGTAATGAACAAACATATTGAAGATTTTGAATCGTATAATGTTGGATATTATTTAAATTTACCCTCTATCATTAGCTTAAGCTTTTAGGTTGAATTGGTGATTTAAGATGGTATAGAGTAGGTTGCTGCTGCGTTCACGCCCTTATGTTGTTGTTTCCTCCCCATTTAATGTTAATATCCACTTGTGTCTTTCTTGATATTTCAAGCCTACAAGTGAGGGGAGTGTTGGATAGCATTTACATTTACCCTCACCCATTAGCTTAAGATTTTAGATGAATTGGTGATTTAAGATATAATAATTATTTGTCTATCGTAGAAGTAGAACTGGCTGTTTGGTGCCAATGGCTGCTTCTAGAAATATATGGCAGCATTTTCTCTAGCTTGTTGCCAATGATATTAGATGCACCTTTTCTTTTTGACAACTTTATTTTGTATTATAATTCAAGACAGAGCTAGTTGTACATATTATCTGACTTATTTGAGATTAGGTTGGCGCAGAGAAAAATCTACTTGTGAAGGATCATACTCATACGTTTGTAAACAAGGGAGGTGAAATTGGAGGTAGAGTGCATTTCTTATTCTTAACAAAATTTTTCTTCAGGCCATGAGTTCAAGTTACCACTTCATCTAATTATAACCATGGATGGTTTTTACTTTCTTGGGAATATGAACACTATCTTTGTTTTTACGACAATGTAGATATTATTTTGACTCCATTTCTAATGAATCTTTACAACCTCAGAACTTGATTTCCGCTTTCCGGTTGGAGCTCCCATACATGGAATTCAAGCTTTCTTGACCACAAATCAGCTTGGGGTAATGTTTATCATTGTCACCGGCCTTGAACATCTTTTTTTTTGTTTTTTTATAGTTAATAATTTTTGGTACGGTTTTCCTAATGCTATATAGGACTTCTATTTTTCTTTATGAAAGGAGTTGCTGGGATTTTTCTTTTTTGCTTAACAATATACATTAGAGGAAACAAAGCATAAAACTTGGAGTTGCCAATATTTCAAGAAAAGTAAGACTAAACCTACAAAATCTGGAGAACATTGGACTTGAAAACAACAATTAAAGCCCAGTGAAGAATAGAAAAGGAGAAAATCTTCCTCCAAAATTCTATTGACAACCAAAATTCAAAGAAAATATGATAATCTTTAAATAATATTATATCAAGTCCCTGCATTTGTTCTTTTAATACTTTTTAAATAAAAAAACCCCTAAAAGTGCACCACTTATTGTTCCCACCCATTATTATCAATCTCCACTTCCTTCACACTAGTGCCTCTCTCTTTGGACATAATATGACTACTCAAAGCTTCACCCTCTACCCCTTTTTCTTGATTGACAAAGATTTTTAAACTATTCCTTTCTTGAAAAAAAAAAAACATTTGTCACTTGAAGATGTTGGGATGCCTGAGGTAGCCTTTGCGTTTGATGAACCAAATTTAAAGGCTGTAGTTTTCTCTAATCATGGTCATGGATATGAAGTTGACAATTGTGATTAAGATGAAGACATTTAGGAAGTTTGTGTTAGAATTTTGTGGACTTGTGTGTGTTGAAAGCCTAAGGTAGTTTTGTAAATTATGTTACCATAATTATTCTTTCTTTTTTATTTAGGCTCATGTTGCCTTTTAATCTCCCCTCTCTTGTATCCCTTGTTTTCATAAGAAAATAATAAGAAAACTCTCCATCATGGTTTTTGTTCTTGTACTAGGGTTTCCACGTATATCGTGTTTTTTTTCCCTTTTCGTCTCTTTCAGTATGTTATTAGAGTAAGGTGATGATGAAACCCAAAAAAACTACAACTGATGGAACCCAAATAGAGGAGCCACTGATGGAGGATCACGCAGCCGGTGAGATGACAGCCACCTTCAGCACCGCCTTTGATGAAGGAATCGCTTGTGAGCTTGCTTCCGAGCCTTAATTCCCTATACTTCTTAGCCCAGGTGGAATTCCTTCTTAATTCTTCCTTCTTAGTCTTCTTCTTAAAGAACGATGAATGTGTGAAATCCTAAAAGAGTCTTCGAGTTGTGTCAATCTAAGTAAATGAAGAAATATGATAGGCTTATCATGAAAGTGAGAATGAAGGAGATCTAGGCAAACTTATTCCATTAACTTGATACCATCGCTCCACAGCAAGAAGAAAGCCTAGGAGAAAGAAAGCCTACCGCAACAAGTTTCAGTTAGACTCCTCTGTCAGCTTCAGACACGTTGACTGGTATGACTCCCCAACCACACACGCCGCCGAACAGGTCCCTTTCCAAGCTGCACGCGTCGCTGAACGACTCCCTTTCCCAATCGCAACAATCCCACGCACCACCTAGCAATACCTTTACCTTCCAGCCACTGCCGCCTGCTATACAACCATAGCCAATCCTCATTGCAAACCTTAACGGCTACAACCAACCTTTGCCGCAAACCTTAACCAGCCGCTGATTGCAATCCTTTACTAGTCGCTGCTCACCACCTTGCTACAAACCCTAAACCCTAAGTTGTTGCAAACCCTAATACATCCCCTACACCATCTGAGCCATGATATCCTTTAACAGTACCCAAAGAATACCTATACCTGATCGAAAAATTTATTCAATTGTCATCTCGGTGTTGGTAATCTCCATGCCCAGTTGGACTTTGAAATTGGTGATTCCTCGGTTCAGTCTAAACCAAATGTGCATGATTTATATCAGGGTACCACCCAACAACAATTGGCCATGTTTAAACAGCAAAGTGCGACGTTTGAGGCAGCTTTAAGAGCTTCTACTCTACCCACACACCTAGTCTTGGCATTCTGATCACCTTATCGATGTATTTAGAGAATTCGGTACCTTCGCTCTCTAATTTGTCTTCTATTTACGTGTTTGGTTTTGTGGCATAAACTACAAGGATCTTTACAGGGGAGAAGCTGAATGACTGTAACTATTTCTCGTGGTCATAATCTGTTAAAATGATCCTTGAAGGACACCACAAATTTGGCTTTCTGATAGGAGAGTTATATCGTCCTCCATCAGTGATCTCCAGGAACGATTCTGGAAAGAGGAGGATTCTCTCATTTGGGCCAGTTAATCAACTGTATGGAGCCATAGATTGGCAACCCTTATTGTATGCTGCGATTGCTAAGGATATATGGGATACAACTCAGAAACTTTATTTGAAGCCGAATGCCTCTCATCTCTACAAACCGAGAAAACAAATCCATGAATGCAAGAAGAGGACTATGGATGTGACATCCTATTTTAACAAACTTTCCCTCATTTGGCAGGAAATGGATCTTTGCAGTGAAATTGTCTGGAACTGTTTCAGTGATAGCCATATAACACTCTAGACTTGAAGAGGTTGATAAAATATGACTTCCTTGCACTCAACTCGAAGTTTGATGTAGTTCGTGGTCGTATACTGGGCCAGAGTCCTATTTTCTCCTTAATGGAGGTTTGTTCTGAAGTTCGCCTTGAGGAGACCGTACGAGTATGAACATTCTGACCGTTCCTGACTGATGCTGCTGTCTTCAGTGTGACGTCCTCTACTCATGATAGTGAGAATCACAACAGAAAATCGGTCCCTATCTTTGAGTATTGCAAGAAATAGTGGCACACTAAAGAACGGTGTTGGAAATTACATGGTCGTCCCCCAGGCGGTAAGACACGCCCTTCGAACTACAAACAAAATTTAGGACGAGCTTATGTGAGTGAGTCTTCTGGAACCTCTCAAATCTGGTCTCATTGGAAACTGGAATGATCCTAGTCTGTCCACACTAGGAGCTATTGTTAAGTTGGGTATGCCTCAGTCCCTTAGTCTTATCAGTGTTGATGGGAAGAATCCTTGGATTCTGGATTCGGGTGATACAAATCATTTAATTAGTTCTTCTGAAAGTTTTGTTTCCTCTATTCCTTGTGTAGTAATGAGAAAATCAGAATTGCAGATGGTTCCTTGGCCCCCATTGTTGGAAAGAGGCAAAATTTTCCCTTTGAAGGGCTACCCTTACGAAATGTGTTGCATGTTCTCAAAATTTCTTATAATTTGTTATCTATAAGCATGATTATCCACAAACTGAACTGTAAACCAACTTCCTTCCTTGATTTTGTTTCTTTTCAGGGCTTAAGCTTGGGGTGGGGTGGGGTGGGGTGGATGATTGGCATTGCCTGACATAGTAGGGGTCTCTAACTTCTTGACGATGACGCTTCCTCTAACAGTACTTCGAGGACTAGTTTTTTATCAACGCACTTTACTACTTTTGAAAAAGATTGTATGTTGTGGTATTTCCAGCTGGGTCACCCAAAATTTCAATATATGAAATATTTACTTCCCCATCTTTTCTTTAAAGTTGATTTATCTACTTTATCTTGTGATGTGTGTATTCGAGATAAAAAAATATCGAGTCTCCTTTCCCTCACAATCATATAAACGAACCAACCTTTCACCTCTATCCATAGTGATGTTTAGGGGCCATCCAAGTTTACTACCTCTTCTGGGAAACGATGGATTGTGACCTTCATTGATGATCATACCCGCCTTACCTAGGTCTTCCTCATCTCTGAAAAATCTGAGGTTACTTCCATATTTCGAGACTTCTATCACATTGTAGAAACGCAGTTCAATGCCACAATTGCAATCCTATGAAGTGACAACGGTCAGGAGTTTCAAAACCATACCCTTAATGAGTTTCTATCCCTCAAAGAGATTGTCCATCAAAATTTCTGTGGTACACCTGCAAATAAAATCGGGTTGCTGAGCGAAAAAGCTGTCACCTTATGGAAGTAGCTTGCTCCTTTATGTTGTCTGCTTCCCTTCTCTCCTATATGTAGGGTGATGTTGTTCTCATTGCAGCTCATTTTATTAATCGAATGCTCTCTCGTGTTCTCCACCTCTAGATCCCTACATAATGTTTCAAGGAGTCTTATCCTTCTACCCGTCTCATTCTTGAGGTTCACCTTCGGGTGTTCGGGTGCAATACCTACGTTCATAGCCATGGTCCAAACCATACCAAGTTCACTCTTCGAGCTTAGGCTTGTGTGTTTGTTGGGTATCCTTTTCATCAATGAGGCTATAAATATTTCCATCCTCCTCCCCATTAGTAGTTTATCTTCATGGATGTCACTTTCCTTGAGTATCATCCTTTCTTTCCCGTTAGTCCTCTTCAAGGGAAGAGTGTAAGTGAAGAGCCTAACTGTGTGATTCTCTTAGAGTTTACTAGTTGTAATCTTGTTACCTTACTTGACTCTGATCCTTATAACACGATCTTACCGACAACCCAAGTTCCCTGGATAATCTACTATAGGAGGAATCTCAGAAAGGAAGTTGAGTCTCCTATTGCTCAGCTAACTTTGATTAAGTTCCAGTTGATAAAAAAGTATTAGCGCCTAGGGGAGAAGTTGATCTACTTATCTCACACTAGACAAGATATTGTGTGGTACGAGGAACACATAGAGATAGTTAACAGAATTATGAGGTATTTGAAAACCACTCCTGATAAAGGGTTGATGTTCAAGAAGGTTGACAGAAGGTGGTGTATTGAGGCTTATATTGATTTTGACTGGGCATGGTCTATTGTTGATAGAAAATCCACCTTTGGGTTTTGTACTTTTGTGTGGGGCAATCTCATAACTTGGAGGACTAAGAAGCAAGGTGTTGTAGCTAGAAGTAGTGCTGAAGTTGAGTATAGGGCCATGAGTTTAGGGGATTTGTTAGGAGATTTGGGTACTGAAGGTTTTATTTAATCTTCATCAGGACTATGAGGTGCCTATGAAATTATTCTACGATATAAGGCTGCTATTAGCATCGCCAATAACTTGGTTATACATGATAGAACCAAACATGTGGAGATTGATAGACACTTTATAAAAGAAAGACCGGACAATGGTGGTATATGCATTTCTTGCATTCCCTCAAGTCAACAAGTTGCTGAAATTCTCACCAAGGGGCATCTTAGACAGAGTTTTGATTTCTGTGTTAGCAAGTTGGGCCTTCTTGATATTTACGTCCCATCTTGAGGGAGAGTGTAAGAATTTTGTGGGCTTGTTGTGTGTTGAAAGCCCAAGGGTAGTTTTGGGAATTATGTTACCCTAATTATTCTTTCTTTTTTTTTTTAAGCCCTTTTTGCTTTTTTTATTTTCCCCCTCTTGTTTCCCTTGTTTTCATAAGAAAATAATAAGGACCCTCCATCGGGTTTCTTTTTTCCTTTAGGGTTCCTTTTCATCTCTTTCAATAGTTTGAGACGAGAGTTTTTGGTTTTTAGTTTTGTATGAAAGATGTAATTTCTTTGGAGCACTATATATTTGTTGGACTTAGACGACTAATCTCTTACTATTGTACTTGTTGTTTATTGTTCTAGATTCCTAGATATTTTTCTGACTTTTTTCCCAAAACAATTGTCAAATGCAGACTTATGATAAAGCAAGAAATGCGTTGGCTCTTGCCTTAAGTCCAGTTGTTAAGGCTCTTGTTGATCCAGATGCTGCAATGAAGGATATTCGAAACTTGGATAGTGTGAGAATAATCTTTTTTTTTTAATTTTTAAATTTTTTTATCACTCACATGGTTTTTTATTTTCTTACTTAACAAACAAATATTATAAATTCTCATGTACAATATTCTTTTTTATTTTTTGACAAAATTACCACTGCTTGCTATTTGTGTCATAAGTTAACATACTACTTCTCTTTATAAAGATTTCATTCTTTCTCGATGAAAATTCGAAAAAGAAATACTACTTTTCTCTTATAAAGATTTCAAAAGATGCTATAATAAGTTATAGGTTGGCTCCTAATAATTTGTCCATCTAGCTTAATATATATCTTTTGATGTTTTTATTTCTTTGCCTTCTTTGCCTCTTCATGTAGTTGGTCAACTACTCCTTGTAGTAGTTGTGTCTCTTCAACTTAAATGTTGGAGTTATGAGATCCCTCTCCATGCAGGGGGGTTCCAAATAAATTGCTTTTGATATCTCAACCAAGGATAATTTTGGTGTATTTTGAGCAATAGTCTCTTTTCATTTAGTTGATGAAAAGTTTCGCATCCTTTTTTTAAAAAAACCAGCTCAACCGAGGAGGTCCTGGCAATTGTGGTTCCATATGGCTAGGAGAGAGACTCATCATTTAATTCATAGAATTTTTGTTGTTCTATACACATTGAGGGGGCAAAAAGAGAATAATTCTTTGAATTTGGATATTCATGGCTCTCAAGAGCATTCAACACCATCTCAACCATTTTCCATTGAGAATGAGAAAGGTTTTTCGGGTATGCTTCAGGCTAAGATAACTATTCAATCCACTTCTCTTAATACAAATTCATTCTCCAATAATGAAGCCTCATCTTTCCAATATGGAAGAGGAAGAATTAGAAGTGGAAAATCAGATACAACGTTTTTGCCGGAGATCTCCAAGTCGAAGGATTTGAATTTAGATATAAAAGAACAAATTTTGCTGCTTTACCTCTTCACTACTCTTAAAAAATTGATTATACTTTTTTGGCTGAGCAATTTATGGTTCTGACGTATAAGAAGAAAATTGTGGCAACATTGTTGTCTCTTCTTTGCCTCTAGTGCTAGTTTGTAGGAAATTTCTAAAGGTCTTCAAGATTGGAGGATTTTTAAATCATTCAACTGTTACTCCTCCAGGTTCATCAACCAATTTAATTTGAGGTATTTATCCTAGTTCATCTATCAAGAATGTTTCAGATTTTTTTGATTCTGACAAGGAGTCAGTGGTCAGTATGCGCAGTGATGAATTTGACCCAGTAGAATGAGGTTGAAAAATTGGTCACTGAAATGCCAACTGCTGAGATTACAAGACCGAATAGAATCCCATTTTCAAGTCCTGTGGTGAAGAAAAAAGATAGGGGGGTAGAAATTTTGTATGGATTACTGTAAGGTCAATCAAGCAACCATGGGTGACAAGTTCCCAATCCTGTTATTGAAGAGCTTTTAGATGAGTTTCATGGGTCTTATGTGTTCTTGAAGTTGGATGTATGCTTGGTCATCGAATTAGAATGAATGAGGCTGATACATCGAAGACGACCCAAAAGATGAACACCTGGATGCAATAGGTTTCCATTATCTTATTGTATATATGGGCTAGAGGAAGAAATGATAAATATGAATCTTATTCTGCCCCCACTATATCATTCAATAAAAGTAGGTGGTCCACAGACAAGACTTCAGCTATTTAGTGCATTATTGACGACGAAACCTCTAGGTTCCTCTGTGGTTCCATTTGTATACATTATCATGCAGATATTGGTCTTCTATTTGGAAGAAAGTTCATAGTCTAAGCTTCCCAACTGATTGAACTCCTCCCAAGAAAAGCAAGATACTACCAGTTCTCCAGTTTCCTTCTTACTACGCTTGAAACATTGATAAAACAAAAACTGACAATAGTTCTTAATTGATTCAAACACCCAGGAAGACATGGAAAAAATCTCCATAAAAATTATCCATTCTGGGCAACACAACGACCTCTAGTGCTTTCTAATTGCAGATCTCATTCTAATTGCAGTGTTGTATGCTTCTTGATATGAGGCATGTCCCACCTTGGAGTCTCGGTTGATTTGCTAACAACCGAGCATGCGTTGCCCGTATTCCTTTTCACAAAAATCACTGAATAGCTACCATAGAGATGCAAGCACAGCTGGTAATTGCAAAAGCCCATCCTTAGCATAGATGCTCGTATAGATAAACCCTGCAACAGTAGACCATCCCTGTGATAGTAGACCGACCCTGCAACAGTCTTCTACTGCTCTCGGGCATCACATTCTCTCTAGCCACTGTGTAGGTTGTCAGACTTGCCATAAAAAAGGCTAGAATTTGAAAGGAAAGGAGTGCGTGCCGAAGATTGAGTTGATGTGATGTAATATCTTGGTTTAATTATTATAAAAAGGGGGAAAAAAGCAAAATCCTATTTTCATGTCTTGGGGAGAAACGTTGTTTTCCTGCAGTCTTTCGTCATATTGGCCTGATTAGTGTCTTAATTTCTTTTATATGTATGATTAGTGATGATATGAAGATAAACTCCATTGCAACTCCAGTTTTCTAAATTCTTGCCTTTACAATCATACAGATAAGTTTTTCAGAGTGGTTCTTGTCTAAAGGTGGCACACGTGCCAGCATCCAGAGAATGTGGGACCCAGTTGCCTATGCTCTTGGATTTATTGATTGTGACAACATCAGTGCCCGCTGTATGCTTACTATCTTCTCGTTGTTTGCTACTAAAACCGAGGCTTCTTTATTACGCATGCTGAAAGGTTCTCCGGATGTTTTTTTAAGCGGGCCCATAAAGAAGTATATCACGGACAGAGGGGGCAGGTATATATTACTTTATTCAGGTTTTGATTCAGTACTCGTGGCTAGTTTTCTCTTTGCCAATCATTTTGACTTCATTTTCCGGACTAGAGCAGATTCCATCTAAGGTGGGGATGCAGGGAGGTACTTTATGACAAATTCGCAGATGGAGAGACTTATATTGCAGGACTGGCAATGTCTAAGGTGGAATGCTTCCTTCTGCATATTTTCTGTGATTTTTTTTTCCCTGAACAATGCAGAATCAAAATACGGAACCACATGGATGGATTTAGTTATCGTATAATTTTGAAAACTTAAGTATATAACATCAGTTTGGTCAGCTATGCCACTTGTTAGATGTTAGTTACTCAAGCAGTAAACTTCATGTTCACTATTTTGATTTCTAGGCCTCAATTAGGAATATAATAATGATTGGATTTCAAGCTAGAAATATAGGCAGATCGCAGAAAGTAAATAATATTTTAGTTTAAAATCAGAGAAGTAAACTGTGGACGTCAAAAGTTGGTCAATGTTAATTTTTGATCCAAAATATGTCATTGGATTGATATTGAACGTTTGATGATTCTGTTGTCGCAGGCCACAAATAAGAAAATTGTGAAAGCTGATGCTTATGTAGCAGGTTTGTGCTTAAATATATGTCTTCCACATTTTTTTTCTTTTTCTTTTTTATTTTAAAAATGAACTATACATTGATGACAGCATGTGATGTCCCTGGAATTAAAAGGTTGATTCCATCACAATGGAGAGAATGGGAGTTCTTTGACAATATTTATAAGCTAATAGGAGTTCCTGTTGTCACCGTCCAACTTCGGTACAATGGATGGGTGACAGAATTGCAAGATCTAGAACGTTCGAGGTGATTCTTAATGATTTACGTTCTTGTTTTGTCGACAAAATCATTAAGGTTCTATTTTATGACATTTGTGTTTCCAATTTCTACTTCTAGAAAATCATTCTTATTTACTTTTTCTTTCTAGTCTTATTTAAACAACCTTTTTGCTATTATCAAGATTGGTTTATTCTTTTGGATTGGGTCCATTTCAGTAATTGGGAACAAGTTTCTTTTGTTCTTAAACCTTTTCCCTTGTATATCCTTTCATGTATCACAAATTTTCAATGAAAGTTTTGTTTCTTTTATCAGTGAAACGTTTTTCTTAAACTAATCAATAAATAAGTAAAGTTTTGTTTCTAACCAAAATAGTTAAATAATTAAATAATTTAAAATGATGATCCTGAAGCTTAATTTAAAAAAAAAATTCTTTAGGTAAGATCTTACTTGGAAACCATTTCTTTAGGGGTTTGTTTTTTATTTTATTTTATTTTTATTTGCGCTCGTATTCTTTTATTTTTCTCAATGAAACTTGAAAGTTGTTGATTCTATTAAAAAAAAGAATTGTTCTGAGATTGTGCAAAAGTTAAGGCAGTTCTTGCTGGTTGGCTGTAAAATAATTAATAATTTTATTTTATGATTCTTTCCCTTTATGTTTCAAACATTTCTTCTACATAAGAGCATAAGAAGGCTGTATCTTACATTAAAATCATTGGAAAGCAAATATTTTATTCTATTAATTCAAGAGTAATATATTTTCATGGATTTTCTTCACTATTGACTGTAGGCAGTTAAGGCAAGCAGTGGGGTTGGATAATCTCCTTTACACTCCAGACGCAGATTTCTCATGCTTTGCAGATCTAGCACTAACGTCTCCCGAGGATTATTACATTGAAGGACAGGGATCATTGCTTCAGTGAGACAACTTTTACTTTTAACACTGATGTTGGTTATGCTTTCCTTTTATGCTATTATTTTCATCTGCATATACTAGGCTTGTGACTACTAACACCTCCCACTGTACCAATGAAGGCTGGTATATTCCTGTGTTTACTTTCTAATCAGGAAAAATCTACGCATCAAAAAGTATTTTTGCAGAAACATACTCTGTTAAATGTCATTTCGCATGCTATGTTTGGATTTTAAAATCACTTTTACTCATTTCAGATGTGTCCTCACGCCCGGGGATCCTTACATGCCATTGCTAAATGATGAGATTATAGCAAGAGTTGCAAGACAGGTGTTATTTTTATTTAGACCCTCTTATAGAAGTATTTCAATTTGCTTTTCCAGAGTACTATAATTTATAGGGTATTCTTATTTATAAGAAGTATTTTTTATAGATCTTATAGAAGTATTTTTATTTATAGGGTATATTTTGAGAGTGATTTTTGGATAGCTTGGCCATTGTGAAAATCTTTCTTTCCCCCTTGCAAATTGATGCTTGAAAAATGTTGAAATTAATTTTAGATAACTCTAAAACTCTTAAAAAAAAAAAAATTTCAACAATTTGTTGAAATGTACTTTTAGTGGGATTGGCCAGGAATCACCTTACAAAAATCGGGTCACATCTTTAATTTTTATTTGTTTTTCAAGTAAAAGTTGCTCCGCTTGTGTATTAATATTTTTTAAATAAAAAATGTCCAGTAATTCTATAATCACTTTTGAAACTGACTGTAATAATTAGAATCAATTTATGAAATTCAATTTTGCAAAATCAAATATACGTAAATCTCTTTAAAATCACAACTTCAACCAATACTTTATAAATGCTTTTGACTTTTCAAACGATACTTTTAAATTATGAAGTTTCCTGGAAAGCACAGCCAAAACCACTCTCAATTGTAGCCAAAAAATCTGATATAATTATGTATCCATGAACACTTTTCACCTTTTTGAATGTCATCTTGAAATCTCATTCGAAAGTTAAGTTAAACTCAACCTAAAAACAACTTTACTCAGTGTAACAAAGCTATATATTTTTTCCATGTTTTCTTCTCCAAACGTGGCTATGAAGATCTTAACTTAATATCATTTGCAGGTCTTGGATTTATTCCCATCATCACAAGGTTTAGAAGTAATATGGTCATCTGTGGTCAAGATTGGGCAGTCTCTATATCGCGAGGCACCCGGCAAAGATCCCTTTCGACCAGATCAGAAAACCCCGATTAAAAACTTCTTCCTTGCTGGGTCATACACAAAACAGGTATTTCTACATTTCTTCATTTAATTCCAAATCCAGAAGGCCAAGTTAAGATGAAATTTATTCACGAAATCCCATTATCAATTTAAGCCTCTACTTGAAAGTCCTTTTTAGACATTGGTTATCTTATCAGAAAACTAACTTTATGGCAAAGGTCATATGTAAAAGACCAAAAGTAAACTTCAAAATTCTCTATTATATTTAGGATTACATAGATAGCATGGAAGGAGCAACGTTGTCAGGGAGGCAAACTTCTGCATATATCTGTGATTCTGGTGAGGAATTGATGATGCTAAGAGAGAAGATTGGTGACATTGAATCTGAAACTGCCAAATCGAGTGATGAGCTAAGCCTAGTTTAGCCCATGAGGATTCACTTTTTATGATGTAACACAGAGGCATAGTGTAATAATCAAATCATAGTAAAATTATAATGCTAGGGCCACAGCTAATTCTCTTGTAATCGCACAAACAACTCTCTCTAGCTCTAAATGAAATGGCCCATCTTGTCTTAGTCTTGAGCTTTTGTAGCGATTATTATTATATTTTTTAAGGTTTAAACATGGTGGGATAAGGATTGGTGTTTGAATTGGAAAGAACGCATATTGTACCCATAGGAGAGATGCACAGAGAAGAGAAGAGTGAAGGACAGGCACATGTTCCTTGTAATCATATATAAACTGGAAACAGAAAGGAAAAAGGAAGGAGAAGAAAAAGGGATGGAGTGGGAGATGAAGGAAGAAGATAACACGTCCAATTAAGAAACAAAAAACTGAAGTTAATTTTTCTTTTTATTTTTTACATCTTGTAATTTTATTTTTAGTTTTTATTTTAAAAGAAAAAAATGCCTTTTTGAACACGTTAAGCGACAGGGGATGAGATTTGAATCCAAGACCTTAAAATTTTAAATAAAGGACACTGTCACTGTATCAAATGTAGAATATAATAATAATAATAACGTATTATTTAATATATACTGTAATTTAATATTTCAAAATTAATATTAAAATACAAAAATTGAAAATATGATGAGGGCACGTGTCCCTCGCCCCTTAATAAATCCATTCATGAACACATTGATTACCCTGTTAGTTGGTTTTAGTGAACTAAATCGAACAATTGACATGAGTTCAACCAGTTTTGGTCGAACCATAAAGGATATTTATAAAAGGCATGTCCTAAAAATTGGAAAATTGTATATAAAAGTATAGAAGAAACTTTCCGTTCCCAATTTTGCCCATCTTTGTAGAAAATTTGTTTGTTTCTTACTTTGGTTTTATTGTAATTTGCTTTTCATTTCCTTTTAATTTGAAATTAATTATTGACGAATGTGTTTGGACATAAATAATTTTAACCTTTTCTCTCCTATTAATTATATCATTAAAATTTCTCTAAAAACCTTTCTTATTCTCTTAACTTCTACCTATTCACATTCCACTTTCTTGCAAATTTAATTATTTTGTAATTACTTCAATCTTAAATTTTTCTTTTCTTTTTAAATCTTTGGGTATAAATATCTTATTCTTTTTCTTTTCTATGCATGCTCCCAATAAAAAGTTAAGAGTGTGAAGAAATTAGTCTTCCAACAAATTTAAATGAAGATTTGTGAGTCAAAGTTGCTATAAAAGAGCCTACGAACCCTTCATCATATTTTTGCGACGTCTAAGAGCAACAATGAAAACGATGCAGAGAAATTGATGAGAATTCAAGGATGAATAATGTAAAAGTGGGAGACTAAAGAGAGAACGGTCAGAAGCATCATTTTTATAACAAAGTGGCATGCAGATGCCAAATAACTATTTTTCAGTTTTTAATTATTGCTTTGTAATTAAGTTAAATGTAAAGAACATTCTTCGCTCATGTTATTTTTTTTCATTTAATTAATTTTTTATTAATAAAATGGTGAAGTGTGGTTAATACACTTTTATTGTGTTTGAATTATGTAACTTTTGTTGGGATCTAATTATTAGTTATAGTTAAAGGTAATACACTCCTTTTATCCTAAGAAATTAATTATGTACTAAGTTTTTTTTTAACTTTCTAGAATAAATCATAAAGTAAGTGCTTTTAATAAATAATGTGTGGTTATATTTTAAAAAAATAATTTTAAATTTGATTTTAAACAACAACAAGCAGATAAATTTTTTTTATCTCAAGTGAATATACTAATCTCTTCCCTCCAATATATGTTTTCACGTTTTCTTGAATGAATACAATCTTCTTTTTAATAAGAAATGATATAAACTTTGAAAAAAATATTTTTAAAATGAAAGTAGTATGTTTTACTTAAAAACAAAGTTTTGCTATAATTTTGTAAGTTTATTTTTTAATGCATTATATCTTATAGAATATATTAAACTTTAAAACAATAACATAAAATCAATTTTAATCTTCTCCCTTTTTCACTCTCATTTTGGAATACATGTGAAAACATTTTTTCTTTAATAAACTCATTATCCAATAATTTTAATGATAACAATAGTAATGTATTTTTTATACCTTTTATTTTTAATTGATATATCTTTTGTACTTTTGAAAATTAATTTTGTCTAATTTTGTTACATGCGATTTTTTTTCCATATTTTTTACATTCATTTAACAAGTTGAAAGAGTCACGTGTTATGCATGTGTTGAAGGTCTAGTAAATACAAAAACAAACTATTTAAAAGATATAATAAAATTTTAGATATAAATGATAGATATGAATAGATCTTTATTAGTGTCTATAAATTATCGATACACTGATACGACACACTTATAAAGTCTATTAGTGTCTATCATTAATAGAATTTAAAATTTTGCTATATTTCGTAGATATATTGTGAAATTTTGCTACGTTCTACAATTCTAAATTTTGCTCGTCAGTTTCCATGTATTTTTTTTCTATCATATATAATTAGATTACGAGTGGCAGGCTTGCCACGATATACATGTGTAGGTGTATTTTTGAAACACCTTTAGTTCTTCAAGAATTTTGTTAATTACCCTCCAATACAGAAGCAATAACCAGAAGTAGTACTTTCAACCCAATTTGAAAATGATGATATTTTTGAAATAATATATCTCTCCATACAGTTTGTTTCAAACTAAGCAGCTTAGGATTGGTTCAAAATGAGTGAATCCTAGTGAGTGCACAAATTGACTCACCCTATTCATCGGAAATGGACGTAGCTACAAGTTTGTGGTATATATCTCTGTCCTTTTACTTCTTCAGGATTTGAAACTTTGTAATTTTATAATCGGTTCCACAGGAATTTCTTCAGTAATTATTTGGACTCTTCTTCAACGATTATTCAAGTGGAAGCAAATATTTGTGGTTGTATTCCAGTATTATTTTTGAAGTTATTGACTCTTTAAATTCCTTGAGCCAGAAGCTCACTAGGTTTCACAGTTTTTGTTTGGCAGAAGACTTCCAATTCCATCCATGGAAAAATAATTTTCCAAATGCTGAATGATAAAAGAGGTTTTGGTGAAAATTTGGTTACGACATCAACATTCATATTAGATAACAATAATTTTAATTGATTTTAATGAAAATAATGTAAAAACGGGAAATTTTAATATTAGATAACAATAATTTTAATTACAGTTGCATTAACATATATGGTTTGAATATAAATATTACAAATCATTCACAAAATATAACAAATTATGTAAACGGATGAAGTTTTCGAAAGTTCTAGTTAAGCAACATTTGTAATAGGTTTCAAAATAAAAATAACCAAAAGGGTCCTGTAAAAGCGAAAGTCGAGTAGAAATATATTAGTCATAGTTATAACTGTCTTTCTATGATACGCATGCAATGTATTTTAAACCATTTTTATCAAAAGAGGTCTAAATAAATATGAGTTTTTTTTATAAAAAAAACACTTTTTCTTAAGTCAATCACAATAGTTCATCAATTTTCACCTAGAAAAATATAACAAAATAAACAAAATCTCTCCCAACCAACGAAAAATTAACTTTAAATAATGAAGAGAAAAGAGATAATTAAAAATGATGATATAATAATAATAGTTATAAAAAAACTAAAAAAGAAAAGGAAAGAGAGGAATGGAAAAAATGCTTATTTTAAAAAATATTATTGTAATTAAATTAAAGGCTAAAAAATATTATTGTAATTAAATTAAAGGCTAAAAAATATTATTGTAATTAAATTAAAGGCGTATTTGGAATGAATAAGAAAAAATATGAATTTTTCAAGGTTTGTCGAAGTTGCAAAAGTTGGTGGTTGGAAGTTCGTCAACGGAGTTGTCAGAAATAACGCCTAGTGGTCAACCGACAATGTCACTAAGGATGGTGTTTGGAGTTGGTCGATGAATTTTCTAGATTGAATTAGAAAAAAAAATTAATCCAATGACTTGAATAGTGCTTACTATTCAATCCCATGGAAAGAGTGTAGGAAGCCTTGATGAAGAGAACGAAGAAGAGGGTCAAAGGTCGTCAATTTTAAAACGATTGGTTGTTCGTCGATCATCATAACAATCAATCGTCAAGGGTCATGGCTATTGATCATTGGGCATCACTATGATCGCTTGTTAAGAGGCATGAGATTGATAATTAACGATAACGATTGGTTGTTGTCGATCAAGATGTTCACCCATGACAGTAAAGTCCAAAGTTGTAGGTAACAAGCTATCAAGATTCGTTCACCAACGATCAAGACGATTGATAATCGGTCAAGATGATTTGGAGCTAATGGTTAAAACGATCGGTTGTTGTGCTCGTTGATTGGTCATTATGGTTGATCGTGAAGTTGGCTAATAATTGTTGTCAACGATCATTGATATGGTTAAAACGATCGGTTGTTGTGATCGTTGATTGGTCATTATGGTTGATCGTGAAGTTGGCTAATAATTGTTGTCAACGATCATTGATAAGACGTTGAAGTGAAAAATTTTCTAAAACATGACATTAAAAAAAACACATATTCCAAGCTGATAGATTTAAAATCTTAATTGGAGAAATTTTATTCGAAGTGTTGAAACATGTTAAGGCAAAACCTCCATCATTCTAAATTCATGGTCCAAACATCGCCAAATGTATTTAAGATGAAGGCTTGACATGGAAAAGAAACGGTATGGGATTAGAAAATATAAATTTGACAACTAAAGATTCAAATTTCATCCCCGTTTTTAGCACAATACAGAGTGTAATCTTCTCAATTTAAGTTTTAAATGAAGATTCTTTCTTGGAGTTTGTTTGAATTTGGTTTCATAAACGTTTCTGTTATGTTTTGTGGTCACCCATCCTATTATTTATTGTTTATTTTGTTTGTGGAAAATATATATAGTATCTTCTTCCTAAGATTTGATTTTTCATGTCCCTATCTTTGGTTAAATATTTATATCCCCCGATAGTGTGATTGCGGGTGTGCGAAAAATCAAGAAAAAGAACGATTGTTTAAGAAAATGTGTAGTATTCTTCGAATAATTTTGGGTGAGCCCTCAATGTGAAGAAAACTTTTTCTAATTGAGAACCACTCTGTTAAAGTCGAACGCACCTTAATCAATTGATTGATGAGATGAATGATTAAGAGAGAAATTTTTATTTAATATGATAGATTTTAGTGATTAATTTAATGTTTTACAAGTTAGTAAGCTAGAATCACTAAGTACATAATTTTGAATATAAAGCTAATCAAAATTTGACTCTTTAAAGTCAAAGTCAACCTTTTGACTTTTCACAACTTGCACCATTCCTATCAATTTCGAGCTTCTGAATATGAATCTGTATTCATATTTTTTAATCTTTAAATCATATTTAAACATAAAGCTCTATCTTAAAACTTATAACAGACACCTATATATATTTATTGATTTCTCTCTCTTTACCTAATTCGAACAATTTGAATTATTCCAACAAAATGTTTTAAGTTAATTCCTTATGAGCTAGCAGGAGAACCTAATGGACTTATAGATCATGGACTCTAGCGGTCCAAGATTAACTAGCTAAACTTTTTTAGACCAAACTAATAAACATTTGTTAACTAACAGGTCATTCCACTAAAGTTCTGTAGTTGCACTCCCCTCACTATAGATATATTTATGTTCATCTGATATAACCATGATCCGTAAGTTAATCTTTACAGGTTGTTCGTAACCTTAGTTGGATCAAAGTAGTGCTTTACCCTTAAGACTACATCTTGCTCCTTAAGTTTCCTTGTTTTCCTATTGAACAATTGGTTTGAGGTCCAACTTATAAACCGAATCTCTCTCGGGCCAATGATAGGGTGGGATTCCTTGTTCAAGACTTGGATTCAATCGTTAAGGTAACAATCAATCTACTAACCCTAAAGTGGGTAGTAGCAAATTTTGTCTTGCACCCTATGTCCCTAGCTATTCACTCAGTCTTACCCTAGAATGAGAGGCTTATTGGGTCAATGCTTAAGAGCTACCCTCACTTATTCAGATATAAGGATAATTTCGTTTAAACTTCTCTTCAAACTTAGCTCAAGATTAAGATTAAGATACCTAGATTATCAATAAACGAAATAGTTAGTTTTATACAGTAAATGACGTTATTACGTAAAAGTGACTATTTAATGGTTCAACCTTATGTAAACTTTTTATATAGGATGCCCAAGTTTCATGTCTCTACATGAATGATTTAAGATCACATAATTTGTACTAACTGCAAAGCAGGTCGCATCCATAGTGTTCTCAAAATAAGGTGGAAACCTTATTTGTATACTATTGACTATTTAGGCTATATACTCGAACTTGATCTACGTTTATGTCTCCTACCTAAAGTTCAAGTTTACTTAAAATAGCATCAATACGTTAGTTTATTGGATTTAAAATTATGATTCTCAATAACGACTTTATTGAATAGAATATAAATATAAACTACGAGTTTTAGGACATAAATCCAACAAATTTCCACTTAGACTAAAACTCCTAGTGGGATTAAACAATATTGAATTTAATCATGAGAGAGAAAAATACATATGAGTACAATAAACATATGAATACAATAAACTAGGGCACATGCTCAATAAGTCTCCCACTTGTCTTAGTTTACAAACATCATAGACCTAAACTCTTTAGGTGACTTTCAAACATTTTAGCCGTGAAGAACTTTGTAAAACAAACAACTGTGATTTGCTCAACAGGTATCAAGTTACTACAACATCACTACGATGCAAAATTACCTAGATAAGGTAGTCAAATTTTACTTTTCGCTTCTTCACACTATTGCTCCTCTATATAGAGTGATTACTAATTTCAATGTAGACTTTCTAGCATCTTTGGAAATTAGAATCGTTGTATCCGATAAGGATCATATCCTTAGCACTATACACAAGCACGGTCTTTTGATTTTCTAAACTATTTTTTAATATTCTTAACAATAGTTCAGTGATCACGTCCGCGATTGGACTGATACCTATTGACCATCTCTACTGAGTAGCAAATGTCATGTCTATTACATAACATTGCATACATCAATGTTCCACTATCTCTACCACTATGGATTAGAACTTGTTCCCAGGTTCATGTTGGTGATTTTTTATTTCAACTTGTTTTTCGACATGTTGATACATTTTGTATCAACATTCCTGTCTATTTTCCTCATCTGTTGTGTGGCTTTTTGTTGTTCCAGCATCCATCCATCATCACCGAAGTTGATGTTGCTAGTCTTGCTCCTAAAGTTTTGCCCGTTTTTGGCCTCTTTGTTGTAGTCCTCAATCTTTTGTAGCTAATATGAGAATTCTAACATCTTGCAGTAGTAACTGTGAAGGACTAGTATAAGGAATTACTTGATCATCATCATTATTTACTTTTACAAAGTATTCCTAATGTCATGAATAACAACATTTATGGACTCTAAAACAGTTTTGATACGCTTATTAAAAGCTCAAAAGGTTATGCTATTCGAAGAATACTCAATGAAGATACCTTCGATGATTTAAAATCCCACTTTCGATGAAATTCTCCGTTGTTCAGAATATTGCACACACTTCGAAAACATGAACGTATTTAACATTTGGTCTGTGACCTTTCCATAACTGATAATTTGCATACAGTTCTGTATGTGGCAGGCAATATTTAAAGCCTTAGCCCAAAAGTACAAAGGAGGAGATTTTAGCATGCGATAACGTAACTCGTGTGATTTCTTGCAGAGTACAATTCTTTCTTTCGAGAACTCCATTATGCTGAAGAGTCAAAGGAGCTGAAAAATTTCTTCATTTTGATAAAAAAAATCATCGAAAGTGGAGTTTTCAAATTCTATACCATGATCACTTCTAATTTGATAAACACTTTTGTCTTGTTTGTCTGAAGTTGAAGACACAGTAATCGAAACACTTCAAATGTATTTGATTTGTTGCTAATAAATCTCACCTACATGTATCTTAAAAAGTCATCTACAACAACAAAGGCATACTTTTTTCCTCCAAGACTTTCAATTTGCATATGACCTTTCAGATCCAAATGAAGAAGCTCTAGAACATGATTTTTATAAGCTGAACCAATTGACTTTTGAAAAGCCTTTACTTGTTTTCCAGCTAGACATTCAATACATATTTTTTCAGAAGAATTTTTCAACAAAAGTATCCCTAGCAAAGCGTTTGCTCCAGCAGTTTTACAAATTTTAGAGATATTTACATGCTCAAGACGTTTATGCTACAACAGTGCTTTGACTGACTTTGATAAATTACACACAAGATTCTTTAAATCATTGTCCCAATGGTAATAATTATCTGATAATCGAGTGCCAGTTACCACAATACACTTGTCTTGACTTAGCACTTTACAATTTTCTTTAGAGAAGTTGACCACAAATCTTTGATCACACAACAGACTTATATTAATTAAGTTTCTTGATAACCCTTCAACAAGTCTGACGTCATTAAGAACAGGTGTGTTAGATCTGTTGATATTTCCTTTTCCGAGAACTTTGCCTTTAACACCACCACCATAAGTCACATGTACAACACTGCATTCCTTCAATTCAGTGAAGAACAATGAATTTCTTGTCATATGCCTAAATCAACCAATATGAATATCAATATTCTAAATTAGATGCATGAATAGATGTAATTCCACATTACATAGATTGTGTTGTGATTTATTCTTCACTTTCCATTTTGTTTTTGCAGAGAGAGAATTGTTCTATAGGTTTCTTTTATGCTTTTATCATATAGTCTTTTATGATTAAACTGGTTGAATCCATAGAGCTGATAGCAAAAATGTCTAATATGACTCGATTTTTCAAAGAAGTGGCATATCCACTTCCTTGTATGTCTTGAACTCACTTTGTGATGACCTCTTTTAATATGCACCAACTCACTGTCACCAGCATCAACACTTCGTCTATCAGAAGCTTTAACAAATGCTGTAAAATTTTTTCTAGAATATGAATTATTTCTTAAGAAGCCAAGGTCTTTCTTATCACTCTTAATTGTCCCAAACAGAAGAAAAAACAATTATCTCTCAAACATTTTCCCTTTCACAAAACCAAAATCATAGGAGCCCACAAACTCTCTATTGATTTTCAACTTGAGAATAACAAGGAAGACTTTGTGTTTTTTTGGACATACGAGGAGTTTTTAGAAAATTCTACAAAGGTTAGAATTCTTTTTCTTTTCCACGTTAGAAGTATGTTTAGGTTTTTCTTTAATGTTTTCTCTAAATTATTTTTTTTACTGTTTTCTCTAAATTATTTTTTGTGTTTCAAATTGAATTTCTTTTACATGATGTTCACATGCTTCTGTCATAGAAGTTCCATTTATTCAGTAACCTCGATCTAACCAATACTGTCCAGCTTCCATTCCAAAGATAGGAGCTAAATAAAATGATTTAAGGCCAGAACAACTTTTGTTGGCAAATCTCAAGCACATTTTTCAATACCTAAAACTTATGTTTGTTGAAAATGATTGGCACACCCCTTTCCTTGTATTATTAATTAGGTTGGGAACAAAATCTCTCAATCCTAAGGTAGGAATTTAGTAGAAAAATAATAGAAAAATGAAGAGAAACTACTAAAAATTAGAAATACAAGAATTGACGTGAAAAGCTTCAAACTTGGTGAAAAACAACGAACAAAAAAGAAATCCACTATATAAAAAATTGGTATAACTAGAAAATACAAAAGGAATTTAATTAGAATTAGTATACTAAAACTTAAAGCGTTTCTAGTTAAGACAATTGAAAATTAAAGACATATACGCTTCCTTTTATAGTCCATAACTTTTTTAAATCTTTTCGAGTGTAGAACAAATGGATGACTTTTCTAAAAACATTTTCAACTTAATACAAGCTAATGACATTCTAAACTTTTTTTGTTATGATGTTGGACCACGAGCCCAAGAGAGTAATGACGCCTTGAATTTTCAAACTTTTTTGTTATGAGTTAATGAGAATTCAACCCTTTGACCATTTTGTTCAAAGTTATACATTTTGTCTCGATGAGGAAATAATGTATATTTTATACATTTTGATATTCAAATGTGTGTGTACAACCACAATATCCACATCCAACCAACACAATAATTGAAGTACTTAATTCAAAAGTGTTTTAATAATCTATATATGAAAAAGAAAATCTCATTGTGATGCAATTGATCTATTTCCTATTTTTGTTCTCTGGCCTTTTCAAGTTCAACAGCCTTCATGAGAAAGCTATCTTGTTGAAGTGCAACTTGAAGAGGAAAGTTCCCAATCCCCTGGGCCATAGCAAGAAGAATATCCCTTATTACAGATTTAAACTCTTCTTCGTCAATCCCACCACTTTTCTCCACTTGAAATTTATGACAAACAACCTCAGAAAGATCATCCACAGGATCCATTAATTCAAATTCTAATGGATGACTCCGAAACCCGACCCGAAGTTCATTCATGTTGAGAAACCCATCATTGTCCGTGTCGAGTTTCTTAAAACTTTCCTTGACACAATCGTCAAATATCTTGGTGTCATTGATGAAGTTTGTAACTGTTGTATCATTAAGAAAAGCCACACTCATTTTATTTTAAGAGAAAGAAGAGCGACAGAGAATAATTAATATTGGTTTTGGTTTGATTTATGTTATTAGTGTATTTAAATACATTAACTTTTTTGCGCTATATTTAGGTGATTTCTAAATGATTGATCAGCCGCTCCAATAGTTAGTTTGTATGATTGTTGTTGTCTTCATCATTTTGTGCCGTCGCTCTCTCCCTATTCAAATCTAAATTCACGGTGCCACACTCGAACAATTAAAGTTGCACAAAATTTTAAAATGTTAAGGACCTTTCATAACCATTTTACTTTTTTGTTTTCTTATATTTATTGCACCTGATTCGGGTTGTACATATATTGTTGTGTGACTGGTAGTTACATGACACCCACCACAAGAAATTTCACATCTCCCAACACAACAAAGCGTTGGAAAATACTTCGAAATGCGTGGAGAAAGAATCTTTCCATGCATAAACAAGTATTGAACGCTGGGTCAGACGTAGTGCATCGGGAGAGGCATTCCTGACATCGTATTGCACGACATCGGGAGTTCGCCGTACGTTGCCGTCATGCCTTTACATTCAACTCCCATTTGTATGATGAATTTATTTTGAATGAGTGTAAAACATGACTTACAAAACGGAAAAGAAAAAAAGAAAAAAACTATGTACACGTCTGTGTAGTGTTATCACATGCTCTTTGAAAGAGTGTAAATTAGCTAAAAGGTTTAGATTAAAATTCAAGTTATCACACATATGAAAGAAGTATTTACAAAAGTGATTGACCTAGATTATTCTGATAGAGTTTTTTAGTTACTTTAGGATAAACATATAAGTTGTTGGGTCGAGCGATATGCCTTGTGGTCAGACTTTCACTTGGTAGTGACCTTAATTTGGGTTTTTACATGAACTACTCATCTCATGCCGTTGTTTAAACATTTTCTTGAATTTGTTATTTCCATCCTCATTTTATGTCAAATATACTTCAATAATTTTTTAAGGATAAACTTGTATTGGTGATAGATTTCATCAAATAAACTCTAAAGTCTAATCTAAATTTAATATTTTAAATCTAATTATTGTATTTATAAATATACCTCAAAATTAAAATTGCAACATTTTTGCAAATTTAAGATTAATTATCCAAGAATTGTTAACACATTTTAACACTTACCAAAGTTGATGATTTATTTTGATAAATTAAAAGTTTAGAGCAAAATTGATTTTTATTTCAAAATTAAGCATCGGACCATATGTTATTTAGAAAGGAAAATAATTCTTTTAACGACTGCCCATGACGGAAAACAAACTTTGTAATTGGATTGATTAAAAAAATATGTTTAAGAAATCATTTTTATTTAAATTCTTTTGATTAAAAAAAAGATTTAAAATAAACGTTGAAAGGTTCGCAAAAGTTATTTTGAGAGGTAAACATTTTAATTTTTGAAAAATAAATATTGTCTAAAAAATTAAACACTTAAAAAAAATCTTTAAATGTAAGATTATCTAAGTGCATCCCAACCAAAAAGGCCAATAAACCACCAAATCTAGTAGAAAAATAAATGATTGTGATGGGCTCCAACTAATTAAGGAGGTTTTTGAATAAGTTGATAGGATCACTTTAATACAAATATATGATCTTTTGAGTACAACACAAGTTGGTGGAGAAATTTTGAACCTTCAAACCTTTTAGTTTAAAGTTAGAAAGCTAGGTCTTACACCGTATTTGTTTCTTCTTCTAATAATAAAGTATCTTTTCAGCCACCTGCATATAAAAAGTGGATAACATCAACTTGGCTCCCAAAACCACCTAAAAAATGATTAAATACCCCTTGAAATCTCAAAACTACCTAAAACAATAATAAAAAATGCTAAAATGGCCTTCCAATATGACTCCCTTTGAGAAGAACATAGCCACAAACCATAACCTTTTGTAGGTTTCCTAGGTATTAAAAACCACCTGCGACATGCCCTGTTAATTACAAATTAGAAGAAGGAGAAAGAGGAGAAATAAACGCCACAAAACGAAAGAAATCAACATCTCCTCTTCACATATTTTGTTGTAATCATTATACAACGATAGATTGAGGCAAATTAAATAATCATTATAGAGGGAATTACCATGAGAACCAACAAGAGAAGTCAACACTACAAAATGGAAAAAAACTAAACCAATATTCAGAAAATAAAGTAGGATTAGTTTCCAACAACAACGTAGATTCTAGAGCTCTAAAATCCAAACCTGTAGTGAAAAGAGGGACCTTCAAAAGCTCCAAAATTATACCAATAAGGTTATGTTCCCCATCTACCCTCAAAATCTAACCTTTTCTGCTTTTTTTTTTCTATTAGACCTTATCAACCCAAGTGATTAAAAGGACAGTAAAATTGTTTTTCTCTTATAATTGTTGTTTTTCAACATGATGGAATTCAACTTTCACTATGTTTGATATCCCAGTTAAGTGCTATAAAAGATATTTGAAAGATTAGAAAAGCATGATCCAAGTTATTGTCAAAAGATGCAAGATATTCTTACTATTGAAGATTGGGATAGCTAGCACTTTATTTTTTTCCATAAAATGTGTTTGTTCCAAAAAACTAATTCATGAAGATTTTCTTCGTACGAGAATGCATTATTAAGTGACATGACATCAAGCATGCATGCATACAATATTCAACAAATATTGGAGTATGACCGCAAGGTAAGAAGACCAATTTATTGTTGTATAGTTCTTGACCATAGATACAAGTTGACTTATGTGAGTAATTACGTTATTCAACTTTTGAAGGAAGAATGTTGAATAAGCATTTCGTTATTTGTGTGATGATTATTATATAAGTATGTAAATACCAAGAAAACAATATCCACTAACAAAATCATATACATTTATCGAAGCAACTCATTGTCAAAATCATAGTTGAATACAATTATCTTACTTATGGATTGAGGGTCACGGGAATCCATAATATACATAATCCATCAATGCATGATAGATTTAAAGAAAAGTAATAAAAAGGGACAAAATGATATTAAAGTGAAGTTGACTTGTTAACTAGTTGAGGTTTGTACAGAGAAGATAAAAAAGTTTAGATCTGTTGAATAACGAAAGTCGAATTCTTCCTGATTTAAGATTATTAACCAGGTAAGTCAGGTATATTCAACAATATTACTATAGCTACAATGTCAACTGAATCAACTTTTATAGTATTAGTAGGGGGGTGTTAGCTAGATTCTTTTCAAAGTCTACTAACAAGTAACTATAGTGGGTTCATTTGTATTTATTCAAAATTATCTTCAATCTAAACTTTTGGATGATAAAAGTAAAGAATTGGTGGAGTTGAAAAATATAAATAATTGTGTTTTTCATTCTTATCTAGAATTCACAAACATACCAAAAGGAGATGGAAGTTGTTTTTGAAAATTTAAATCACGATGACTATAAAATCTTCTAATTTTTTACTCTTTAAATCTTAATTATATCTATTTTATTTTAAATAAATTTAATTTTATACTAAATGTTAAGCCAATCTAATTTGTTAAACTATCAAAGTATAATAATAGAATCAAAGTTGTGTGGGAAAAAAAATTGTTTCCCTCATATGAGAGATCTTTGCATGGTCAAATTCCAATCATTTCATTACCTACAACAATATGACATGGTTTAATTTACTAATTGTTGTGTTTTACTTTAGAATTGAGAAATGTGATCCTCACGTATATTGTCATATATTTTTAGCAATTTCCCAACTTTACATGAAGACTTTTATATCATCCCATTCAATAAAATATTTCAATTAATTGAATTTGAACTTTCTTAGCAAAGATTTTGACTACATTACTCTTTATACTTTCTATTCTTATTCGGGTAAGAAGCTTTTTAATTTGGTCTAAATAATTTATTGTTAACTTTGACTCCTTTTTCCTTACTTTGTTGGGCATTTAATTAAGTAAATGATTGGATTTTGTTTGATTTATTATTCCTTATGAACATGTAAAGATTAAAAAATAGCACAGTTACATAAAAAATATAAATTTACATCTCACCACTTTTAAGTAAAGAGATCTACCAAACATCCAACCTACCTTTACTAATGCCAATCTATATGGACAAACTTATATAATTTGTCTAACTCTTTTTATAAAAAGTAATCTTATAAAATGTTTTCTAATTCAACTCCCATAATTTGGTGTGCAGTTGTACTATTGACCTCAAATTTAAATGTTTGATTCAATCTCCATCCTATGTATTGTTAAACTTAACAATTTTTCATTTTTTAAAATTTTTTTCACAGAGATTTGTATAAATATATTCTTACAACTCTGCTACGTTGTGTTTATTTAATATTGATAGAAATACGGTACACTACAACATACAATCTATATTGAAATAGTAAAATAAATTATTTTACTAGGAAGGTTGTTAACTAAAAGAACTGTGAGAAAAAAATAAACACAATAACTTTGATAATCCAGTTCAGTAAGTATCGCCTACGTAAGCTTGGATGAAGAGATTAATTTATTAAGGTTCAAATGAGTACAGGAATGTAAAAATGCTAAGATCAATATGCATGGTATATAACAAGATACTAAATGTCAATTATCCAGATCTTCATATGATGCTCCCCTAAATTGGTACTCTGTAATAGTTACTATTATTAGATATCAGGTTTTCGTGACATTTATATTTGAATCTTCTGAAGATATTCGGCTTCCCTTGATTTTGATAATTGAATCTTCCAACGGTTAAAATCTTCTTTAATCACTTGTGCCACTTTTCATAGATCGGTCTTATTGAAGTATTTGATTCTTCATACAATTATTTGTTAGTTGAAGGTAAAGTCTTACCTTTCAGTTGAGATTCTGCTACATATTGTTCTCTTGTGTGTCTTCTTCCATTTACTTCTTATGAGTGAATCACCTAAGACAAAATTTGTTGTACTTGAAAAGAGAATAGAGAAACAACTTCATAGTTTTTTTGGTTAAAGATAATAAGAAAGAGATTCAAAGTTTCTGTCTTTAAAAATTTTGTCAACAATCTTGTGGAAGCTTTTCGACAAAGAAATTAAAATATCTTCTTGAAATATCTTATTGTAAATAAAAATTATTATCAAAAGATAATCTTGAAAAATAATTCTTTCTAAAACAAACAGTCCCAAAGAGAAATAAAAACTAAATAAATTTATTGTAGAAAGAAATAACACATAAAAAGAAAAGTAATAAGTAAATATATGGTAATATAGTATGTGTGTAGATATATATTTTGATCAAATATGGTAATATCATAAAAAATGAAAATTTCACTTTTTGGTTGAATTCCTCAAAATGTTTTATTATAGATAAGAACTGAAAATTTTAAATATAGATTTTATGATAGTTAATATATATATATATATATACATATGTAAATGTGAATTTGAATTTGAATTAGATTCTTTCAATTTTTATTGACATATAATATAATCCATGGAAAAGAAAGGAGATAGTTGAAGAACATATTTTTAGAAGCATGATTATATTTTTGAATGATGATGATACAATTATTCAAAAAGAGAAATAATGATTGCGATTGATTTGCCTTTCTTTTTATTCCATTTTGACAAATAAGCTATGTGAATAAAATAAAATAAAAAGAGAACATGGATTGGTGAAAAAACAACTCTCAAACTTAATTTTATAATCAAATGCTTCAGATTTGTACAATAAACTAATAAGAAATTGAGTTCACGATCACTTGATTCATTTGATTCTGCTTTTTGCATACCCTCCCCTCTCAAACCCAACCTTTTTCTCGACCTATTCATTTTTTGTCAACATCTCCACATTTCTACATTCATTGACATTTTCATTTTATGATATATAAATCTTTGTGCAAAATAAACATTGAAGCATTATCTTATTGAAGAGATATATTCAGAGTTTCTAATGTTTATATCAGAGTTATTTTTATTTTTATTTTTTTAGCAACATATTTATATTCAAACTTAAACTGTATTTGTTTCTAAATAAAAGAAAATTCTTAATTTATTTTTAAATAAAAGAAAATTCTCAAGTTGATATGTATAAAACTTTATTAATTTTAAAAAATACAAATTGGCAAACAAAAAAAATATAAGAACTAAATATTTTAGAAACAAAAAATTTCCAAATATATGGAAAATAATATAAAATCACAAACATGCATAATTTTTGTTTAAATGGAAATTGATTATTAATATAGTTAGTATGTGAATTGGGGTATGGTGTGGAGACATGTAAATATCCAAAGTTACATAAATGTGTTAAAATGAAAACTTGTTTAAAAGTAGAGATAAGGGTATTAAAATGAAAAATGTGGAGGAATTACGGGTTTGTATTTACTTACAGTTAGAAATGAAATGAAAAGTTATGAAAACTGAAAAGGGGCCGTCACTTTCATTGCACAACTTTTTCTCTTTTCTCTCTTCTCTCTTAACTTTTTCTTCCCCAAAAATATGTGCTTTCCAAATACTTCTCTCCCCAAAATCTGAGGAGGAACCAAGGATTTCCTCTGCTCACCAGCAACCCAATTCCCTTCATATCAAATGGACACAACCGATTCAATCACTGCTTTCTCTCATCTTCTTCAACCTCCGGATTTCTCTCACTATGTTGAAATTGATCCCACTGGCAGATATGGAAGAGTACTCTTCTCTCTCTTATTTCTCTCTCACTATCTTCCCAATTCCCCATCTTTTTTATTCTCTTCTTTTCTCTTTTGCTTGCAGTATGATGAAATCCTCGGCAAAGGAGCTTCCAAGACAGTGTATGAACCAATTTAGCTTCCCCTTTGTTTTCTTTCCGTTTTTGTAATTAATATCGAATTTTGGATTCCCTTGTAGTTTCAACCTTTTTTTTTTCTCTATTTGATTCTCTTTCACATACATTTACTATGTATTTTGAGAATTCGATCTCTTGGTGTTTGATTTTTGTTTATTTGGTTCTCTTTTCCGATTTCCCTTCATGGGTTATGTTTGATTTTGTTAATTTTGTTCAGTTTTTGGAAATGAGCATTTCCCTGAGTTTTTTTTTTTTTTTTTTTTCACTTTATAGTTACAGAGCATTTGATGAGTATGAAGGGATTGAAGTTGCTTGGAATCAGGTCAAACTCTGTAACTTCCTTCAATGTCCTGAAGATCTTGAGAGGCTATACTCTGAGATTCATCTCTTAAAAACATTGAAACATAAGAACATTATGAAATTCTATACCTCTTGGGTCGATACTGCAAATAAGAACATCAACTTTGTAACTGAAATGTTCACTTCTGGGACTTTGAGGCAGTAAGAATGCTTTTCAACATTCAATCTTACACTCTTCAATTTCCATTCTGGTAATTGTTGCATTCTTTCTTTTAGAATTCTGCCTAATTTCTGGTTCGTTCTGGTTTCCCAGGTATAGGCTAAAGCATAGGAGAGCTAACATTAGAGCAGTGAAGCGATGGTGTAGACAAATTTTGAGGGGTCTTCACTATCTCCATAGCCAAGACCCCCCTGTGATCCACAGAGATCTCAAGTGTGACAACATTTTTGTTAATGGTAACCAGGGAGAAATTAAAATTGGAGACCTTGGTCTTGCTGCTATCCTCCGGAAATCACATGCTGATCATTGTGTTGGTATGTTTATCTTTTCTTCAAATCATGTGAAATTTTGCCAATAGAGTCTTTGAAATGAAGGATCAGGTGGAGATCGTGTTACAGTTCTTTTAATATTTCATTTTTGACTCTCTGATCCTAATGCCCTTACGATGAATCACTTTCCTTGAGTTGGTGGTGATTTTTGCAAGAAATAAATCATTTTTTCAGATTAGTTTATTATAATTGTCATTACCATTACAGGGACACCAGAGTTCATGGCTCCGGAAGTATATGAAGAGGCATATAATGAATTGGTAGACATTTATTCTTTTGGGATGTGTGTTTTGGAGATGGTTACGTTTGAATATCCATATAGTGAATGTAATCATCCTGTTCAAATCTATAAGAAAGTAATTTCTGTAAGATCTCCGCTCTTAACAGGCCTATGCTTTTCTTTAATCTTCTATGTGAGAAGAAAAGTTGATTACTTAACATGCTTTCTACTTGTAGGGTAAAAAACCAGCTGCCTTGTATAAAGTGAAGGATCCAAGCATGCGACAATTCGTTGAGAAATGCTTGGCACCAGTCTCTTGTAGACTTTCAGCAAGGGAGCTTTTGAGTGACCCTTTTCTCGAAATTGATGGTTGTGAAAGCAAGTTGAAAATTTCAGATTCTCGGAGAGAACTGGACGATTTTGCTTCCACTATAGTACGCCCTTTCCTTGAACGAGAAAAAAGATTTAGCTCAATTAGTTACAGTTTGGAGGGTTCAGATGAATGGAGGTACCGTTCGGTCCAGAAGGAACCTGATGGGATTGAACTTTTTGAGGACAATGATAATGACCAATTGGTAAGTCTTGATAACAATATTAAGGGGAAAATACGTGAAGATGGCAGCATTGTTTTAAGACTTAGGATTACGGATAAAGAAGGTAGATCACATTTATTTTCCTCCTTTCGTTTTTTGTTATGGATGCTTGCTTTCCATTAATAGTTAGAGAAATGTTCACCCGAACAATGCCATATCTGTGCAGGGCTTATTCGGAACATATATTTCCCATTTGACACCAAGAATGATACAGCATTAACAGTAGCCACCGAAATGATAGCGGAGCTTGACATTACTGACCAAGATGTGATCAAGATAGCTGAAAAAATTGATGGGGAAATTTCTTCCTTGGTTCCCGAGTGGAAGCCAGGGCCTGGCATAGACGAAACACCTCGCATCTCTTACGACGGTGGCTCTCAAAGCTACAACGCTTGCAATCAACCATCTGATAATATTTTGATAGAGAATAAAGGAAATGGAATCAAACTCTATCAGATTTTAAACTTAAGCACAGATGGGCATGCTTTGGCACACGAACATTTCGAGCAAGAGCAGTTCTCGCTCAAAGCAGATCGACCTACACAACCAAATGTGTCAAGCCAGCACTATCAGCCAGATTCTGTCCTCAACGAAAACCAAGCTCTTAGTTCTCATAGTTTTAGGCAAAGACATTCTGATGATAATTACAAGAAAATTGACCAATCACTCACTGTTGGGTATAACAAAGAAAAACTACCAGTTAACAAAGCCACTGTCATTGACACTTCACAAAGAAGCTTATTGGGTTCCCGATCACTGTCCACGGTTTCATCCTATTGCGAAGATAAATTTTCCTCTCAAATTCATTGGGAAATTAGATGGCTGTGGAATTGAAAAAATTTAGATATGCGGTTTTTATTGGACAAGATTGTGAAGATTGCAATCATAGTTGGTTTGAGGTCATTTCGCAAGAGCTGCCCCGTTCGGATACCCAAAGGGTCCGAAGTTGCGAGGCGTTAGCTAGATTCTTTTATTGCAGAGCATGTTTCAAGAATCAAAGCTTACAGGCACATTGCCTTCAAAGCGACAGACAACTCTCTACTCTACCAGTTGCTGCTTTTTTGTTGTACAAAAATATGTAAGTTACTCACAGCACTTACTGAACATTTTACACTTACAATGTCACCTCTTTTTTTCTTTTTTCTTCTTTTTGTTTTCTTTTCTTGATCATTGTTTTATAGTTCACAAAATTATTTGAATTGTATTGGTTATTCTCTTGTATAGATAGTGAAGAAAAAAGGTTACTTATGTTATGTACCTTTATAAATATTTTGAGTTCGCTTCATCTTTCTATGTATGTCTGCAACTACTATGTGAAGGATTGGTAGCTTCTCAGAAGTGAAAGTTTTTTCAAGTTGTAAAGCTATAATTATATTGGCATGAAAACTATTTATATTTTTTTTCAAAATTGTTTTTTTTTTTAATAAAACAATTGTGTAAATGAGAAATCAAATCTTATACCTATAGAATGGAAAATCATCTCAATCATTGTGGAGTTAAGGTTAACTTTGGTTTCTCAAAATTCTTTCAAATAGCATTTTCTTTTGTGAAACAATACATTATACATTAAAAATGTGTTCCCTCTTTTTCCAAATAGGATTGACTTCACACAACTAGTTATAATGATTGTTCTTTCAACTTTTGGGGTCCAGAACTCCACATTGGTAACCAAGTTGGAAATAGTTTAAGTACTTATAGTTTTAGTTGTTAGTTTTTAGTTTTCTATTAGCCAAAATTTGGAGTTAAAAAGAAGTAAGTTCTAAAACCCTGTTTTTGTTTTGAAATTTCTTTTTCGAATGAGAAAGAAGTTCAAGTAGACAGACATTTTTTCAAAAAAAAAAAAAAGTGTAAATAGACAGCACACATTATTGAGTGGTGATGAGTTGGAATCTTTGTCAAACATTACAACTTTGAGGGAAAAGAACTAAAAAAAGGAAGCTTTATCCAAAGTCCACTCTTCCTGCATATTGAATATTGATAGCTACTTTAAGTTCTGATGCCAAAGTTTTTTGGTGAAATTAAATTGCAATGTCCCACTTATCCTTTTATTCATTTTATTACTAAATAAGCCCTATTTTGTAATGATTCAGATTGTGGCATGAGTTATTACAAATCAGTGAACATATTGATTCTCGAGATTATTTTCAAAATATACATATATTGATTCTCCAAACATATTTTACAGTTCTTAAATGTCAACGGACAGACATAAAATTAAGGGTAACTGTACCTGATAACAAATTTATATTCTATTTTAAGCATCAATGTCATCAAAACTACAGCTAAATTCATGTTATTGTTTAGATTGGGTATGTGATATCTGATTTTTTTTATTTCAAAACTGCCCACATAATTAGAATCACATTAGAAAATTGGATCTTCCCCCATGTTTCCTTCTTCGCGAGCCTTTACTTTCTACGACAACCAGCCCTAAAATCACGTTCAAAATTTGGTTTGATTCACAATTTCTCTATTTCATGTTTGTGCACTTATGAATTCTATTTTTGGAATCAACGTTTTGTTGGTTTCAAGTTTGGTCAACTGGAGGTTCCTTGAAGCTGATTACTGTACTCTACAGTTCATGTTCAATTTGTTGATTGATAACAATATTGTTTTCGGAAATTAGCCATTTAACTGATTGCAATTTCTTCCGCATGAGATATTTTGAAGCCATTTTTTTCTGTTTTCAACGGTAGTGTTTGATATGTTTTGCTCGAATTTCATCTTCGTCTAGGAAATCTTTGTAGATTATAGATTTTTTTTTTGTTTTCCATACCAATTTCGTGACAAGTTTGTGTTTGATTTAAGAAAGTCATACAGTAATACTGTAACTCAAAGTCAAACATGTTTAAGGTTGAGTTTCGGTTTAAGCTGGTGTTCATTCTTGCCTGAACACATGTATAAAGATTGTAGATGTCATACAGTAAACACTCCTTTGAGGGAGAATTTGTTGAGTGGTGCCAATTATGTAGCAACCAAATCTACCTTCTAATTAATTATTCTTCGTTAAACTTTTCATTAATCCTTTTTAAAAAAGAATTCTTTTCTTAAAAGCTCTTATTAAGTATCACTTGGAATTTGAACTTATAACTTTGTGTTCTCGAAAACAGCTCAGCTCAGGTTGACAAAAAAAAGGAAAATATTATTTCAAAAGAATAATTGTTTTCCTTTTTCTATTTCACTCAAGTGATTTTGTTGGGATTTGAAGAGATTGTGTAGCGTAGATTAACTGGTATGATAATTTGAGTTTTCTTACTTCATAGTTCAGCAAGCAATTGAGTATTGTAACTTACATTATGATTGTTATTATTTGATCGTCATGTAATTACTATTTGATTTCTCTCAAATTGCTATTTAATTGATATCTCATTTTTATTTTATTATCAAATTTTGTATTATACACTTATATTATATAAGGAGCTCTTGCAAAAATAGTAAAAAAAATTACGATAATAAAACTCATGTCACTGTATTTTCTAAATTGCCAAAGTAGTAATTTTAAAAGTCAATAATCTTTTGATTACTGTCTGATAGCCCCCGATAGCTCTGTGATTACCGTATGATAGTCGTCTGATATTACTAAATTTTGTCATATTCTCAATATGCAAAAATAGAAGTCATGAACTATTTTTTTTCTAAATGTTTTTGTCATTTGATACAATTTTCCTATATAATAAATACAAGTTTTATCAATGTGATTTCTATTTAATTCCTAAACCTAATTTCCATTGTAGAACTCATGAGTAGTTCTCTGACCTTTCCTCAAAGCTTCTAGAGAGAAGCAGAAATCTTTTCATGTGCAAAAATACTGATTGTTAATGCTGCAGCTCTTGAGTGAAGTGGATGAAAGTTGAGGATGACCGGAGTTGTTGAATCAAACCACCTGTGTTACAGATGAGCTGAGAAGATGTAGGAGAGGAGAAAGCATACTTACCTTTCTGAGTTTTCCTCCATGTCAACAACCAGCTATAACTATTCTATAATTGTTAAGTAGTACATGGTATAAAGGCAAGGTTCATCTACTAAATGAAAACTAAATTTGAATTTCTTGTCCAATTTCCGTATATTATATACACATTTTCTATGTCAAGACAGGCACTCTATATTCTAATCATTATATATGTAATCAGTAAAACATGATAAAAATATTGTTTCCGCACATACTTATAAAGGCCTTAAAAGTGGGTAATCTTCAAGGAGTTCGCGCTCGGACAATGTGTCATTTTCATTTTGTGGTGTCCACAAAACTTCAACAGCCTGCATGCAAACAGAATTGATTTTGAGACATGAAGAATAAAACAAACCAGAAGTGAAATACAATACCAACTTACCAATATTTTGCTGGAAGGAATAGATGCAAGTTTTTGCAAAGCTTCCTTCAAGTCCCCGCTGCCATTTATAGTGGGCAGCTTATGAACTCCCTCAGCAGCCACCAATATTGTTATCTAACATTCAAGATATTGTGATCAAAGGAAGAAAATAGAAAATTGAAAATCAAAGTCTTTGTTCTCTCATCTAATCAGATTATCATTCCAGCAAAATGAATGAATCTTTCATGAAAAATTTGGTGCAGTCAAGAAGGTGGAAATTTTTTAATTTTGAAAATCAATCACATCTGAAATTTATTACTAAAGAGATCAGCATACTTGGTCAACATTAGGAAACTTACAACCGGCTGAACAAGTTACACTTCAAGTGGTCAAGATTTGGGACTATGAAATTCAGTAACCAATCATCATACTATAAATAACTCCAGTTTTTTTTAGTCAAGATGGTTTAGATTTTAATGGAGAAAAGTACATTTTGCAAATTTAAAACTAAATTAGAAATGAAAAACTAAAGATCATACTAGGGTGCAAAAGTGTCAAGCCAACATTACTGTCGTAAAACTAAAAATTTAGCCCATGGTATTTGTGAGAGCATATTGATAAGAAGATTGTTGAAAGAATTGAAGCCCATTTGTATTTATTGTGATAACAAGGCAGCAATTTTCATTGCGCACAACTCAATCCTTCAATCCAATCCTTCGTGATCAGATGAAACATACTGAAGTTGATAAACATTTTGTAAAGGAGAAGATAGATGAGGGAGTAATATGCATTTGCTACTTTTCGACAACCGAACAAATTGCTAATGTGTTAACCAAAGGTCTTCCAAAGTAGCAATTCAACAAGTTGATTGACAACCTGGCCATGAATGGGACCTTCAAACCAGCCTGCGTGGGGAGTGTTGATTATTTCCTTATATGTTAATATTTTATTGTATTTATAGTATTATATGCTAAATTTAATTTTTCCTGATTTGTAACGAGTATTTCTTCTATATAAGAGCTCTATTCTTTCCAAGTGAAATAAGACAGAAAATTGAATATTTTGTCAGTTCCTAAATACTTGTGGGGAGAGGCAATTCTTACGGGTATATACCTAATGAATTGAATGTCTTCTAAAGTTTTGGATTTTAAAACTCCACTAGCTGTTTTGAAAAACTTTTTTCCAGCCAATTGTTTGTCCTCTGATTTAAATATTAGAGTTTTTGGGTGTAATTGTTATTGTTAGAATTAGTGAGCAGCCCGAGGGTAGTTTGTAAATTATGTTACACTATTTATTCTTTCCGTTTTTATTTTAGGCTCTTGTTGCCTATAAGCCTCCCCCTCTTGTATATTTCTGTTTCATAAGAAAATAATAAGAAAACTCTCTACTGTGGATTTTCTCCATGTACTAGGTTTCCACTTAAATTTGTGTTAGCTCTTTGTCGTTACTTTCAAGTTCCAATATGGTATCAAAGTGGGATAACAACGAAACCCTAGACACCAATCTTGATCCGAGTGGAGGAGAACCTTACAAACGGCAAGATTGCAGTCAAGATCAATATCGTCGTCGACGCCAGTGGTTTGTTACCTTTATTGATGATCACACACACCTATCTTGGGTCTATTTAATCACAAATAAATTTGAGGTGAAAGATGTTTTTTTAATTTTTTATGGTAGGATTGAAACTTAATTTCAAACCAAAATCAGAATTTTACACTCTGATAATGGAACGGAGTATTCCAATGCCTATTTGAGTGTTTTTAAAAGAAAAAGGCATTTTACATCCATCTACTTGTAGTGATATCCCCCAACAAAATGGAATTGTTGAACCGAAAAATAAACATTCACTTGAGGTTGCACATGCCATAATGTTTTCTATCATGTTCCTAAGTATTTATGGGGAAAGTTGTACTCACGACTACCTATTTGATAAATAGGATGCCTAGCAAAGTCTTATCTTAAACTTTAGAACCCCTCTTGAATGTCTCAAATTAGTTTTCCAACTTGTTGCATATACTCTGATTTACCCTTGAAGGTTTTTGGTTGCATTGCATATGTTCACATAGTCTTTTTCGATCAAAACTTGATCATAGAGCTACAAAGTACATTTTTTTTGTTATGCCTCAAACAAAAAAGGGTACAAATGTTGGCAATAAAAATTTATGTCGATATGGATGTGCCTTTTTTAGAAAGGAAAATTGCATCAAATTTAGAAAAAAACAGTTCATGGCACTCTTTTTTTTTTTGCATATTGCGAATATGGCAAAATTAGTAATATCAGATGGTAATCATAGAGCTATCGGAGGGCTATCAAACAGTAATCATAGGGTTATGAGAGGGTCATCACTTTTAAATTTTCTACTTTTGCAAGTTTAGAAAATGTTGTGACATAGACTTAATTATCATAATTTTTTTTGCTATTTTTGCAAAAGTCCATTTAGAAAAACAACCATACTTTATCCCAATTCTCTTCAGGGGAGAGATGTAGAAGATAATTTCTGGGAAATATCTTAACTACTTTCTTCTATTAGTCATCTTCACATGTCCATCCCAAGTCCTTCAAAGTCAAGTATAGAAACGAGGGAGAAATACTACAAACTGGCCTTATATGTCAAATTCCTGAGTTAAAGTTTTATACTAGAAGAGCAAACAATCAAACAAACCAAGACTAGAGAGTTGATTCAACACAAAACCAATTTGGAAACCCAATAAATGATGCGGAAAGTCCTTCCTCAATTCTCAATGATGGAAGTTTAGGTAATCCTTCTTCTCCTACTATTCGTAATATTTCGAATGTTCAAAATACTCACCTATTATCTTTAATCTCAAAGTTCCTATTGCTAATTAGAAAATGGACTAGAACATGTACCAAATATCCCATTGCAAATTACATCTCATAAGCAAAATTGTCAAATAGTCATAAAATCTTCACATCTAGGATAGATAACTTATTTGTTCCTAGGAATCATAAAGCCTTCACATCTAGGATTGATAACTTATTTGTTCCTAGGTATATACAAGAAGCCATAGATGATCCAAATTGGAAACTAGCCGTTATGGAAGAAATGAATGCTCTAAGACAAAGTAGAACTTGGGAAATAACAAACTTACCAAAAGATAAGAAGACTGTGGGGTGCAAATGGGTGTTTATAGTAAAGTGTATATTGACAGTAAAATTGAAAGATGCAAGGTCAGACTAATAGCTAAAGACTTTACTCAGACCTATGGAACCGATTATTAGGAGACTTTTGCTCTGGTTGCAAAAATCAACTCAATTAAAATCCTTTTGTCTGTTGCGACTAATTTGGATTGGCCTCTTCATCAATTAGACGTTAAGAATGCTTTTCTCAATGGTGATTTAGAAGAAGAAGTACTAGGATTTGAAATGGAATTGGGAAATAACAAAGTTTTACCGATTAAAAAAACCATATATGGTTTCAAACAGCCTCCAAGAGCATGGTTTGAACGCTTTGGAAAGACAATCACTAGTTATAGGTACCAGCAAAGTCAAGTAGGTCACGCAATCTTCTATAAACACTTAGAATAATAGAACTGCTATTTTAATTGTTTATGTTGATGACAATATTCTTACAGGAAATGATGAAAAAAGGTTGGTACATCTTAAGAACAAGCTTGCAAGTGAGTTTCAAATCAAAGACTTGGGAGCCTTAAAATATTTTTTAGGGATGGAGTTTGCAAGGTCTAAGAAAGGGATTTTTGTTAACCAAAGGAAATATATTATCGACTTGCTTCAAGAGGCAGCTTGCTTGGGCGTAGGACAGGAGAAACCCCTAATGAACCAAATCCGAAATTACAAGATGCAAACTCTGAGGAAGTCAAGGACAAAGGCATATACCAAAGGCTTGTAGGTAGATTGATCAATTTATCTCACGCACGTCCAGATATAGCTTTTCCTATAAGTATGATGAGTCAATTTATGCACTCACCTGGACCTACGCACTTCGAAGCAGTGTATAGAATCTTGAGATACTTGAAATGAACTCCAGGTAAAGGTATATTGTTTTAGAAACATGATCACTTTCAAGTTGAAGTGTCAACTGATGCTGATTGGGCTGAAAGTACTACTAATAGAAGATCTACTTCTGGCTATTGTTCATTTGTTAGAGGAAATTTAGTTACGTGGTGTAGTAAAGAACAAAATGTAGTTGCTAGGAGTAGTGCTGAAGCAAAATTTAGAGCCTTAGCCCATGGAATTGGTGAAAGCATATGGATTAACAGGATCCTTGAAAAACTGAAAGTGTCTCCGAAGACACCTATGCAAGTTTATTGTGATAACAAGGCTATCGTTGCTATAACTCATAATCCAGTACTACATGATATGACAAAGCACATTGAAGTTGACAAGCATTTCATAAAGGAGAGGGTTGATGTAGGTGTAATATGCATATCTCATCTTCCCACGACAGAACAAACAGCGGATATGCTAACTAGGTTTTCCGAAAAGACAATTTGATAAGTGTCTTAGCAGCTAGCCATAGATATCTTAGCAAGCTAGCTATGGATGATATCTACAAACCAGTCTGCGGGGGAGTGTCGAATTTCCTTGCTCTTGTAGTATTGTTTTTTTATGTGTATATTTTTTCCTTATTTGTTGTTAGTCTTTGTCTATATAAAAAGACCATGTATTTCGTTCAATAATGTAGAGGAATAATATTACATTACTTTTACTTCCTTTTTTTAAGTAATGGATTTATTTCCTAACAAATCAAACAACTATTTGTAGTCTTTTTGAGGAATTAAATAATACTAAATATACACAACCAAAAAACGAAACACCTCCATGAAAATTAAAAAACCTTGTCACAGAAAAAACAGATCATATTTTTCTTTAAAATGAGTGCTTCTCCAACATTAAAACACTCACAACCCTGACCAAAATCAAGGGAATATATCACCAAGAACATGCTCCAAATCAGTACATCAAGAAAAATCAAGACAGAAGTAATGCAGAATTGTATAAATTGCATAAAACTCAAAGCACAGAGAAACTAACCACAATGTACTCATTGCTAAATCCACTTGTCCTCTGGCTGCTTGTGCTCTGTCTTTTGATGCTATTCACATTGACGAGAGTTTCCTCATCAAATTTCCCTCGCTCTTCAATTGATAATTTATTGAAACGTTTCTCTCCTTCTTCTATACTACGTTTCACATCAATCTAGGTTTTTCAAAAACAAACTGTAAGCTTCCATTGCTAACTACACTACAGCTAATAATCATTGTACGAAATAATTCAAAGAATGGTGTGACAACTGACAATTAGCATGCACATAAGCATATTATACAGATACATACATACATACATACATACATATGTTAGATAATAAAGTTATCATGAATTGATTTCTAAATTTGGAAACACATAAAGAACAATTGTAATAAGTACTAAATTAGTTATTTTTGAAGCCATTAATACTTTTTTACATTAATCGTTATAGTTTCTTAATACATTGTGCGCCCCAAAATAAAACCCTTGCATCTGCACTGGTACGGACAGAGATGGAGAGAGAAGGAGAGTGCAAATTATTCGTCAACATCTTCTTGCTATAAGGAAAAGTGCAGAGTAACTATAAAGATTCAACTCGCCTAGCTATTCTTGGTAGTGAAGGTGTTTGTAGTCTATTCAGTCTATTCAGTATCTCATTTTACATTCCCCTGCCTTATTCAACCTGGTTTATTCATGGATATTGATGGACAATCACCAATGTATCCAGCAACCCTTGACAAACCAGTAATATGCATTTGTGAAGTCTGCATCTAGATCAGGTATTTCCAAGAAGATAGTGGGACTTACAGATGAGTAGCCTGAAATGCAATAATCAGGATGCCGAAGCAGCGCTAGAATCGTTTCTGCAACCCAAAGGTGAAAACAAAAATCACATTGAGAATATAACAAAAAAGAATGGTGATTCCTACTTGCGGAAATCTCCATAAACCCATTTTGGAAAAGTCTTAAAGACAGTTGCGAAACAAATAACAATATCAACTTAAGACGTTCATTCCATAGCACATGCTGGAAAGTTTTTATTTCTTTCTTTTTTTATGTAAGAAATGATGGAAACAAATTCGGAAATCAAAAGACAGGATCATTGCTATTAGGGACTTCTATATCTCTAAGTACCTTCTCATGTGCAAAGACTAACAATGGAGTTTACTGCTTTTTTATGAAAGCCGAAAGGAAACAGAAAGAAAGTAATTAATTCCCAAAGGAAGAAGAAAACAATTGTGTACCAGTTAAAACATAGCACAAACCCTCAGGAGTTGATGTATCAGCACTTTCAGCAATTCTATTTAGATCTCTTTGGAGTCCTCGACCCATGCCCAACAGCCCAACCTGGGGGGCAGAGAGAGAGTTACATCATGCGCAAAAAATGTTCTACAAAGTAAATTATCTCCATTTATTTATCCAACACAAAAATCAATTCTTCATGGCTACCAAAACTAAATTTTCTACCGCCCATCATTCCATGTGCCAATGCTTAATTACGTTTGTTTCACCAATCACGAAAATAAACTTCATAACCTTTATTTTTTCCCACTTTGACTTGTAAAAAACCAAAGGAACCTTTCATTAAAATATTTTTAAAAAAAACCACAAAAGTGAAACGAATATTACAAAATCTATTCCAAGGAGATAGCATCCTCCGCCAAGAAGGAAGTTATAAATAATTTTCCAGTTTTAGTTAACCAAATGGGTAGTGTAGTTAAAATTTTGTCTATTGCACTCCAAACAGAGGCTATGTTGGGTACAATCCTTAAAGAGTACAAAGATCACTTTTTGTTGAAAAGCATATAGTTTCTCATCCAAATGACAAGAGAGAGATATAACTGCATTTCTACCAACAATTCTACTTTTATCAGTAATCCACCAACCCAACGTGAATCCAAAAGAAAGTAGGGCCACTCCACACATTGAAAAGCAGATTGTTTCCATGAAAATCGAGCATTTGGAGTTCTATCAAGCGGACAATTTTTTTATGGATAAAAAACAACAAAGCATATTAACACAAAAGGGTAGAAACCAACAGCCTAAGGGAGGGGATGAGAGAACCCCCACTCAAGGAATTACTTACAAATCGTCTGCCAATCCAAAAGAAGCAAGGATAATGCATACTACAAGAAGTTTTGCTACAACTATGACACCACCACGAAGCATTATATTATATCGCTCAATTTCAACAAACAATAAACACCTGTTAACTAGTCATTGATACAACCATCGAAGGTGAAAAAAATAGAAACTGAGAACACTCCTAGTAAGGCATTCATTGACAGACATAATATCCTCCTTCCATAAAACAAAATACCTCAAAGAGCCAATGAATCAAGAATGAACCAACCAATTCTTTTAGAGGACCAAAGAGATTTTACCATTCCCCTGTCAACTTGAAGAAGCTTAGTATCCTGAAAGATCACACTCGAACTAATCTTACAAATAAACTCCTTAATAAGTATTCTATTGGAGGGAGCACCAAGCCCTCTTACATTCCAAGAGACACCTTCATGAAGCCACATCTAGCCCTGGTGTTCCTCACTATCCTGCTCCTTTGCTTCATCTGGATCATTTTCCCAGGTTCTCAAGATAACATTTAGCTCCCTAATATAATTCTTAGTTGTAGCACTACCTTCGCCCATCGGGTAGCCTTTCAAGGAATTGGCCTAATACAAAAGTGCATTGTATCAAAGCACCGACTAAACTTTGGCTAAAAGGACAGAGAGGCTTTTATTCCCTTCTTAGCTTTTTTCAACACCCATCTGCCTCTTTGATTTCCTTTGAATCATTAACTAACACTGTATTACCATCACTCCCATTTTTTACTTCTTCAAAAACCAAGATTACCTCCACCTCTAAACTAATAAAGGATCTTCCCTTACTTAGAAACACATCTGATACTCTTTAAGAACCTATCCGTATTTTCCTCTTCCTGTTGGTCCAAGTGCAAACTCTCTTGACTAGAAATTGAATCCTCAAAGAGTGATCTAACTTTTCTGTTCTATCACAAATTGTGTCGGAGAGATCAACCGTAGCTCTAGCTACAACCTTTTTTCCTAAGGCTTCAAGAAATATGACCAATTTACCCTTTCCTCCTTCCGTCTATCTTTTAATTTTGGAGAGCAAGTTTGGGATAGAACTCTAGTGCAAAGGACCACCAATACATTCTATTTTCTAAGAAACCCGTGGCCACAGGAACTCAAGGGAAGGCTAAAATCAATAAAGTGTGGCCTCAAGTTAGAGGTCAAAGGCATGTGACACATTTTAAAGCTAGGTCCAAACACTCTTCCTCGAGGAAAATATTATACAGATAAAAGAAAGTGAGTGACGGGTAAAAGAACCCATCCTTCAACGTCGACAAATATTTTGGGATAGGAACCAACTAGACATCATTACTCCCAACCAGACATCATTACTAAAATATATTGTGGCTGCCTTGGGCAAAAAACAATCGTGAACTTCAACATTCTTCTCGGCGAGCAGCCACCCTTCTTGGGGGATTCTCACTTGCGCAGGAAAAAAGAAAAGTAATCTGTCAACAATTCTACTTTGGCAGGAATGAAACAACAATAGTATTGTTGCACCTTAATCGCAATTTCCAACCATTCAATGAGGGAAGAATTTTGATCTGCATAATCCTTGAAACCACCAAACAGTCACCTATCACCTTAAATGTGGCCAATCTCCATAATGAAAAAGAATTTTATTCATCTCCCTTAGGAAGGAACACCAGTAGTTCGCCCATGTTTCATTAGGTCTCATCTCTCTAACTTCATGGTAAAAGCTCTCAAGGTGATGCACCCCATATTCATGGCAAATAGTCTTGCACGATTCATTGAGTGACGGAGCAAAAGAGATATGTCAGGGCAGAAAGGATTAATAGTGAAGGATTATTCCAATTGTTTTCTTTTCAGGTTTCCAAGTTTCTTCCCCAATCCTCATGCAAGTCTCTTGTAGTGACAGTTAGAAACTTGTCCCTCTTAAACGACCTAACCTCATTTGGATTCACTTCAGTGAGACTGCGGCTCCTCCACTCTAAAGGGGCTAGTAAAACCTTCCTTTCTTTTGGTGGATCCCTTTTTAACAAGATTCATCTTTCCACTTCAGCTATAAACCTTAATAATCTCAATAAAGATCCCTATTTTGTTGTGATCTTTTGGATCTAAATAAACCCATCATTGCACTGCAATCGGTCTTTCAAAAGAATTTTTGTAGTTGCAAAGCAACAAATCCTCAAAGCCCTCAATTAACCAAATTGCCACTTCTTCAAAGACTAGTTCAAAGCTTCTTAAATTATTTTCCTTGATTTTACATATTGAAAGCAATAAACACGAAACCAAGGCTTACACGAAAACCCGAGTACCAAGAGAAAAACCACGATATTGTTGTTCTTTATTATTGTCTGATGAATAATAGGTACAATGAGAGGCGTACGTAGGACTATGAGATGAGGATCGAAGTCAAACACATTACTAGGAGTAGGTTCGATAAACTCTAAGTTACAGTTAGACTCTTCACTCACACTCTCCTCCTGAAGATGGCTAACGGAAAAGTAGGGTTGGTCCTCACAGAAAGTAACATCCATAGAGACAAAGTATTACCTGAACGGCGGATGAAAACATTTATAACCGCGCTAATGAAAGGAATACCCAACCAACACAAATGCTTGAGCTCGATGAGTAAATGTGGTCTGATTAGGCTTAAAATTATGGACATAAGCGGTACACCCGAACACACGAAGGGGATCCTCAGAAATTAGAAGAGTAAAAGGGTAGGACTCTTTTAGACAATCTAAGGGAGTCTGAAGGTGGAGGATACAAGGCGTTCTATTGATTAAATAAGTTGTTGTAAGAATAGCATTTCCCCATAGGTATAAAGGAAGTGACTAGATAGCACAAGGGAACGGGCTACTTACTTGACAGTTTTTTTCGCTCGGCCACCCTATTTTGTTGAGGAGTGTAGGCGCACAAGTTTTGGTGAACAATCCTCTTGGAGGCTAGAAATTCACTAAGGTTATGGTTTTGGAATTCTTGACTCCGAAGAATTGCAATTTTTTAATGGAATTGTGTTTCAATGGTGTGATAGAAGTTTTGGAAAATAGAGGGCACTTCAGATTTATCTGTGATAAGGTAGACCCAGGTAAGACGAGTATGATCATTAATGGAAGTTACAAACTACCATTTCCTAGATGAGGTGGTGACCTTGGAAGGACCCCAAACGTCACTATGGATAAGGATAAATAGTTGCGTGGGTTTATATGATTGTGAGGAAAATGAAATCTAATGTTGTTTTGCTCGGATACACACATCACAAGATAGAGAGGAGACATCAATTTTAGAAAATAGATGGGGAAACAAATATTTCATCTAAGTAAAGTTTGTGTGACCCAACCGAAATGCCACAACATAAAGTCATATTCAGGAGTGCTAAAATAGGAAGATAGTAAACTAGCCCTAGAGATACTACTACCGAAGGTATCTTCATCAAGGATGTAAAGTCCCCTGCTATATCGGGCGGTGCTAATCGTCCTCCCTGAGCTCAAGTCTTGAAAACAAATGGATTCGGATAAGAAAGTATCTTTACAGTGCTGCTCACAGGTGATCTCACTGATAGATAATAAATTGTAAGAAAGCTTAGGCACATGCAAAATATTCTGGAGAGAGACCGTCAAAGAGAACTATTTGTCCTTTGCCACCAATCAGGGTTAAAGAGCCATTAGCTATTCGGATTTTCTCATTATCGACACAACGGATATAAGAGACAAAGTGCTTTAAAGAACTTGTCAAGTGATCTGTAGCCCTCGAGTCTAAAATCCTGGGATTATTTCCGTCAACACTGATAAGACCAAGGAATTGAAGTATACCTGAGTGAGCAATGGCACCAAGAGTCTGGCTTGCAGTACGGCTAGTTAACTGAGAAGTGCTAGCAGTCTCACTAATATAGGCATGTCCTAAGTTCAGCTTTTCGTTGGAGGAACGTTTCTTACATCCTGGGGAACGACTGTGGAGTTTCCAATACTGATCCTTGGTGTGCCAGTGTATCTTGTAGTGCTTGCATATATGGATTGGTTTCCCACTATTCTTCTCATTATCATGGGTCGAGGATCAAGCACTTAAAGGCAATGGCAGAATCAGTTATATAATTTGAAGGCAAATTAGGGAGTGAAATTACCGGGTTCTTGGAATACATCGATAATTCAGTTGGTTTGGAATGCGCCGAAGACTTGCTCGCTTCAACCCCTGATTCGCTATGGAGTTGGTCTGTCTCGTTACCATAGGAAAAAGGTTGTTGTAAAGGGTCGACAAACAGCAGCGTGTGAACGAACAGATTTGCAGTAAAGGGTTGCTGTCCGACGGCATGATGGTGCATGGGGTTGCGGCTGACTGGAAGGGTAGGACTGTTGAACAGACAACGATGCGTAGAGGAGACTGGGCTGGGTGGTGAGATGAACAAGCAGCTGCGCGTGGGCCTACGCACCTGACAGATGTGATGTGTGAGGTTGATTCTAACCAAAGCGTTACACAGACGACGACAAGGGTGGGCCCATTGTGTAGATCAGCGGCTTCTGAATCTGGTGGAGTAATTTTTTCATGGTAGCGTCCACGGTAGCAGTGGTTTCTCCCAAACTATTTTCTAGGGTTTCTTTGTTGCTTTTCTCTGATATCATATTGAAAGCAATAAACACGAAGACGAAACCAAGGCTTACGTGGAAACCCAAGTACCGGGAGAAAAACCATGATATTGTTGTTCTTTGTTATTTTTTTATGAATAATAGATACAATGAGGGAGAATAAATAGAATACACAATGGAATAAAAAAGAAAAAGATTTAGGAATTAGGAAAAATTTTTCCATAAATACCCTATGGACAAATCCACTAACTCTAACACTACATCTTTTTTTCCTCAAGTCAAATTAACAAAAGACGGTCTTATTTTCTATCTTCCTATAAAGCACCATCAAATGGACTAGAGCAGAAGCAGCTAAGAGAAAGGAACATGGCTACTATGTACCCTCCGAGTAGGTGAGGAGTGACAGATGAGAGAGGCGGGAGAGATATACAAGTGTCGAGGAAGAGGGCTTAAAAACAATGATTCCTAACCACCAAAAACTTCAAGAGTGTGAAGAATATCAAGAACATAGGTATAATTGTTACACCGTTCAGCATCACATAGTACATGAATACAACAAGGAAGAATGATGTGAGGGCTAAGAAACTTGTTACCCGTTGTTGTCTTTTATAATAATTAAGCAACCATATCCATTGCACCAAATCCTACTTTTCACGAACAAACAAAACACATTGAAACAAACAATCATTGAAACATATTATTGACACCCATGTACCAACTTCAGGGGGAGTATTGATAGAATAAATTATAATTATCTTCTTCAGTTGTATTCATTAGTTAATTCTGTTAGTAGGTACTGTATTTTTTGGTATTTCCCACTTATATTTGTAGATGAGGAGGCTGATGTATTTTCTACATAGTTTCACTCTATTTGATAAAAAAATTTATCCACACATTACGCGCGTTAATTCTAAAGATGAATGAAATAAACAATAACAAAAGATCATATATATCAGAAAAGAGAGAGATAGTGGTTTATCATACTTGTAGTTTAAGTACGCTAGTTTTATCAGAGGCAGTAAGAACACTAGTGTCGGAACGATCAGAGAGAAATCCAGAGACCAAAAGAAACGCCGCGAAACCCGCCAATATGAAGACGAAACTCGAGCCAGCACCGAGTCCAACCCCAACTGCCGGCCCAACATAAATCCCGCCACCGCCAAACATCGACGGAGAAGTGTACGGTGCAGAATACGAAAACCCCGAACTCATCCTGGGAGTCGAGTAACTCCTCGAAGACGAGGAGGAGCGAGACGAAAACGCATTTCCTCCAACTCGTCCACCAGAAGCGGCCAACGCAGAATTGGGATCGTACATCAACAGCAATCCCAACAACACCGCAGCAATTGCAGGTTTCTGCAACGCCTTGAGGGCATTAATAATCGAATTCCCAATTACCTCCATTGGGCTTTTGGGTTTATCTCCATTAACCAATTCCACCGAAGAAGAATTCGAAATGGAAGTCGTTGAACTCCTCCCTTTCTCGGAAAAGAAGCATCTAACAGGGTATTTGACAGAGCTAGAATCATGTATTTTCAAATTTCTGGGTACGATAAAGGGTCGGCAGAGATGATAGCGACCACTTGTTGATGGAGAAGGAGAGGAGGGTAAATGAACTCGGAATGTTTTGTTCCATTTTAATGGATGGGGTTCGAGCAAAGACGCTGAAACCATGGATTTTGGAAGATTGAGACTGGAATCTCAAAGAGAGTATGAAATGGATCAGAGATTAGAGATTTGATTTTTCTTTTTCTTTTTATTTTTCTTTCTTTCTTTCTTTCAATTAATTTTGGTGGGAAGGATGAGGATTGTTTTGTGCAAGAGATATATAATGTTGTGGTTGTGTGAAAGGGTGACGTGGCAGATATTTGCGATCCTCGTCATTAACCCTTCTCTCCAACCGGTTTTTTAAAAAACTAGTTAAAATGCGTATGCCCAAAATATAGTAGTTGCCAAACATTTTTTTAAAAACAACTTCATTCAAAATTATTTGCAAAAATAGAGTTTTTTTTTTTATTTATTTAGAGAAATTTTAATGGGTGGCAAAATTTATTAAAGAAATGAAACACATAACTTGGGTTTTTAAAATTTTCACATAAATAGCAAGCAAATCAAACTTTCATTTTGATTGTTTTTGTATTCTTGTTTTACCACTAATATATTTCCTCCATGAAAAATATATGGGACAGTGCAGGAGCAATCTTTAGTTCTATCATTTGAGGAAAATGGTGATAGATTTCTATCGTTATAGAATTTAACAAATTTTGTTATGTTTGCAAATTTTTTAAAATGTTGTTATATACTTAATTATTTTAAATCTAATTGCTAAATTTGCAACTATCTTATAATTTTATTTAAACTTGTTTGTTACTTTTACGGTAGAATAGGGTCTCAGATATCTCTAACACTTCTATGATTTTCTCTATATCTATTAAAATCTCAAGTGTATACTTAAATGTTTATAGAAACCAAATATGTACTCTATTTAACATTGAGCAAAATTCAATCTCTACCATTTTCTTATTTTCTTTACTTGGTATAGAATAGTGGTGAATCTTCCTATCCATGAATTGTGAAAATTAAAACATTGAAATTCCTCAAACCTCACACTCTCAGAGCTCGCTTGCTTTATTGCTATCTAAAGATATATTAACTTGAGAGAGATTTTATCATAGGCACCTGGTGATTTGGTTCATTCTTATGATCCGTCTACCCCTATTTACATGCAAATGGCTAAAATCTCTAAAATAAGCTTGTATATTTAGTTATTTCTGCTCTCATTGGGTAATTCAACATTCAAAAACTACTGTTTAGGATGCTTCTTGGAATACAATTCTTACCTTCAGCCAATAATGGTGGCACTTAAGAAAAACCTATCCTTAGGAATATGAACTCTAGGAGTTCTGCCACCAAAAAGATAATTCTTAATCATTCTCCCTAGATACCCTTCCTTTATGCAGAGGAGTGTCGTTCATCAACTTCAACCATCTTAAGAATTCTTCTCCTAGAACCAGGCAGCAAAAAACAGAGGATTTCTCTTGGTTCTGCAAATTTTTCATGCTTGCCAATCTGAGCCAGACTTTTGTACCTTAGATTTTTACATGCCACAACAAGACCACCAGAGCTATTTCTAGCGCATTTCCTCAGCTTCACCTGAGTTAAACATCAAACCTATTTTTGACAAAATCATATATAAACCATATTTTATATGCCCTAACAGTTTTATGCAATTAATGCTTCTTTTCACTCAAATCAACGCGGTTAGAGGCTTGCAAACAGTAAGCAAGTAAGCACTTATTTCAGGTGCCTCAAATACTTTGTTAACTTACCTAAGTTATCAGTGAACAAGGATAACGAATGATGAGAATACCAAACACAACCACAAGGATTTATTTACAACTGCATTACTCCTGCTTTCAAACCAAAATTAAATAAGAACAAGGCTTCTTCACCTTTTCAATATACTCTTAAATCGCCAATCCATCAAAATGCTTAAGCTTATAGGTGATGATAAATTTAATATAATATCCAACACTCCCCCTCACTTCGCTCACCTGTGGGTTTGAAATATCAAAAAGACCAAACAAGTGAAAATCATTATTAAATTGAGAGACAACAAGAGCTTAAATCCAGGACATCCGGTTTAATATAATATCCAACATATACCATATCTACATCACTCACCAAAGAAAAAACAAGCATATAATTGAAGATTGAATGATCGCAGGATTGAAATACATGAGAATATGGAAAGCTAAGGAGAGTCTACAGTTAACCCCCTTTTATAAGAGCACAATCTCTCCCCAATTCAAATCGACTTGGAAGTAGTCGTCTTTCCTTCCGGAATCAGAAGACATTACAAGAATCCAATTGATATAGATTTGAAGAAAAGGCTACTGCAATCCTTTGACAGAGAACGCCACCTTGAAGCAAGAAAACGATTCACCTTTGAACTCAAAGAATTCAGCACTTCCCTGTAGAAATCACCTCTCAGCTTTCTCAAGCCAAATAGTAACTCTAACTTTTAGAAAAACAAAGCGGAAAACTGTAAGAATCGACCGTGTGGTCTTATCAACTCAATGGATACTGTTCATAGCTCAATAGTTGGCAGCACCCAAAGCAAATATTTTAATGGCCATAGCACATTGGAAATATACGTTTTCATGAGACAGGATTAAATGACCAAGCAAATCATGCACTAAACAGTTAGATAATATTAGCAATTAAGCATTAGAAGCTGTATATGAAACCTAGATAGCAGTAGCCTCAGTCACAATCCATACAGTGCATCTGAAAATGTTGATCGTTCGCTGGATGATAACCTCAACTTGAGACTTCCTTTCTCTGAACTCTCTCCACATGTGTAAGAGTGATTAGAAGGAATTTCCTAAGAGAAGTGCTTCTTTGTTTGTCCTTTTTCCGACTTCTGTAGTTTTTCGTTTTTCATATCCATTTCAACCACATCCTTCAAGCAGAATAAGTACTTGCTTATTACTTTACTATAGGATCAAATGCCTCGAATAGAAACTTCAAGCTGTTCAATCTTCTTTGCTAAATCATGTTTTCCACAGTTCTTCAATCCATCAGTAACCATATCAAAGCACCTTGAAATTGGAGGTAAACCAAGTTCAGCCATTTCCATCAAGTAATTAGCAGCATCAACAAATCTCCCTCCACGTCCACACATTGTTATCAACATTGTGTACACTGGTCGATTTGGTGGATGCCCCTTATGTTTCATATCACCAAAAAAGCAAAATGCATCATCGAACTGACCCCTTTTACACATTCCTTTAAGTATTGGTCCATAAAGACTTGGAAACGGTACATGTCCATCCTCAATACAGCAATGCAAAAGCCTGAATGCTTCATCAATCCTACCTACTTTCGAAGTTGCTGGAATCAAAATCTTGTAAGTATTTATATCAGGACAAAGCCCCAACTTGCACACCTCATGAAAAATATTAATGCAAAAATCAACTTCTCCAGAGTTGCATATAACATCAATCAGAGAATTAAAAGTTCCTATATCAGGCACAGATCCTTCTTTAGTCATTTTTCTAACCATATCCTTAGCAGATTCTAAATACCCTGCATTAAGCAATCCTTCAACCAAAAGATCACGACCTCGCAAAGGAGGATTGAACCCCTTCTGGCTCATTTCCTCCAAGAACTCCTGAGCTTCCTTCATCTTCCCCGCTGAGCACCATCCAGTTACAAGAGTTCCATAAGTCTTTTTATCAGGAGTTACGCCTTTTCTAATCATCCTCCTAATCAACGCATAAGCTCCATGAAACATTTTAACCTCACAAAGCGCAAAAAGTAACGCGTTATAGACCTCAACTGTTTGTGGACAATCGATAGATTTGGAACATTGATTGAATATGGTAACCGCATTATCTACAAGGCCCTGCTTACCATACTCTTGAATTATGAACGATATCGTTTCCGGTGAAATTTTGAGATTCTGAGTCTTCATCTGAAGAAGAACTTTCCACATCGTGGTATACTTTCTGGTCCGAGCTAGGGTTTTGACGAGCTCTTCAAATTCAAGGGTAGTGGGTTGGTAAGAGGGGTTGTGAGAGCAAGCCCAGTTGAAGAAACGGAAGGACTCGGTACCAGAGTTGGAGCAAGCGCGAAGGACTCTGAAAACGAGCTCGGAATTGAGGTTGGAGATTCGGAGCTTGTTGAGAGTGCGCTCCATGTAGAAGTCTCGGCGGACAATGTGGGAGATATGGTGGATTGCAGCGAAATAGTCGTCTTTCGAAGGCGCGGTGGAGCCATTCACCAAAGAATTTGAGTTACTGAAATGGCGGTTGAGAAAAATGTACCGGAACCGTATTAGCCCTGTTGCGAAATTTTTGAAATGGAGCATTTGGGAACGAAATCACAAGAAGTTTTGTATGATCGTCATCAAACCAGAAAAGGAAGAACTGAAGCCTACGAATTGGTAGTATTGGGCTCGATAGTCACGGTGTTGTACTGTTGTGGATGGCTTAAAGCGTAGAACTCCCACGATGTCAGCCCGATTGGATTAAGGGCGTGTTCCGCGTCACACTTTAGAGGGAGTTTTAGTCCACTTCACGATTAGGGCATGCATTAAGCAAAAGGGATCCTCTCATATAGAGATCCAAGAAAAAAAAATACGTTCAAATCCTTGTCACTTCCACGGCACACCTGTTTATTCTCTCAATCAAGTATATCTCGGGACGATTAAGATCACCTTAAAATTCTTTCCAAATTTTTTAAAAATTGAAGAGAATGTCTCGGTCTCTCTCGATTCGGTGCATCATCAAGAAAGTGTGTTTTTTTATTAAAATTTTAAAATTGATGTTAATAATACTCAGGCCAAATTTGTCACGACAGTCCTCGAATTGAAAACAAAAACATTTAGGTTAACTATTCTCGACTCGAGATTATCCGAGGTAAGGAACATAAGCATTATGTAGTATTATCTCGGGCTAAAGTTTTTCGATATAACGAGAGAGATCGAGAAATTTTCTTCAAGGAGTGTTTTAAATTTGAAAAGAATCTTGGGGTCAATCTCGACCGTGATTGACCCCGATAAAAAAAAATTAAGTGGTCTCAAATGCACTTTGACATAGAATGGAACAAAGTGTAGTAGGAAGTGGAACGGTGTGTGGCAGTGATTTCATGGTGAAATAAGGAAAATAATAATAATAATAATCCTCGTTTTGCTTAATTGATATCTGAAATCTAGTGTCCTCAAATCTAAGGGTGAAACACAAACTAGAACAAGTCTATAATAATCTACACCAAAAGGTAGACTATTATAATCTTCGTACTATTATAATCTCATATTATTGTAAGTCACTCGTTGGCCCAAAAGTCATGTTCTGGGGTTTTTTAAAAAATATTTGAAAGATGACTAACGTATAAAATATTTGCAATACTAAGGTTAATTTTTTTGGTCCTATTTTTCAGTTTTTAAAAAACCATTTTTGATGCAAATTTATCTTTTAATATTTTTTATCCTCAAGTCCGAATCTTTTATTTTACATTTAAAATAGTAAAATATTGAAACTATTTATAAAATACACCAAAATTCTCTCCAATCTAATACTTTTTATTTGCTATATTTTGTAAATAATTTTAATATTTTTTATTCATATCAATTTCCCTTACAAGTAAGGTTCCTCCGATTTTTTTTTTTTTTTGAGTTTTTATTTTAATGGTTTAGTATATTAATTTTAGGAAAATTAAAAATACTAGTACACTTTTACGAATATAACAAAATTTCAATTAAATATTGGAAATTTTATTTTCTATTAAACATTTGAAATTTAGGGACACTTGCAAAAATAGTAAAAAAAATTATAATAATATAGTATATGTCACTACATTTTCTAAATTGTAAAAGTAGCAAATTTAAAAATCAGGAGCAAGAAATATTGACCAATTAAATTATGTCACGCCATTACATCAAACATTGTGATAATTATAATGTGATTCGGGTTTTGGTAATTAAGTTTTAGAGGTTCAAACATTGTGATAATTATAATGTGATTCGGGTTTTGGTAATTAAGTTTTAGAGGTTTTAACTAAGCACACTATGATGAACCTTTTTATCCTATATTTTTCACAAATATCCTTAATATATTACAATTTAGAAAATTTGAAACAACGGTAGAAAATTTCCTTCTTTGACTACGTTCAATATTGATTCCATTTTCTTCGCAAAAGAAGCCGAATAGTAGAAGATTGGGGTAAGAACATCGACGACCGACTGAAACAGTGAACTTTTGAAAAAAATTGGCAAAAATTTTAGGTTAGTAAGAATTTATATTTCTTATTTGAAATACATTAGAGTATATTGAGTATATTGAAGATATTCACAAACGATGTGACCTCAATTGCACAAAATGTTTATGTAGATTGTGAATGCATGAGTTTCTTTGGTTTTAAAGTAGCCAAATCTCATTTGTTGAAGACAATTTCATCTCATACCCACGAAGAAACCAATATTTTAGTATATTTGAAATATGTAGTATTTTATTTTGTAACAAATTGTGTGTGAACTGAAAAAAAGTTTAAAACAAGAGTCAACATTGTATTTACATTTATATATGATGTGTAAATGAACATGCATTTCAGATTTATATATGTTAAATGGTAGCATATATATTGTTAACTGATCTTTATATGCAGTGAAGAAAATGATTCGTAGAAGTGAAAGAGTCCTTGGATCAAGGACTATCAAATCAAACAAGGATGATCCGATCGTGTTAAAGATGATGCGAAGGTATATGTTAGATTCTATTTTTTCTGTGTTGACGATGAAGAGATATATTATGTGTTGCAGAGGTATATGGACTATAATTATATCGTATTCGTATATATTACGTAGGATGAAAGCAGTAGCACTTCAAACTCTCAAGATTATGAACCGAGTGACTACCAACCTCTACAGTCTGAGGGATGATGACTATGATTTAAGTGGACTAAATGGAACACAAATAGTTTTATATGAAGAGAACAAAGCTTTCAACCCAACATAGATAAGGAAACACCTGAACAAAAAATGCCTTGACATGTCAAGAATATAAAAACTTTGTATATATGCCTATATAGATGTCCTTACAAACGTTAAGAGTTAACCTTTTGGAAGTTTTCTAGATTTAAAAATAACCAAATTCCAAAATCAATTGCTATATCACATAATAAGACACCAATGTACATTGACTAAGAAAGATGAACTTGTTAGGATTTATGTTATAAAACTCGTAGATTGTAAATATAATTCATTGATCATTATTAATAAAATGTTATTATTATAATTTCAATAAATGTTATTGATTATATTATTAGTTTTGTCTTAATAACACAAATCTAATGAACTAACATCCTAAGATGTTTAATGAGTTTTGAACAGTATTTAGAGACATACAGAGATCAATGTTCGAGATCAGCTTAAAGGGTCTATAATATAGGGATAAGGTTGGGTACCTTATTCTGGTAGCACTATGGATACGACTCACTTTGTATTTGATACAGACACAATGATCCAACGTGTTTGTGTTGTTGGGATTTATGTCCTAAAACTCGTAGATTGTAAATATAATTCATTGACCGTTATTAATAAAGTGTTATTATTGTAATAATTGTTATTGATTAAATTATTAGTTTTTGTCTTAATAACCCAAATCCAATAAACTAACATCATCAGTTGTTTAATGAGTCTTGAACAATATGTAGAGATACACAGAGACCAATGTTCAAGATCAACTTAAAGGGCCTATAGTATAGGGATAAGGTTGGGTACCTTATCCTCGTAACACTATTGATATGACTTACTTTGTATTTGATACAAACACAATGATTCAACGCGTTCGTGTAATTGATATGCGAGTGAGGATATCATATACAATGAGTTTGCATAAGACTGGACCGCGAAATAGTAACCACTAAATATAACTCTGTTAACTAGTTAGGTTTCTATTTCACTAAGATAGAAACCTAACTAGTTAACGGAGTTACATCTAGTGGTTACTATTTCGTGGTCCGGTCTTATGCAAACTCATTGCATAGGATACATTCACTCGCATGTCAACTACACGAACGCGTTGGATCATTATGTTTGTATCAAATACAAAGTAAGTCGTATCAATAGTGTTACAATGATAAGGTACCCAATCTTATCCTTATACTATAAACTGTTTAAGTTGATCTTGAACATTGATCTCTGTATGTCTCTACATATTGTTCAAGACTCATCAAACAACTTAAGATGTTAGTTTATTGCATTTAGGTTATTAAGACAAAACAAATAATATAATCATTAACGTTTATTGAAATAATAATAATAATCACAACATTTTATTAATTAATAACGGTCAATGAATTATATTTACTATCTACGAGTTTTAGGACATAAATTTTAACACTATTCTAAATTAATTCCATATAAGCTAGTAGGGGAACCTGATGGATCTATAGATAATGGACTCTAACGATCCGAGATTAACTAATTAAACTCTTTTAGAAAGGCTAATCAACATTCATTAAGTAATGGGTCATCCCACTAATGTCCCGGTAGTTACACTTCTCTTACTATAGATATATTTACGTTCATCTCATATAACTATGATTGGTTATTTAATCCTTCAGAGCTAGTTTGTAATCTTAGTGGGTCAAAATTTTGTTTTACCCTCGAGATTACATTTTGTTCTTTAAGTCTCATTGATTAGTATAAGATCCGACCTATAAATCGAATCTCTCTCAGGACAATGAGAGAGCGGGACCCGTTGTTCAAGACTTAGATTCAGTCCTTACGAAAATAACCTATTTGCTAACTTTATAATGGGTACGAGTGAATTTTGTCTTGCATCTTATATCCCCAACTATCCACTCAATCTCACTCCTAAAGTGAAAGGCTTAGTGGGGCAGCGTTGATGAGTCACTCCCACCTATGTAGACTTAAGGACAATTCTATGTGAATAGGAATTCATAGTTTGATCAAGATTAAGATTAAATTATCTAGGTCATTAATAAACGAAATAGTCAATTTTAAACAATAAACAGTTTTATAACGTAAAAGTAATTATTTCATGGTTTCAATCTTACGTAAACTCTTTATATAGCATGCCTCAACTTTCATGTCTCTACATGAACAATTCAAAATCACATAATTATTTGTATAAAGTGGGTCGCATCCATAGTATCTCCAAAATAAGGCACTTAACCTTATTTATATACTATAAACGGTTTAAGCTATATAGTACTCGAACTTGATAAATATTTATGTCTCTACATAAAGTTGAAGTTTACTCAAGGTTGTTGGAATTTATGTCCTAAAACTCGTAGTTTATAGTTTAAAATTATATTTTGTTCAATAAAGTGGTTGCAACTCACTTTGTAGTTTGTACAAACGATGTGATCTTGAAATATTCATGTGGAGACAGGATCAAAGTATAGGCATCCTATATAAAGAGTTTACATAAGACTGAAGCCATGAAATAGTCACTTTTACATTATAACATCGTTGACCGTATAAAACTGACTATTATAATATTGATGCCCTAGATACTTAATCTTAATAATGAGTTAACTATGAACTTCTATTCACATGAAATTATTCTTAGATCTGCAAAGGTGAGGGCAGCTTAATAATGGGTCCAATAAGCTTTCCATTTTAAGAGTAAGATCGGATGGATAGCTAGGGATATAGGGTGCAAGATGAAATTCACTCGTCACAGCTCCTCTTGAAGCTCCTTTCCTGAACCTCTAATCTAGCTCCAAAAGAGGGTGCAAGGGCTGGCAAGCATTGCTATATCTTGACAATATTCATCACCGAACTTAATTTGTCTAACATGACTAGTAGTCACCACACAAATGCATGTTTGAAATGAACAACACAAGTTACATGCTTTTACTAACAACTTGAACTATCAGTTGCACCTTTTGTGAAACATCAGCGAAAACTTAAACATGATAATAACTCTTTTCACTAGACTGGTCGCAACTTGTAATTTGAAATATAACATAAACATATTTTTCTTGGATCCTACTCAATGATCCAAGACTAACACACAATATACCTTAACAATATATATTATACTAATTGACATGATAACAGTAAATTTAGTATTTGGGAATGCACAATCCATACCTGAAAAATGAGAAATCATTTGAAAGAATAACTCGATAGACTTAGTGAGTGATAACTTAATAAAACATGCTTTCTAACAACAATTATATATAAACCAAAACTCCCTGTGTTTGTCCCTGACTCGTTAGGAAACCTCCCTTTTCACTTATATTTGGACAAGTGATAGGAAAACTTGTATGCAATTGACACATTTTTAGAAATAAGCGACGCATAAGGAAAAGTTAGCCCCTTTTATCGTCTACTTACTGCCTTAATTCTACATTCACACTAGCACTAAATTGAACACATACACACAAACAATTAGTTTTTTTTTTATGTAAACATGTTTATCAATGTAGTCGTTAGAGCAAGTCATCAAAGTTGATCGTTGATAATTGCCAACAGGTGGAGTCACTAAAAAACAATGGAGAAAATCTATGAAACATAAATACTTCACGTGAGGAAAATAATTTATATTATATATGTATCATATACCAATACTTCCACATACTTCTCATATATGTATTTGACACACAATTTGGCATATCTTTTTTTATATTGACCTATCTAACATGTGATTTGACATATTTGTTTTTATGCCGACATAACTGACACACAATTTGATGTATTGTTTTTATGTTAACCGTTTTTTGAAAAAAAAAATGCAAGCACCCCATCTAATATTTTCCAACTTAAAATGAAATAACTTATCTAAAATGTTCATTCTCTTACCGAGAAGTAAATATAACCCTCTTGATTATCCTCCACAATTTAACGAGATCTTGGAATCATCTTATCATCATCCTTACATTGGAGTCTTCACAAAGTTTCGTAAAATATAACTCTCTTGATTATCCTCTACAATTTAACGAGAAAAATAATTTATCTTCCTACCTTCCCCTAATCTTCTTCCTTTTCTCTAATCAATATTTATCTCCTTTCTATTACATTATATTGATTATTATACTTCAATATTTTGATGTTGTTTATCTGTATTGCACTCAAGTGTTTGCCATTACCATTAATTTGACACTTTATGATTTTTTTTATAGATTTAACAAATTAAATTTATTATCTTTATGTTAAATTTACCTATATCCTAAAATTTTTGCGTATCAAAATCTTAGTTCATATTAGTACTATCGTATTATTTGTATCTGTATCTTAGATGAAGTTCTTAATAAATGTACGAACTTCGACCTAAACAGTTATTTATCATGTGAAATTGGTGCACAAACCAACTAAAATCAATGCCTTAAGCAATCCCTTAGTAACAGTATAAACGGGTTAAGTTGGATTGGATCGAAAGGTATTTTAGAACCAACTCAAATTTTCAGGTTGATTGGGTTGGAAATGAACGTTCCCAATCCAGCCAACTATAAAAATATAGTTGTATAACTCTTTTTTTTCATTTCGTTAAATTTAAAAAGCATTATGATATTATATCCATAAATTCACATATTATAAGTACAACGTTAATATAATAATACTTAACAAAAGATTTTAAAACATCAAGTGGTTGAGAGTCTGATATGAATCAAACTTCTAAAATCAAAAAACATTCTAACCTCATATTATAAAACTTAATAGAAATATATACAATACTCGAGCAGATTTCTCAAATTTTTATAGATAATAATAATAATAAAATAACTCATCCCAACCCAAATGAACCCAACACTTATAAACAGGTTTGACTGTGCTATGAAGTAAAATTAAAACACTATATGGCTTCCTTTTATCGTACAACCTGATATTAGGGCATTAAAAGAGTCGAGACCCACCCCTGTCGCTTCATTGCTCTCTAAATAAACCATATTTGAAAGAAACTATATACCGATTGAGAAAAAAAATCTCAAATTAGAGTGCAAACGTTAACCCAAACCAACGAAAATCAAAGTCTCAAACAGCCCTTTGGTACTAAAAACCAAGTGAAATGCAAATGTAGTGAACTGCTTTAATTTAGTCGTCCAACCTAATATTAGGGCTCTAAATGGGTCAGGTCCCAACCCAGTTTCTTCCTGATGGGGTCAGGTCATTCTCAAAAAACACAGTATTTCAAAGGAACTATATGGCGATTTAAAGAAAATTCTCAGAACATATTCCGCTCCTCGTATTTAGAAGGTTTTTCTAATCACATCTTCCTTCTTAGGAGAGAGAGTGGGGTCAGGAGAAAGAGAGAGGAGCGGAGGGCAAATAACTCATCTATGTGAGCGAGAGATAGAGAAGCTCGAACTGGTCCACCGGTTTGATTCACCTCATATTTTGCTCAAAAGATCAAGGCATCATCACTCATATATAAAAACCAATTTTCAAATTTCTCTCACTCGCCTTTCAGAAGAGTCGAGGAAGCAAAACACAACTTCAACCACTTTTTATAATGAAACTTTTGATAACTATAAAATATATGGTCACTAATGTCAAAATTGTTCCCTGCAAAAAACTCCCCAAATTCAAAATTAATGGCTAAAACATTGGTGTCAATAATCAACCAGACATGGATTTCATTGGCAGTGCCCAACACCACTTAAGAATTAAAATTTAGAGAGGGATGAAATAAAGACATGATAGAGAAAAACACTTAGGCACGAAAACATAGAAGTGAACTCATTTCTTCTTTCCACCCTTGGCAGCATCTGAGGCCTTTGTCTGGTAAAACAAAAAAGAAAAAAAGAAATTGCAGCCAGTATTAAACATTCTGTTATTTGCATATCTAGAAACTCCAACAAGAAGAAGGAGAAGGTTCTACTCACTTTCTTTACTCCACGAATCTTCTTCGCTCTGTTCTTCCTTTCCTTCATTTGCTTCCTTGATTTTTCCACTTTAGTGTCAAGCCCATTCTGTATACAAAATAACACTTGATTTCAGAAATAACCCAACTCTTTTGCATCCAGACAGAAACTACTTTGATAAATAGTGAATCAAAATTGCAAAGATATAATGATTCATGGCCTTTTATCAAATATGACTGTTAAAAAGAGTAAACGTCTTGCACCAGCAAATTTAAGTCAACATTATGTTTTTCCACATCACCCCTTTTGATAAATTTCAAATGAAACTGAAAGGTCCACCTCTACCCCATTTTGCTTAATTCCCACAAGGTTCTATCTTCATTTTTTTCTCCAAATCAAATAATGCAATATTCCTCTATTCATAAAAGAATTATCAATTTTTGTCTAGTTACTTCATTCTCTACAGAAGTCCTCCATCAAGATCTACAAAATCACAACTCACAAGATGAAAATATAAAATATTAATAAGTAAAAGAAATTACCCTGATGAGCCTGTACTTGGGCTCATATTTTTTGGCATTTTCAACAGAATCATAAATCAAACCGAACCCAGTTGATTTTCCACCTCCAAAGTGAGTTCGGAACTTAAAGACAAAAATTGCATTTGCATCCTTCACATCATATATTCTTGCTAACTTTTCCTTCAGCTCTGCCTTCAAATAAGAAAGACAAAAGTGAAATTCAAATGGCAGACAATTTAACATGCGGTTATACTTGAAACTCAAAACCATTTAACTCAACGATGTATCCAGCAATGAGCATAAAACACTAAAGAAAGCAAAAAATTCTAAAAATGAACTGTGATAAATTGGCTGTGAGACATAATTGCTGGATTTATTCATTATGAAAGCATCCACACGCTGAAATGCAATTATGCTGAAGCAGATGAACAATAACTTCTGTAAGTAAAATTTACCTTAGAGACATTAGGTCTTCCTGGGTGAAGAACATCAATGACCTGCATCAAACCGGAAAAGGAACCGTAAGAATTAAAGCCTAAAAATTGGAAATATTGGACTCTATAGTCATGATGTTGTGGCTTTAAGAGTAGAAGTCCCCGAATGTTCTCAGCCAGCAGTGTAAAGAAGGACACGAACACCCATACAGTTCATCTAAGCACAAAAGAAAAGCGTGGCCTGTTCATAAAATATGCTTGTTCTTTTTTGTCAGCAAGGTTGGCAGATACTTAGACTATGAAATCATAGATTGGCAGCCACCATTCACATAAAGTTGTACATAATGAAGAAGATTAAAAGGAAAAGTAAAAAAAAAAAAAAAAAACCAGCTATATAGTCAATTGTCAGCTACTTATAACATAAGGTTAGCAGACACGAACGGAGTAAATACTTTCGACAAAGAGAACGCACATAAAACTAAAGGACTAAACTGGGCTACATATGAAAACTGAGGTCCAATGGGAATCATATCAAAAAATAACTTAAACAGCGGGATTTGATTAATTTGAATATGGATTGTCGAATCTTAAACTTTAAAGCAATTTATAAAACAAAAGAAAAAGCGTAATAGAGATCTGAGGCTCGAATTTTGAATTTTTTTCTTGACGAAACTAATCCAAGAGAGACTTCAAAGTTCAAAGCAATCTTTCGTTGTGATTAACGGAAACTCACAAATTGCTTCCTGGAGAGAAGCCGGTTGGTCATGAACTTCCGGGTTCGTATGGTGACTGCCTTGTCCGCCATTATCGTTGACGAATGTGATGAAGTGAAGTGAAGTGAATCGTAGCAGAGAGCAAGAAGACGAAGGTTCGGCAAAGAGGAAAGAATCAGATAGTGATGAAACCTTGAGTTATAGTGATGAAACCCTAGGAGTTGCCGCCATTGTTGCTATAATGGGTTGTTGTTATGGGCTTTCCTTCGAAGCCCGTCATTAAGGGCCACCTAAAATTTTCAAAATTTCAGGGTCTATTTTCTCTTTTTTTAAAAAAAAAAAAACGAAGAATTTAGACCCAAATTTTTCTTTTTTAATTATTTCTTTACCAGAGAGACTTTCAGTTTATGGTCGTAGTAATTAATTCCTTGTATTATAATCCACATCCAAAATAACGAGACAAATCCACTAATCAAGTAGATAATCCACTTGTTTATTAATGAAAAAGACGAAGCTCAACCTATATACAAAAGATCTAGGATGTCATAAATGTTCTCTATTAATATATGGTTGACTAACATATTTGATATACTTAATAATGATCCACTCAACTCATGTTGTTGACAATTTTGTCAATCGTGTTATGGTTAAATTAGGAGTAAGCATGACGGACCAAAAAACTGAGTCGAACAACCAAATCAAAGTCGGTTGATCCAAAAATGAGGAATCAATTTGGTAAAGTTTCAAAAAAGAAATTTCTTAGTGTTAAATTGACTAACATTTACATATTGATGATTGAAGTCGATTTAAACATTTACTAATCATAGTCAATTTAATGGTGGTTTGGTCGAAAAACCAATTCCTACCTACCGATGAACACTCCTAAGTTATATTAACAATAAACTTGATACACTTAATTGATAAGTATTCATGATACATTTGACTAATATATTGCTAATAAACTTGGTAATCGTACAATCTTTTTGTATGGATGATATATTGTTGACGTACTTGATACTTTAATAAACTTGAAAATTATGCACGCATTTATATTGCAGATACACTTAACTCATATACTATAGATATATATTGCAGATACACTTAACTCATACGGCTGATAAACTTGATATACACTTAACTCATATACTATAGATATATATTGCAGATACACTTAACTCATACGGCTGATAAACTTGATAGTAGTACATGTTTCTATTGATGAAACACTTGACTAATATGATATAGTTAAAATATATCAAGCTTAATAATTTTTCTTTTTAACTAAATACTATCGATGGTCAAGAAAAACTAGTTCGACGAATTCTAACTATTTTGGAAAGTGAAAACATATGTTACTTTCCCAGGTGGATTGATGCCATGCCGTAGGTCTGATCATTCCTTGCAGACAAACATCAATCATCCAATAGATCAGATTGCAAAAGGAAAAAAATTCTGAACAGAACTATACCAACAAATGGGTGAATCAAATATATTGCCAGGCTAATGTTACAAACATTACTGACTTCCTATGACACGATTACAGTCCTTTGTACATGGGACCATCTTTTTGCACCTTTTGCGCACATAGTTACTCTGTTAGTGTGTGAGAAATCACCTACAAAACTGAGGTTTTACTAGTGCTAGATTGATTGGCCAACTTGATCGTTGGTGCCCCGGGGCGCCAATGCTTGTATTACCGAACTCCCTTCCTGAGGTGGCCAAGTAAATTTCGTGTCGTTTAAGTTACATCGTGTTCCCATCATTTCCTTTTTCCCTTTGGAAGAAAGAGAATTCTCATAAGTTGTCTTCTATTTCATCAGGTACATGCAGCTTCTCGATGGCAGCCTGTTAACAATTGAGAGATTAGAAATAGAAGGCAACACCCTCTAAAACTTCAGAACACGAGATAAAAACTGTCGATTTGCCATGCCTCGTGTTTGTGTGAAAATCTGAGAATGGAAAAAATTTGGATATGCAAGAGGATCACCTTAATGGTAGCTACATCAGCGGCAGATGGTTTTAAATCCAAGGCAAGACCAAAATGAAGCATTGCTTTCTCGTGCATGTACCGTCTTTTGTAGATCTTACCCATCAAAGCATACACACTGCTTTCTCGAGGTGCGTATTCTTTAAGCTCCTCTAGAACTTGTAAAGCTTCATCGAAACGTTCCAGGCTTACAAGTATGTTAGCTTTCTGATACATGGGAAGTGGGTTCTTCTTATCTGCTAGGATGGCCTTCTCCATCATCATCATGGCATCCTCACTTCTCTAAAACATCAGTGAACAATTTCATCAGGTTATTGAAGTAAACCATCTTTCATGAAGCAGCCATACTACTCCTGAATGTGACAGACAAATGGACGAACCTTCAAAGCGTGCAAAGAAGTACCAAGATATGACATTACAACAGAAGAACGAGGATTTATTTGGAAAGCCATTCGGAAGTGGTGCTCAGAGAACTCAAATTTCTCTTGTCGAAGATATATCATCCCAAGTCCGTACCAGGAGTTATAGTGTCTAGAATCTACTCGTAGAGCACTCTGGTAGCTCTTGATTCCATTCTCAAAATCTTCCAACGCCACATATCTGAGTTAAAAATATGATTTGACAATAATAAATAAGTGGCTGGAATGACAAGACCAAAAGTTCACTGCATTAACGAAAATCTCCACTGCTAACTCCATAAAATGACACAAAGGGCAGAGTGCGTACTCGTGTCCACAAAGGGTGTGAGCGTAGGCAAATCTTGGATTTAGCTGGACAGCACGCTGGAAATTTTTTAACGCAGTTTCATGATCTTTCTGCAAGCTGTAGCAGTTTCCCATGGCACACCTGCATTTCCACAAATGCAAGATAAAAATAATACGCAACTCCTTTATGGAAAATAAAACGGTAGCTGAAAAAAATGGACAATAAAAATTAGAGGGGAGGGGGGGAAGTGGCATATCTACCAAGATTGAGGAGCTAAGCGGTCAGTCGATATTAATTCCTGAGCAAGGTAGCTTAGTTTCATGTCTTCCTTTAAATGCTGCAACAAAATCAGTAGAAATTTAGTGAAGGAAACCCGCCCACATTAGGCAAGGAAAGAGGAAAGCAGTTTTGGAGCTCAAAGCAGTAAGCACAAATCACACACACACATCATATTTATACGACTTAAAAAGAGCAAATTAGAGGATTAACATTTCAATTTTAGTACATAATAAAAACAAATGAAGAGAAGATAAGTGTGCTCTAAATAATACTGCACAGAAAACAAGATCAACAAACATAAACTCCCCAGTTTGTGTCCATCCAGTGGCTTCATCAGAGCAGCCACTCAGAAAGGTTTTTATGCCTCTCTTTAATCCTCCACCAAAGCCTTTAAAGTTAAAACCTTAAGCTACTGGTTTGCAGAGACAATTTGTTCAAGATACCAATAAAAAGAACACTCACATAAAGAACTGTAGAATACACATCCATTCCTTCCAAACTGTGAGGTGAAGCATGGCGAGCAAGACTGAAAGCTCGATCAGCTTCTAAGTAATCTACCAATTCAAAATACACTTTTCCAACCTGCAATTCAGACATGCCAAAGTAGCCAGTGAGGGTATAGCATCATTGGCCAGAACTCGCAACGCAATCAAATAAACTAATTATTATTACAAATAACAGGTCATGTAATCCAATGGTCACCATTAGTCACTAAGAAAATAGAAAATTATATGATAGTATAAGGTTTCATAAGAATGAAAAGGATGACCAATATTATACAAATAGGCCCAGAAGTGAAAGGAATCAAGTGCCAGAATATATTTCTGATAGTTACATGCAGAGAAGAAGCAAACTGTTTGAATATTTGTTCGACAGAAATAATCACCAAGAGCTGTCTAGACAGTGAGAAAATAGCACTGCAACCATTTTATCTAGAAAGCAAAAATGACCATTCATGTCAAGGGATCATGAAAGTTGCATATGGTACCTGTGAAAGCACCCAGCCCGTACTGTAATGCTTGTAAGGAAGTTTATGGTAGACATCCAGGGCATCCTGTACAATCAAGAAGCTGTCTTGTGATAATCATTACAGTTGACGGCATACTTCATCAGTTATAGTCCAAAATATTTTTCCACTATCCTTTCAGTGAATAATTTGTAAAAGCTATTTCATCAACAATTAGTATTGAAACCTGGCATCTGAACAGGCACGAAAGCCTATATCCTTCTCCTAATATTCTCAGGAGGCCTAATATTTCTGATGCGCCATTAATTATTTTAGCATCATTTGTGAGACTTCCTCCAACTGATTTATTTGCTCCTTGCTCAAGAGTTCTATTATCACTAGAAGGTGATGAACTAGAGACGGATAGTGAGGCATTGGAACGAGAATCATCAAAAGCTTCATTTTGAATACCTATAATAATAGTCATAGATAACAAAATAAGATGCCCATCATTACCAAACAAGAATATACAATTGTAAGAAATTGAACTTCATAATCAATGTTAAGTTTATGTTATTGGTAGAAAACCGACAAACAAGCATTGCTACTAAAACATGAGTGAATCCTTAATGAATATTTTCATACGTCATAGTCATTAACTCTAATCAAGTTCTATGGCAAGTTAGCTTCTTTAATGTTTTGTGGAGTATTCAACTAGAGATGAACAAGAAAAGTTTAGAGAGGTTAACTGTTGGACGAGGAGGTTTGGTAGGTGGCCAGGCTTGAAGCCTCTTGATGAAATTTGGTCACTAGGCCTTTTTATAATTATGAGCGAGGTCTTGTTCTTGTAGATTGGAATCCTTTTTTGTAGTTCGCTTGAACTTCTTATGTTCAACTTCTTTTTTTGTATATTTTTTCATGTCTCTCAATAAAAGACACATTGAATTGGAGTCCTTTTTGTAGTTAGTTTTAGAAACCTTCTTGGTTTGACCCTTGTATACATCCATTTTTTCAATAAAAATTATACCTTCTTACCAAGGGGGAAAAATAAACCAATTGTTAGAACATCCATATCACTCTTCTCATGGGGTGGATGCACAATGTTAAATTTGAATCATACATTGTGTTTTCAACAATTCTTTTAGTAAATGCCAAAATTATTGAATAAATGAATAAAAACCAATATCCTTAGATAGCCAAGATTTGGAGCACATAACTATATATACATACGATAATATCATTTCCATTTACTCTGCAAGGGAACACTAAATTCTGAGCCATTCAGCAAAATTATTTTGACAAGATGAGCATTTCCTAGTACTAGCTACCCTGCTTTAGCTAACCATCTACTCGTATCAATCAAAAGTCAAAAGGCATTCAAAATATTTACTATTTATTCACAATATACATGAACATTACTATTTGATTTATATTTAATATTTCATATAGAATAAAAAGAAATTAGGAAAGAACACAATAATACAAGTACGAGAGTGATTGACAATTTGACATGGATTGCTAGAAAATAGTTTAAATCACAAAATTGACCTAACCTAACATTGGCTACACAGTTAAAGAATATTTCTACATTACACTGGGTTAGGCAATCCAAAGTTAAGCACTCCACAAGTAGTCATCATTCTCTATCCCAAAAGGCCAAAATAACAGCCAGAGATTTGCTAAAACAAAATAAAGTATGATCGAATGAGCAAACTGTAACCTAATAGCTAAAACATGTTAAATTGGTGGGAATTTACTTTCATCAAATAACCCCTGAAAATAAAATCATTTCACTGCAGGATATCATAATGATTTCAGTACTCAAATTATTGTCCAATAGGTGGGTACACAACAATCTGACAAAGGATTGTGCATATTTGAACAAACAGCAGATGAAAGTGGACAAAAGGATTTGTTACCTTCATCAATATTCTCATTTGCAAAGGACTGTCCTTTGCGAACGGCCATAGAACGAAATGTAATAGAATTCAACTTGGAACCACCAAGATATTTGGTAGAATTGGTAGTTCCATTGTTAGCAGCTCCTGCACCACTTGCGTTTGTGTTGGCACCTGTTTCTCCAGCAAGTCTGCTACTTCTTCGAGGGCCAGAATCAGAGAATAACCTCCCTGAAATCTGAAGACAGGAAAAAATACTATGGATATGATTCCGAATCCAATATATACAAAGCAGAGAGAGAGAGTTACATTCTGATTCTGCTGTAAATTTTTATACCGATTTTACCTTGCGTAATTTCCCTTCATCTACAAATTTCCTTCTAGGAGCTTGTATGATAGGGTTGACAGTTGACCTTGAACCATCTGTACCAAGTGAGTTCAGACTAGATCCATTCTGCTGTGTATTTCTGCATAAGGGTGGAGGAGCAATGGCAGATAACTGCAAGTTCTAACCAATGAGGAATTAGTCACAAAATGTGATGCAAAAGAGATGAGCATAGACAATGAGTAAAAGGTGAGTCTCACCAACATGCCAATATTCATCCTAAGACACCAAATGATAATTATGCAAAGGAAAAAAGATAAACTGGGGACATAATATAGAACCAGAAATAGATATCCACAATATATCACCTAACCAATAGGCCAATATTTATCCTTTGACACCAAAAAAGACACTAAAGGAGAAACCTACGCTACAAAGTATGTTATTACATGAAAAAAAAAAAAAAAAAAAAACTACACTTAAATGTTTGGTAAGAGGATGAAGGAAAGGAACAGAAACAGGGAAAACAATCTGCACCTCAGCAAGCCATAGAGTCACTAATGCATAGTTCAAATAAACCTTGGCAAACAATCACCATCAACATTCAAGGCACAAACTCAATAATAGCTTACATGATCTATAATCACTCTTACATACCTGCGCAGCTACAGGTGAAGGGGTGTTATAAAATGATATATTTGAACTGCCATTTGCAATTTGACTTGCAGGTCCTCCCAAGTTAACCTGCCCATGATAATTTGTAGGAATATCTCTTAAATTGTTGATTTGTGCTTGTTTTGATTGCCTTGACCGGACATCATCTGGATTATTATTCCTAGCAGAAGCTGAGTTCAGATCATCATTTAATGTCTGCAAGTTTTCAAATCTATTATGCAGACACTGCTTCTGTATGCAAAGAACAGCCGCTTCACCAAAAACTGAAGATGCATCTTCAGCAGCACCTAAGATAGTTTACCGAAAAAGAATTCACTTATCCTCAAGGGAAATAAATATTAGTCAACAAACAAACTGTCATCAGTAGTAAAAAGAAAAGAAATAGCTTAATAACATACGACGTACCTTGTGATAAAATTATACACACAACTAAAGTATCATGAGAGACAGCTATACAAATCTAATCTACTTAAACTTGAAACAAATCAGTTCAATCTGAGAGATCATTTCCTACAACTTGGAGATTTGTATATACCTAATACACAAAGTTCCTCGTAAGCGCACCACATCAAAGGATCTAGAGATAATGCCTGCTGAAAATGTTGAATAGCACTTCTCCTTCTGTCAGTGTACCTGTAACGAGACAATCCACACACCTAATAGTTATGAAGGGAAACTGAAGAGTAATAGCATTATGAAAAAGAAAATCTGCTCAGCTAACAAAGTAGTCTCTACACAAAAAAGACCGCCGATACATAACATCTCCGTATCTAAATATGTCTCAAGTGAAGGAAAATCAATGCATGAAAGTTACTAGAACAAAGATAAAAATATAATAGCAACCTGTAAATAAGCCCAAGAAGGTAATGACCTGCTGCACCATTTGGAATCTGCAAAAAAACATATACAATAGAAATTATCTCCCAGATTACGCACAAGATAAACTAGGTACCACATGATAGATATAGACATTATTTTCAGGACAGAAAAAATAAAGTACAATAAAAAATACAGGTGAGATCCCGATCCCACACAAATCATGTTACAAAAGACCATAACAGCAATAAATTTTACTCTCTAAGATGAGAAAGAAGGTAAGCAAAAGAATTTACAGTGAATATTCATTCTTCAATACCTCAGCACCAGGTTCGTTGGGTGGACATAGTGCAGCCTCCGCATCGTGAAGAAGATCCATCTGAAAGCATGATATTGCAAACAAGTAGCGGGATTGAGCCATTTGCGTTCCTTCATATCAGTATGGAGAAGAAAAAAGGGAAAGTTCATAGATGAGAAATACTTGGGCAAGCTAATGATAAAAGTGCAAAAGAGAAGTCGTTAAAACTTTAAAGGAATGTAATAATTTCAGCTATAAAAACCTTAATTCGCAACAAGGATCGTACAGAACTGAACATCAATCCTGCTTACCTTTTAATATATGGTATGCAGCATAAGCCTGATTGTTCTGCAAAAAACAGCCTGCCAGTAACTGCAAATTTGTCTGTGGAAATAAAACGAGAAATCATACAAATGTTGAAAGGAAGTGTTTCAGTTTTTAAATAACAATGAAGAAATAAAGGGAAAAAATACCAAAAGATAATAATCAAAGTCAAGACAGGAGAGAAAGCAAAGATTATCTTTGATCACTTGCATACATACATTAAAAACTCTATGGAATTGGCTACCCTTAAACCTGTTTTCAACTTTTCTTTTAATATCTGATTCTTTTCGAACAAAATTCAACCAGAGGTCTGGTGATATACAATCAGCAACAATTCAAAATGTTGGTTGTAAAAGCCCATTTTCCTAAAGTTTGATCTTCAAAAAATAACGCTGTAAAGAAGAAAAAAAAAAAAACAGATTTACATATTTTGACGCTACGAAAACACAAAATACATTTTTGGGGGGAAAGAGGAAGTGGAAGCTATAATTAAGTAAAACAAAACTACAGAGCATCAAATATACGAGGCGCACTACACATCCAATTTGCACAAGCAGCGTAAACGTCCTACTTTACTCTAAACTACCAACGAACAAAAAAACTAAAAAAAAAAGAAAAAAAAGAAAAATGGGTACACAGAAAGACCTACCCCAGGCGGATTTCGAAAATCCACCCCATAGTTTCCCCAATTAGAAATAGCTAGCGTTTGTAAGAAACAGAAGAGCTAAACATGAAAGGGAATTAGTGAATTTGAAAAGAAGAAGAAGAGATGTAGAACCTCAGATGGGAACTCGGAGCAGAGTCTCTCGCACATGAAAATGGCATTCCGGTACATGAAATGACGAAGACTGTGATGAACACAGTCTGTAAGTATGGTTTCCATGGGCGCTTGGATTCAGTGAGAGAGGAACGAAGGAGGAGGAGGAAGAAGAAGAAGAAGAAGAAGAAGAAGAAGAGAGGTTGTGGCTTTTGGGGGCTCCTCAGGTTCAAATCGGTGTTACCTCATTTTTCAAAAAAATACGGGTCACGTGACCCGGGGTTATGAATAATATAAGTGTATATATATTAGGTGGGCTGGAGTGGAGCCCCAATGCTCTGGTCCAGTTCATTCTTCAACGTTCACTTCCCGTTGCAAATAAATCATATATTCCCATTTATGTCTTTCTAAATAAATACAATACAAGTCTCTCAATATACATTTCTTAGTTTAATTGAGGATTTTAAATCTCTCGCATCCACATTAATGGCATACGTTTCATTCAAGTTTTAATGTACTTAATTTCTTGCTCCTAAATTTCAATCTAACCCAATTGTTTTATTGTTTTATGTATATATTATCCCATATCAAAAGTTTAGGAAGAAAATTTATAAATTTTAATATAATTTAAAGGCATTTTGAGGCTAGTTATTTGTGCATTAGGCAGCCAAAAGGAGGAAGAAATCCTCTAAAGAGAATGTAGGCGTTTAAGATTGGGCAGTCAAAAGCTTGTACATTAGGCTTCAAGAACCTCTAAAGGAGTGACATGGATGAGAAAGATTGTCACTTAGAGGTTATTTTGGTCTTGAGAGTTTAGGCGAGAAAGCTTGATGGCTTGGAGTTAGGTAAGGAGCATGTCATGCGAGATAGGCTTAGAGATTAGCAATGTGTTTGGGCTTGTCAAGGAACATTAGGCGTCTTGGTTGGATGACCAAGGCTATGCGAGAAGGACCATGGTGGTTATTTAGGCGTTTACAAGGCTAAGTGTCACACCCCACCCCGAGCACCTGCTTGCTTGGCCCAAGACGTGGTGTGAAGCCAACCGATATCAACTAGTTCAAGAATGACACCAACTGACCCATAACTTAACCCTTAAACAATATACAACAGCCAAAAGCTATAATACCAAAACTTTATATAAGTTTATATACAAATGAAACATGACCTTTAATAATAGAAACAACCCCACAACTAACCTTTCTAAAACCTAACTCTGAAACTAGAAGAACCAACTTAAATAATTGGTTAAAACTTAAACATAAATTGAATAAAAACTTAAATAATTTTTAACTTCATCACTCCAAAATTAAATTTAAGGAAAATTGCATCCAATGAAAAAAAAACATTTAGAAAAAAAAAGCAGTTCATGACACCTATTTTTTTTGCATATATGATAAAATTAGTGATATCAGACGGTAATCATAACGTTATTAGCTTTTGAATTTACTACTTTTACAATTTAGAAAATATAGTGACATTGACCCTGATTTCATAATTTTATTTTTCCTTTTGCTATTTTTGCAATGGTCCCTAAATTTAATCTATGTTATCTATTTTATTGTTTTTTTAGCATAGGGATACAAAAAAAAGTGTATGAAAAAGAGAGACCATCTTCAAAAAAATCCGAAACGTATAACAAAAACAAAACTGCAAAGTGACCACACTCCAAGATGCATGTAATCACCTACCATGACACCAACGATTACTCACTACGATCTAAGTGATCACCCACCATGATTTCTAGCTTTCTTTCCAACCGTGCTTATAAAGCAAAATGTTAAAGTATCTCTAGTTTTAAATGATTTTGAATTTTCGTTTTGTTGTAAGGTAAGAGTATTAAAAGAGATGTAAGAAACGTATGGAAAGGGAATTTATATTGAGGATAAAAGTTGTACGTCACTTGCCAAAATAGTCAATAAGGAACAAGTTTTTAAATATAGGTCAGTCATCCAAAAGTTCTGCTGTGAAATTTTCCCATATAGCCAAGGATGATCAATTCATGTGTTCGAGAATTACATGGAACCCACTAACTTTTTCCATATACTTCTAAACAATATTTTAATTTTTTGTCTTTATATGTTGTTATCGTTATCATTAATATTACAATAAGAGAATTATTAATCTGTCACACTCATAGTTATTGTTGGAGTAACAGTAAGGAGAAACAACGGTACGAAATAATGTAAAGTAAACAACCTCACTTCTAATCAAATTGCACTTACACTATATTTAAGTAAAAGGTGATAAAAAAAACAATTCAATTACATTTGCAATTGAGACTTCTTTATAATTGATATATCAATTACAATTACAACAATGAGCAAATTATACACCACTAAAGATCAATCTCTTCCGGGTGTGTGAATAAACAACTCAAGCATCAATCCGAACTTGAAACTTTGATCCTTGTCAAAATAGTTCTCAGAGTGAGAGTGACAATTACACAATATTCCATTATAAAAGTTGAAAATATAAAGAACAAAAATGCATAATGATGCTAATCTTTTATTTCATTGGCCATCAAATGGAATGAACTATTTCCTCAAAAGAAAAAAAAGGATGAATTATTTCTCTTTGTTATATATCTCTTACAATGATTTAGCAATTGCAAAATCTCTATCTACGATTGGAATTTGAAAAACAAAATTATCCTAGAAATCTAATGATGATATAAAAACGAATAATATACGTTAAAATGAGGCAACTAACTAACATGAAAAGACCAGTTGAGGAAGCAAACCTGAATGAACAATGAGATGGAGCAACACGCCAGTTGCTTTCTTGGGCTTTTTCTACACTTCTCTGTCAATTTGTGGTTTGCTCTTCCTATTTTTAGGTACGGGAAGAATTTTGAGCGGGAGATCGTTATTCGGATGATGAGCTGCAGTGCAGGCAGGTGGAATTCTGGGTGCCGAGAGAGCAACATTTTTTACAACCCCATTGCTAATAGATCTCTGTTGGCACCCACTATTTGAGGTGAAGTTGTTGCTCTGATTTTGATTCCCCACTTCGCTTTCACTTCTAGAAGTGAGTTTTGTTTCTGTAATGTGGATTCAAGAGCTAGTTAGTTCATACATGGTAAACACATAATATAAACATAAACCATAGTTCCTCTTATTTTCTTGGCTTCTACACAGTTATACTAATAGCTTGTCAAGTATCAAGAGACACGAGCTTACCTTTTATCTCTCCCAGAGTGATGAGTTTATTAAGGCAATCGCGAAACTTTGTCAGCACAATTCGTTCCTGCTCGATGTACACTTCTGAAAGAGACCTATCGGGAACATGTGATGACGTGTTGCAATCATGGGCAGCAGATCCATCAGCTAGACCAGCTCCCATGAACATTGTATCTTGTTCGTCACACATTAAAGCTAAAGTTCCAGGGGACATCGGCCTTGCTCTTGTCATATCCGAACTATTTGAATTGGAACTGTCATGTACACTCCTATCACTTTGATTTGAACTTCCACACTCACCATCTGCCGCTTTCTCTTCGGCCTTCTGATGTTGTACCCCGTCTCCACTAGATGAAGCACGAGAAGTCTGTTGTGGATCATTTATCTGTTTCTCATCACTTCTTTGTTCTGAACAGATATACAAAGAATTCTCAGTTGGGTAGTCCACACCATTATAAGGTTTAAATTTAAAATAAAGAAGCCTTAGCCTAAAATATATTGCAATTAGGTAGATCTTAAAACTCATGCCAGAGAGGTGTATTGAGAAGCAGAAAAAAGAGAATGTTTAACGAAAATTGTGGATTCAGAGAAAATAAATGTCAGATTTGGTAGCAACTGAAAAGGAAATAAAGCACAATTTGATATGTACTGTACATCTAAGTAAACTAGGCACATTTGCTGCAAGATGTTGGGAAGGGGATACCAGAAATGAGATTTAAGATGAATTTTTGTATCTACTGGTGCTTCTTAGTTTTGTGTCATTTATGGAGTTAAATTAACGCTAGTTCATTACAAAATCGTTGAAGTTAAACCACCAAAGAGCAAGGTAAGGTCAAAATCGTTACAAGCATTATCTGATTCTCAAAGAAACGGCCATCTAACTGAACACACCACCCAAGAGGAGCAATTATTAATCAACATGGGTGTTTTCAGGACAAGAGAAACAGAATACACCATTTGATCATGCTGCTGGGAAGCCCTTCCGGTGCATTTTTTTTAACCTTCAAAAGCTAAGTAACAAGGTCCAAGACTCCAAGGTAAATTTCTTTTCTGCAGGTATATTCTTAAGGCAGATATTTGCTAAAGAAATGTGCCTCCAATTACAAAGAGCTGTCATACTGATAAGGAATCAAGTGGTAATACAAGAGCTAGAGCTAAATGAATACAGTTATCATCAGATATCATGACCCTCAGTCTTAGAGACCCACTTGACCCATATATACGGAAATCACAAACTCTATGTGGATGTACCTATGATTGAATTGACTTTAATCCCCAAAGCTTAATTGGTCATAAAAGAACTCGGGCTAGAATGATAAGATGAATGGAAACTCTTATTGATGTATGCAGGCACACATTCATTTTGAACACTACACAATGCCAGCAGATCAAATCATCTTGCGGAAAATTTTTTAGAACACATTACCTGCTTGGATCTTGGCAACTTCACTAGTCAACACCACTAAAACCGAGCAAAGCTCCTTCAAGTCGTTCGGCTGGATGAGGTCAGCTAATAAGGACCTTAAAAAATGGTACATGTTCAGTTCAATAAGACAGTTGGTTGACTGCATTACTACAAATGTCATAAGCCATTCAACTGATACCTGAATGAGAATTTTGAAGGCCCCGATGCTACAGGGCTACCAACATGAGCAGCCGGGAAGGGAGATGATGTAGACATGCCTGAAGACATTATATTATTTGCCTGATACACATAAAAGGGAAGTTAGTGTCTAGATCACGAGCCCCTGACTCATAAAATATAACATATAAATGATTATTAACAAAAATAACAGACTATAGCCAACACCATTACAAAATGTAATTTATATATTCTTATTACGGCATAAAAAATTAATTTATCTGCCTTAAAGTCTAAATGAACTAACAATTTACCACATTAAGATGTTAGCATACCAAGGAAAGAGTTTCATCAGATATTAAAATTTTATATTTGGAAGATACTACCTGATGAAGTTGCGGTATACTATTGAGAGGGGAATCCTTCCCTACAGGGCCAAAGCCTAGCTCTGGGCCTTTTCTTTTCTTTGAAACGGGAAGGCAAGCATAACCAGAGGATCCAATAGCTCCAGTTATTGCAGCATTGGCTGCCTGTTGAATATAAGCTATGTTGTTGGCATGGTCCCCATGGAAAAGAGCTTGTCTTTCTTCACTTCCTTCAAAATTTTTACAGTCCATGCACTTACAGTTTTCAGAGCAGAGAATATTGGCCTGAAAGCACTCACAATACTTCTTTAAGCAACCTGATTTCTTGCAATGGCATCCTTTGTTGTGCTTTCCCAGCATTACTAACTCTCCAATCTCATCCTACAGGTGCAAAAATAGATCAGCAGTGATGCTAACACAAAATTCGTTTGCATATACCAAGGGAAAAATGATAAGAATAAAGATACTGAAATTCGATGAGGAAAAAAATGACAGGAACCAACACTAGGCTCGTATAAAATGAAACATGCCTTCTCTGAAAATATTCTTAAAATGTAGTGCAAAATGGTAGTCATAACACTGACTTAACAATCCATGAAGAGCTTGGAACCACTAATGATAGCTCAAAATTCAAATAGGTATCTAATCATTTCCAGAACCAAAATTATGTTAATTTATCAATTGAACCAAGGCAACAGAGATACATCTTCTCTAGAAATTAACATGACGCCCTTCTAATTAAATGCACAGAAGGGGGGAAAAAGTTCTTCGAATGAATTGCTAAAGTGATGAAAATCGTCCATTACACTCAGACTCAAACCAAGACACATACCCTGCTCTCTCGTGTTCCATGTGGGCTGTTAGCAATTTTTGGTCGGAATGCATTTGGATTACGCTCTAAAGTAGTTTCGACTGCCTCTCTCCTTGACGCTTCATGCTCGACATTGTTATGGCAATTTGTGCAATTGCAACCATCACAGTACACTCCAGATGCAAAACACTCACAGTACCTGTGAATTAATTTTGTTTCAGCCTTTCAGGTAGGATGAACATTTGAAGGAAACCAATTTCCCATGTTCACACTAAAGTTCATAACGGTAAAAGATACAAAAGGTCCACAGTACTAGGTTATTTCACTTATATTTTCTTAAAACCTATTGAGAAGACAATTGAGATAATTTTGATCTGCATCTTGTGGTATTTTGAAGGAGAATGTAGAATAAAGTCCACACTATAGAGTAATGCAACCAGTGGCCATATCATAATCGAAGTAATCAATATTACTAAACAATTCTTCGCACATATTCAGAAAAGCTATTGGTCATACTGGTTAAATGCCACATGATCTATAAAATATAAGATTGAATCCATTCAAATTGCAAAATGTTAACTGATCTTGTCTTTATCTATTCAAATTGCAAGGGTGGAAAAGGAGTAATTACAGTGACTATGAAATAAATCTTATTTTTAACGTAGTCACTGAACTATTATCCAAAAAGGAAAAAGGATACTTGACTGCAGTACTTCCAACATTTGACAAGAGGACAACCAAGGGTTAGCATGAACAGTAAAAGCAACTAAAAGTATTCCAAAGAGAAATCAAAATCCAGAAACTATTAATACATGTTACAAAATTACACAAGAGCGCAAGAAGGCATATATAAGTTCTGATCAGAATAACTCTATTAAGGCATTCGATGTGTGATGAGTATGCTACATTGTCACAAAACTAAAAATTAGTTTAAGAAAGGTCAACCCATGGGGTAAACAACTTTGCAGAAGCATATAGATCATATTCTTACAGCTTTAAGCAGCGTGAGTGTTTGCAGTTGCACAACTTGCACTGTTTTTGTTTCTTTGGAGTAGCATCTTTTGTTTCAACATTAGACCTTGATCTTGACTTCGGAGAATCTGGCTTTCTGTCAAAAAAGAACAAATAAAAACTAAGTCACACATTAATTAATGAAGTTATTCCAAGCGATCAAACAATCTTAGATGCACGCACAATTAAAAAACACGAGCAGGCACTAAATTCAAATTTACTACTGATAAGCTCTTGAAGAACACACTAAAATTGAAGTTGCCTTATCAAGAGATAGACAACTTCATCCACATTAAAGACAAGGTCAGAGCTAGAATGTAGGAAAGGGGAAACATTGCCAAACCTTCCTGATCACAAAAGGGAAGAGAAAAAAAAAAGGACACGCAAAATTAAAGGAAAATACAGAACGAGTGGAAATATTTCCTTTATTGAGAGAAAAGATTTATTGGGGGTCTTTGCCTACCCCTATCCTATAATAATGAGACAAAAACCACGAAGCTAAGATGTCATATGCATAGTTTAAATTGATTAGATGAAAATAAGCAATGAAAACAGAACCACTTACAAAAAGCATAAAATCTAACCTCCAAACAAAAATGAATCAACTTTCTAACACAGGGGGAAAAGGGGGCGGGAACATTCGAGTAAATGACATATCAGAAGTCCAGAATTCAAATGTAACAATTAAAAAAAAAAACGGTAATCTTGGTACGACAGCATATTGGAGAAATATCACGCTCAGAAGGCAATTTATTTATTAATATAGATCTCTGATCAAAATGGAAACAATTTAAAGAAATCACACCCTCGCTTCCCCATCATAAAGAAACAGAGAAAAATATTTAATTTAACAAAGCTGAAAGAACGCGTCGAAGAAAGCAAGAGATCTCAAGCAGACCTCGCAGGTGGAAGAGGCGCTTTAGTTCCAATGGGCAAAACCACTAATTGTTGTGGGGACTGTGGCTGCGACTGACTCTGCACCACCATGACTGCAGGTGACTCTGATTCTTGACACCGACTCCGAGACTGAAAATGAGGATGCTCCGGCAAAACTGCACCACCAGTCCCCGTAAAATCCAGCTGCCTAGCTAGTTTCTTAGCAGGAACATCAGATGAAACAACATTACCGAGTTCCACACTATCAGTTTGAGGAATTACCGAGGATAAATTATCCATCTCTTGATTCCCTACTTCACCCATTAAATATGAATTCTTCAAATATCAAAGCACTAACCAACAATTTTCAAATCCTTTGGAAAAAGCTTCCTCACATCCTCATATTCCCTACCAAGAATCCAAACCCAAGAAAATCAACTCAATCCTCTGAATTCCAGGCAGGAATCAAAGTCCAAAAGCAGTGGTAAAGATCATGCAACAAAATAAGAAACAAAGGAAAAAAAAAAAAAAAACTTCAGCGCCAAAGGTGACCTTTAGTACCTGAAATTCAGAAGCAGTTTGATGCTGGAAGACAGCCGACAAGAAGGGGGGAAAGTAAAAGAAGATGAGGCCTAGGGCTATGGAATTTAATGATTATTTGAATACAGTACGAATGGCCAGAAGAAGAAGATGAACCAAGAAGGCTTACGTTCTTGGTTTCTCTCCCTCTCGAGATTTTGAATTTCAATTTTTTCCAAATATTCAACGGCGAGATGGTCCACTGAATAGAATCAGACGGTGGATGTTAAAAGAGATAACCGGACGGTGGAAATTCATAGAGCGAGGAATAGTCGATGTAGTGACCGTCGGATGAGGAGAGTTGAGGTATTTTACCATGTGGGCAAAAGTAAGGTAGTGGAAAAAGGAGTTCCAGTAATGAGAGTCCACGTGTAGAGTTCCATGGCGGAAGCGGATGAAGTAGTTGACTCCAGGGTTCACAATTTGTAGGGTAAAATGGGAGAGCTCAATACCGCGCCCTGAATCCTTTGCCTATTTCACCATTAAACCATTACCTTTCTAACTTTTCTTCTTCTCTCCACCTACATCCTTTGCATTTCCATTTTGTGGTATTCTTATGATTTTTTCATTCTTTTAAATCTATATCTTCAAAACACATTGAATTTACATCCTAACTGAATCTATATTTTATTTGCTGTTGAATATTGAACTAAATCTTTCTCTAATTCTGTAATATCTTCCATTCTTCATATCTAATCAATGTTTCTATATTTATTTTATAAAATTATATCCTAATTCAACATTTATCCTCCATAAATTTTTATACATTCATTTTCTGAAATTTCTAAAATATATATTTAACAAACCCATTTTTTTAATAAACTTTTATTTAATTATTTTTAAGAAATATCAAAATATTTCTTTAACAAACTTTATAAATTAGTAAATATTTGTTGTTTAGTATTTGGTTGTTACCTTAGATTCAGTTCAAAACAATTTTTTCAATCCATTTAAATGTTTTGACTAATGTGGAAATAGTAATATTTCTTAAATAACATTTAAACTTATAGACTGAATGATAGTTATGCAACATTTTTCTATGGTTTGTAGATACGTAGTTGCCTAAAATTTAAGTTAAAATTTAAATTCAACATTTAAAATTTTAGTTCCAATGGGCAAAACCACTAAGTGTTCAGGATTAACGTTTTAGAATGGTCTTTGTGATAAGAGTAAAGTATTTCGCGGAGAAGGATTTCGAGAGGAAAATAGGAAATTTAAGGTTTTGAGCTCAGAAGTTGTCTTAAAAATCTTCGAGGTAGCCTTGAAGTTAAGCATAAGTGTTCTATGCGAGGAAAAGTTGGTTAGTTTGCGACGAAGATTTCATGGAGTAAAAGTGTAATTACCCAATAAGGATGTTCGCGGAAAATGTTGGACGAGTTAGGTTTTTCACGAAATGAAGTTTGGTGAGAAGAAGTAAAAAAATTGTAGGAGTTTCCAAGTGTGATTAATGGGCCACGTGTGGAATTTAGGCTAAACATGATTAAGGACACATTCTCCATTAAAAGCATGAGCTTGCAATCTGATTTAAGAGCTCTACAAATAGAGGATCTTAGTCATTTGTTTTTGGAATATTAAAGAGAAAATTAAAGTGTTGAAGTTTAGCTACGGGAGAAGAGGCTTGCGAGAAGAAGAAAAATGACTTTTTTATTAAAAGTTTGTGAGTGTTTTTCTTTGAGAGTTTTTGTGAGTGATTTTTTTAAATGCTTTCCTTTAAACTTTACTGTGATTCCTCTTTACTATTTGAAAGATATTTCAAAAAAGAAATGTTTGAAAAGGAATTTCTAAAAAAGCTTATATGTTTTCAAGTAGCTTTTATAATGTTTAAAACTTCATTTGTTGAATATGATATTGATTAAGAAATAGTGTTCAAACCATTAGTTATTTCCTTTGAATGAGATAAACCTTATGTAGAAAATAGTTGCATCGTGTGTTAGGTGGCCTGAGCAACAATGACGAATCTATATGACTGCATTGTGTGTTAGGTGGCCTGACCTGAGATTCTCATATGTTAGGTGGCCTGACCTGAGATTCTCATATGCTGATATATTAATCTAAGCGCAAGGTAATGAGACCAAGCGTAGAGAACGATTCTAAGCGCAAGGTAATGAGACCAAGCGTAGAGAACGATTCGAGATGGCCTGAACAACAAGGACGGCGATTCGATATCTTTGGCGAAAGCAATTCGAGATGGCCTGAACAACAAGGACGACGATTCGAGATCTTTGGCGAAAGCAATGGTTGTGACTAATGGATATTTATGCAAAATGTATATTGTTAATAAAGTTTAAGTTTTGGCTATTAAAAGTATTTGACCTTTAAATAAGGAAGAAGATAGGAATGATTTGGAAGGAAATATAGGATTTTGAATGTTTGTTTGAAGCCTAGTTTTGTTGTATTTTAGAAGGTGTCTATTCGTAACATTTTATTATTCCATTTTTTCATTTTTGTTGTTTTTATAATTAAAGTAAAATTTTATACTTTTACAAAATAAATTTCACTTTTTGCTATTTATGTAGTTGTCCCTATTGTAATAATTAACTCTAATCCTAATTATCCTCAAAAGAACTACCCAATACAGTTACAATTACTTTTTCCTCGTTTTAAAATCCTAAACCCTAAGAAACATTAAGAATAGCCGTCGGTTAAACTTTGGGTAGGAACTTACAAATTAACTTGGTGAGAGTCAAGCTCAACCAACTTTATAAGTTAATACACATATACTCTCACTAAATTCAAAATCTCCAAAACAACCTGCAAAATTTACGTTAACTATAATATAAAAATTATCTGACCATTGAAAAAGAACAATAGAGACAGCCATGAACCAAAACAGGAATGGTTATCTCCAAACGTCCAAACAAAATCCAAGCCACATCTAAAAAATCTAAAATTATGCAAAGATAATGATGGTTCAAAACCATTGCCCATAAGCCAATATAAACCAAAGATGGCAAATGAAGTTGACAGATACTGTATTTTAAAGCATTTACTCAACTATTTCTGCTTGGCTGCTAACTACACCATAAAATGGTAAAAACACGAAAACCACACGAGCAACAGATAAAACGCCCCATCAGCAAGTTTCCACACACCAGACCAGTCAAGAATAATCATGTACCCTCTTCTTACCATCCTCTTTCCACAGCTCTAAACACATATTACAGGTTGCCCATTATGTTCTAACCAAAAAATTACATGGGTAACCAAGTTTCAACACTAAAATGGACCTCCCTCACGATCTCGTCCTAGGCCACGCCTATCATCGCGCTCCCTTTCGCCGAAAACATCTCTACGGAAGTCTTTTGGTGGAAGGCCACTACTTAATGGAGACCGTAGTGGGACTCTTAGTGGAGATCTGATTGGACCTCTGATGGGAGAACGGCTCCGATCTCTAACATCACGCGACCAGCGTCCACGCTGAGGAAGCAACGGCAGTGGTGGGGATGGTGGCCTTCTTTCGAATCCCTTCCTCTCTGTGATGAAGTCATCCCTTCCATTGTCTCTAAGGGCCCAATCTGCTGAAGGAAGTGGTCTATCGAACTTGGATCTTCCTCTGAAGCTGTCTTCGAGATAGTCCACCCTATCTCTCCGCAGGTGATCGGAATACCTGCTTTCATACCTTGGAGGTGCCAGGCCACCAGCTGCCATCTCCCTAGAACCATCCCTCGCCCAGCTACGGGGAGGAGACCTATATTCATTAAGAGTCCTGCCAGGAGAACGTTCAATTGGGTGGGCAGCGAAACGTCTAGGAGGAGAATGCAGGGATGGTGGACCAGCATAGCCTCTTCGAGGACTTCCACCACCTCCAGTGCGAGGTCTGTTGCAGTTGTTACAGAATTCTCGTCTTGCAAAGTTTAGGTTGTCACATCTAATAAAAAATAAAAATGCAATTAGTTTGAAAAAAGAAAAACACCTTGAAGGAATGCAATGAAAAATGTACACCGAGCTATGCATTAAAGTAAAAATTCTTCATTGTACCACATGCCAAATGAGGAAGAAACTGGAACATCATTCACTTACAAGATTTGGCACACCTCTGAGGTGACATTTTTCATTGAGTCCAATCACACAGCCAATTACATTAAAACAATATGCTTCTTTTTCTAAAAAAATCCATATGCAAATATACATGAAAAAAGTACTTTTGAGACAGGCAGCCTCAAAATTAATTTTTAAAAACATAATGACAAAATAAGGACCCATTTAGTAAAAAATCCAAATTTTGTTTGATGTTTTCAAATTCCTTGACAATCTTGTGTTTGGCAGACAACCCAGATTCTGTTTTTTAAAACTGTTTTTGGACTTTGTGATCCAAATCATGCAAATTTTGGAAACTCCCTTTCTATGTTTTTATTGTATCCTAATTTTGAATTTTAAATTTGAAAATGCAAAATTATATTAAGTACAAAATGTCAGGTTATAAACTCAAATTATTTTTTAAAAAATGTAACATACACAATGTATTACAAATTATATAATATTATAAAATAATAATTATATACTTTTTTAGCAAATCATATTCATAAGTAAATTAATAAAAATTTATTGTGAACTTTAGTGGGTCACTACAATTAGTTTCACGTATTATAAAACATACTTTAAACAATTGTTTAAATTAAAATTTGTTGGAAATGAGGGACTAGAGAAGTGTATAGCCCCAAGGGTATTTGTGTAATTTATTAGACCCTAGTTTTTTGCCTTTATTGTTCGGGCTTATTATAGCCTATATATTATTCCCTCTTTGTATTCTTTTGATTATTAGAAAATAATAAGAGCGGCAATGCCCAACACATTAGAAAACATGAAACACATACCTGAGGGAATCAGGCACTCAAATAATACTAATAATAATAACAAATAACCAACCCAAAAGGCATATTAAGATAAATGATCCTATTCTATGCAAAGGATAAAATTCCCTTCAAATTACTAAAAGGTGTAATGGCATGCTTACCAACTAGTTTTTATCTGTATGTACTGAACACAGAAGTAAATCCTTTTTTATATATATACGAAAGTGCGGTGCTAGGTTAGTAGTACTTACAAAGGATCTGAGCAATACCAATCCCCATCCCTAGGACGCACATTTGGATTATTTTTACTGCGTTCCCCTCGAAATGGCCCAGGAGCAAGTCTAGGGCCATCCACACCTCTCCCAAATGGCCTACCACCACTTACTCTTCGACCATAGTGAGGTGAAGTATCACGATATCTATCAAGATCCCTCCCACCACCAAATTCACGACCTCGTGTGAGACCCTCAGAATGATCAAAATTAGAAACGTATCGATGAACATCCCGACGGCGTGGTGGAGAAACTGAACCTGCATGTATTCTATATCCTGAAATGAAGAAGGCAGTGGGTTCATAAGATATTAAGAAAATTAATAGGAAAATCATTCCAAGTATAACAACCATATATCTCCAAAGACTTTTCCCTGATACAACTGCAAAAGGACCAACCAAAAAAATTGACAACCATTGTCATTCATTGTTGGCATCTCATCTCCTCTCTGCGAACAGAGCAAAAGAAAGTGCAAAGATGCAGACAGGAGAGAAAGCTCTGATGATAACTGCCCGTGTAGGTTCAATATGTTACCACCCATATCATGAGAAATTTTAAGAGAAGCAAATAAGATAAAACCATGGCTACTTGCAATGAATGTCCTGTTTTCCACACGTGCAGTGTTAGTGCACGCAAAACCCACATATATTGCCTATAAATGATCTATTTCCAATTTTCCATGAACCCAACGACAACATTACACCCAAAACCACAAGCCTTGAAGAAACCAAAAAGCCAGCGTGCAGTCCAGAAAATGAGGAAGGAAGTCCACCAATAAACCAATGTTAAATGAACAACACGTACAAGCTAGAGTCAAAATAATCACACAGCATAATCAACCCATGCCAATATACAGAATTCTTCAGTTGAATGACACCTGAGGGATCAGCATGACCACAGCGATAAGTTCACAGGAAAAATAAATCGTCATAAAAAAAAACCCCACAGAAATTGAAGAATCCAAAAACCAGATTAGACAACACCACCCATCCTACATTTCTGATAATTCAGAGATCCACTCCAAATCTTACTTGCATGGTCACAACAGTTCCTCTACAGCTTTCCAAAACATACCAATGGATTTCAATTCATACCACAAGAACATCTTCCTTCCAAATTTAGTGGGCTAGCCACATCCTATTGGAATGACCAATGATACCTTCAGTCATTGACCATGACAAAATTTGAAAGAGTTTAGGATGAGAGGAATCCAGTTAAACCAACTGTAAGGCCATTGGTATACCAATTCACACTAACATATATTCAATTGAAACAAAACCCTAAATCGCAGGATAAGGTACAAATAAATGCGGAGATCTGAAACTTTCCTGAAACCAACCCTTAACGAACCAGAAAAATAGATCAAGAAGTTGCTACACATAATCCAGATGACCCTTAATCAACCGTTACAACCCAATCAAAGCCAGTTCCATGAGAAGAATCTCATCCCTTGCCCCTTGGATGAAAATCTAGACAATAAAAAGTTCCATCTTTAAGTTCTGCAGAGAGCCAAGGTCAAGCACCTTTAAGTTTTAGAGCCTATACCAATAGTCTCTAGAAGGCAGGACCAACACCTCTTTAGCTTATTATTCGATCATCTCCTATTTCATGAGAGAAAGCCCTCACCTCACCATGATTTGATTATGATTGGTATTATAACACATCTTACTCCAACCATGCCCGACACCATAAAATCCCAAAATGGAAACGGTAGATATGATAGCTCTCCACTCAGCAACCCAGAATTTCTTGCACAAGTTATAACCCCAAAATTAAATTGTCTTTACATGGAAAAAAGAGCAATTCCCAAAATCATGATCTGAGACCGCACTTACCCAATGCCCTCCTCAAGATCTAATTTCTTGCAGGCGGCAACACAGCTGTAAGAGAATAGAAAATTTTATTCCCAGAACAAAAGTTTGGAAGTAGATCGAGATTCTTGGCAAACAAAAGAAAATGAGGATAAAAAATAAAAGGAAACAACGAGATCACAGATGAACCAAAATAAAATTCTAGCTATCAATGAACCAGAATACCACAACATTTTTTATAAGTACAAAATGAACCAAAAACGGCTGTGTAAAAACTCTAGCTACCAGCACATTGCATCCTAACCTAGGATTTGATAGATCAAACGAAAACATCAAATTACATGCACATTTTGATATTTAAAAATGAATTAAACTAAGTTTGCACAAGATAAGATTACAAAAAAAATTGCTAGAGATTTAATAAAAATACTCAAATATCATCTGCATATAACCAATACATCCTCTCCAACATGTTTTTGTTTTAATATATCAAAACAAAAAAGGGCTTCACGTCTAATTGACTGAAATTCTGAGAGTCTCTCATGGCAGGATAGGCATTCCCATAACGCATGATTGTTGAACTCACCAAACATCATCATAAGTTGGCTTGTATTAATGGTGAAAACCATCAATTACAATAATCTACCAATTTGAAGAAAAAAATTATTAGATAGCTTTCTTCATGAAAGACACCAAAACGTCATCCTCTTGTCAATAGTGGATGGATGTTTGTCTATAAACCTATCAACCCAAGGGTGCCCCACAAGTTCCTTGCAGAACCTTTCAATTGTGGTAAGGATGCAAGAAGGACCAGGGAGAAGAGAACTAATACAGATCAGAGTCAAAATTGCAGTATCTTGGCCTGGCAAAATTCTACTGTAGAATCCAACTAAAAACATGAACATCCATGTGACCATTCATGAGAAAAAACCAATAATAGTATTAAGTGCAAGGAACTTTGGGGGTATTATATTACTACTGAGATTTCTTCTATAGTCTATCCTGAAAGGGAGAGTGACTATTGTTTTCTTTATTTTTTTAGGGACATATCTAAGCGCTCCTATGAAACTAAAGCATATCGCCGCACAATTTAAACAGAACTAAAAAATTGGGATTGAGCTAACACAAAATTTATGGTCGATTATGATTTCAAGACAAGGATCCTAGGAAAGGAAATTGTAACCATGTCGTGACATAAATTAAAATATATATACGTATGTACCTAGCATCTTTACAACTCCTCCTATGAAATAATATTAGTATAGCATATAAATTCAGTCTAAGGCTCAATAGTCAGAACCATCTTTTTTTAATAAGCAAGAGAGATTCTATGGCTAAATATCAATGGAGTCCTTTTTTCTGCCTAGAAAGGAGCGCAAGAGGCCCTCTAACTGCAAAAGGTAAGGATTCTTGATAGCTATATTAAATCCATTACAGCGACGGACCACAATTTCATGGTATAAACGTCACTCACCCTATAAAAATTACCTCTTTGATAATTTTTTAAAAATCTCCAACGTTTCAGGTCGGTTTTCGTCTCTAAATTGTAAATTGAAATGAACTTTCTATCATTGAAAATAAGTTACCCACCAAAAGAAACACATACAAATCCAACCAAAGGTCGCAACCGATTAATTTCAACGCAGTGACAAGTTTTCCAGAACAAAAAAATATATAAATCATTAAGCAGAGCAACAATTTATTCAATAATAATTCGAAAAGCGACCAAAAACAAAGGTGTACGATAGAATAACAACGAACCCAAATCATCTGAATATCGATCCAATCGAGAATATTGTGGAGGGTCACGGGGAACCTCACCGGCCTCGTAATCGGTTCCACGACCAACGCGGCCGCCACTGGTTCCACCGACTCCGCCACCACCTCCGTCACTATTGGAAGGGCGGACAACAAGGCTGCTCAATAACGGCTGGTGGTGAGTGGTAGAATCTTTATCCCTGGAACCCATTATTCGGCGTTGTTTGGTTAATCCTTCTGCCTGCTACGATGAGCAGCGACGAAAATGGTAGGTCCTAAGTGTGAACGCCGATCAATCGGTTGAAAAAGGTGGGGTGTATATTCATAAACCCTAAATTCTAGATGTGAGGAATTCAGCATGAGAAATTACGTAAAAGGGTACGTCTCCTTCGCTAGGAAGTACGCCTCCGCTGGCCGTTTTCGGTAAAATATGAAATAGGAAAATATACCTTTTAATTTAGTCCTTAATTTTTGGGATATTTGTTTGAGAAGTTTACCATTTCACCCTCTTCTTCAAGAGGTTGTTTCAATTTAGAGGAATTAAAATTTAAAAAAAACTATTGCACTAATTGTACTTAGAAAGTCATTTAAATAAAGACACAATGACCGAAAAACATTAATTAAATTATCATTTTTATCGATATTGATTTGAAGTCCATAATAAGATGTTCATATGATAGAAGATCATCAAAGTATCATAAGTTGCGATGTTAAATAGATAAAAAAAAATCAACCATTTCAATTCCAAAACAAGAAAGTTCATCTAAAAGAAACATAAGTTCAATGATTACTTTCCTTTATGCCTAACTCGAGCGAAGATCAAATGATGGTGTATTCTAGTCTACAGTTTCTATCAATCCTTTCGAAAAATTTCTCCTCAACAATGCATCAATCCATATACCTCCTATTGTTGTGTTTACGACTTTTCTTAATGGTTCTGATTCTGCAGCTCTACTTCGATCATTTTCTTCTCTAATTCTTCTATACTTGTGTCGAACTATTAAAAGGCAATAACTAATTTACTTAGTATAATTTTTAAATTTGATCAAGTGCATCACAAACTAATCATTACGGTTTAATTATTCGAACTAACATGTTGTAGGATGATTTGTGTTTACTTCAGATTAGTATTAATCATGTCTAACTTTCTTTTTACCTTTTTCTTTGATATTATTTGTTATGTATGATTCGATGGATAAATTTTACACACTTCGTATTTTGGTTTTTCAATGATTGAATCCTATCGGTAAGTAAATTAAAAACATTTTACTAGCTATACTTATTAACAAGTTTTATCATACAATTTAAAAACAAGATACTTTATTAACAAGTTTTATCATAAGATTTAAAAACAAGATAATTTTCTTACCCTCACAATAGAGCTTGTTGTTGGTTGTTTAGACAAACTTATATATATCTCCTCCTACTTATTACATTGTCAATTACATCATTTGGATCTTCAACATGCTATCACGTCATAAACATATCATATATTATTTATTGCTTTATTTAAAAAGGATTGGGTTGTGTTTCGTTAACTCGTAGCTTGTGTTTCTACCTCCTCCCATCTTTGATTCAGATTGTTCTTGTATTCCTTGGATTGTCTGCTTCCTGGGTTATTAGATTAGGAACTGCGTTGTGTATTTCCTTCATTTTCTTCATCTTTCATTGCTTTAAATTTGTCCCACCTCACAAGATGTCTCAACACCTGGATTGTCTTCATCTTCTTCTATAATACTATAAGTGTTCTTTTGAAGTTAGAAGCGGCCTCTTTAGAATTATAAAGGTATTAATCTGTAACAAATCACATAATTACACTATATGATTATACTACACACCATAAATTCTTCACTGTCATCTACTTGATTCACCATCACATTCATTTTGTCCATTACTTTTTCCATTTGTTGTTTCACTAAGTCTTGGTTCCTCCTTGGAAACTGTTTATTTTCTTTCAGCTAACCATGTTCCATTGTGTTGTTTGTTCTCTGTATGAACATAGATATTCCATTAATAGGTTGAAATATTGAATTGCCTTTTTTCAAAGAATAACTTCTCTTCACTACTTAAAAGTTTGGATTGTTTCAGATTGATTTTTTTAGTTTTTTTTCACGTTACCTCTAAAACTTTCAATTGGTGGTTGCTTCTTGCATTCATTGTGGTCATCTTTTCTTTTGTGCCTTTTAATTATGCAAAAAATAAAGTATTTTTAAATTGATTTAGGTATTATGTTTTTTTATCCTAACAAAATAGTCAATTACTTTATGTTTTTTTAAGATAAAATTGCCTCAAATCTGTATATATTTTATTAAATAAATAACATTATATTATCTACTATAAATTAAGTATCTCCCATAAAGAGGATGAAAATAGTGAAGATAACAAATTATTATCTAATATAAATATAAATTGTTGAGAATGAATTTTTTCTTCAAATATTGTATGTTGAACCGAGAGCTGGTCTTTAAATGTTAAAGATGGAATGTTTTGATTTAAAGATTTAGTAGCTTGAAGATGGAATTTTGGTAACTTTGTTACGAAGATGTAAGGTTATGGATGAAGTTTCATCTTCAAACTACTGAAACTTGAAGATGAAACTTACATTTGAAAATGAAACTTGAAGATGAAGTTTCAGTAGCTTGAAGATGAAACTTACATTTGAAAATGGGATGTAAGAGTTTGAAAATGCAAGGTTATAGATCGTTAGCTAAAAGAAAAAACAATATTTGAAAGATGGAACGGTGAATTCAGCTTGAAGATGGAAGATGAAGATTAAAAGGTTTTCGTGCTTGAAGATGAAGGGTTTGTATGAGTTGTTTCAATATTATCTTGGTTAGTGTAATTGATTAGACTCTAACGTCCATTTTATTAAAGTGTAATTATATATTATTTCAGTTGTAGAAAGTAGTTGACATGCTATAGTATTTAGGGGTATGATAGACTTTTGCTAATTTTTATTTATTTTATTTTTGATTTATTTTTCCATTTTTTCAATATAAAATTAGGTTTGGCATTTTTCCGAATGAAAACTTGAAATTGTTATTCTTCTATTTAATTTGGAAAAAAAAAAGATCGGTTATATTTCATTAGTGCATTCGTACGGTTATAACTATTATTGTTATTGTTTCAGTTGAAAAATTATCAATTTGATAATCAACTGCTATCATTATAGGTAAAGGTAATGATTACTGTTGAACAATAAATTTTAGTCAATTTACATATCGTCATGTCATCACAGTAAAAATTGTAATAATTATATAATTTGATGGAGTTTAGTTAATTAAGTTTTTTCACATCCGACCTAATTCTAACTTAGAAAAAAAATTGGGCCAAAAAAAATAATAGGCACAAACCCAAGTCCAACAAGCAAATGGGTCTAAGCCCACCTAAAACACATGAAAATTCTTTATAAACATAGACATTGCCATTCATTTGGAGATCTTTGACTGAAAGAAAGAATTGAAGATTCAAACTTCTAAAACTTCTAAAGACATGAAAGTTCTTATCAACCCTGAGATCACTATATTCTAAAAGATTGAAAACTTGGAAGATTAAACCTTCCTTGAATTCTAGAATATTCAAAGTCAAATTGACTTGCAACCACAACTTCCTAAATTTCAAGAAACAAGAAGTTATATGTAGTTTAATTTGTATTCAAAATGAAACATCAAATGGGTAAATATTAGAGATTGTATCAACTACATTATAAATCAATATACAAACACTACAAGAAATTGAAACAATTGCGATGCAAAAAACAACGTCGATGAAAGGTGCGTCGCCATTGATCACATTTCACCGACACACGCAATGTTACGTTGAGAAAAGTGGAAATTGTAACGAAAAATTTACAATTTCCCTGACATATGGCAAGGAGTACGTCGGAAAAAGTTTAAATATTGATTTTTCATTTAAACTTTTTCCAACGTCGAGTGGAGTGACGTCGCAAAAAGTTTAATAATAATTTGTTTAAACTTTCTCCGATGTGCAACTTGCCACACGTCGAGAAAAATGTCCGTATTGAAGTGACAATGGTCACCTTTTCCCGACATGTGGCAGGGGACACGTCGGGAAAAGTTTAAATAATGTTATTTAAACTTTTCCCGACGTGTGCACTACATACGTTGATGAAAGGTAACTTCCTTAATGTTTTCAAAGACGTCGAGGAAAGTCCACACTATTTATTCTCCTTTCAACATAAAACATAATGCAAAACGAAAATAACCCCAAAAAAACGACCGAGAGAGAGGAAAAGAAGGAGAGTTGTGCTCTCGTTGCCATCCATCTTGATAAATGTGGTCTAGTATTTATGTTTGTAAATGTTACAATTTTACTTTCTTAAGTTTTGTTTTACTTTAGACACTAAATTTTAATGTTTGCACTTTTAACCTTGAACTTTCGAGTAAAGATTATGTTTTATTATTAGTGTCAATATTTATTAATTAAAGTAAGAGAATTAAAAAGAGAGTTTTTTTTAAAAAAAACGAAAAGAAAATTGACAAATTGTTTATACTCTATATAAAAAAATCACTAAAAGATAAAATTTATTACATTTATGCGTAAATATTTTGCCTATTTTTCTATTTTTGACAATTTTTCTAAAAGAATTATAATTAATTAAGTTTTATTTTCAACCACTCTTAAAAAATAGAGAAATTGAAAAAATAGAACATTTCATAAATTATTTAACCTTCGTTGAAAAATCAAATGTAATAAGTGTAAATAGTTTGTCAATTGTTTTATTTAAAAAAAGCTCTTAAAAAATAAATTCACTTACTAACTAATTTAAATTAATTAATAGGTATTAATGTTAATGCAAAAAAGTGAGCATTTGATGAAAAACCAGGACTAAAAGTGATAGTTTTCAATGGTAAAATTGTAACATTTTCAAGATTTTCAATACTTAAATATCGATGGTAAAATTGTACTATTTTTAAATTCGAAGACTAAATTGAAATCAAACTCAAAATTTAAAAATTAAATTTGTAACATTTTAAAATTTATGGACTTTGTACAACGATAAAAAATTTATTTATCCATAAATTTTTTTTTACTTAAATTTGGTTAAATGATAGAAAACCCGATTGAAATTTGTATTTTTGTGTCAATAATATCTTTAACTTTGAAAAAAAAGTTCAAACGAGTTTTGTGGTTAATTTTAGATTAATTTTTCATAAATATAACCATTAGTCAAAATATTTACGATTCGGATAACAAAATGAAAAGAACCCACTAAGCTCGTCATTTTTTTCTAAAATATTACAGATTTATTATTCCTTTTCAATCGTCTTTTTTCTCTTTCATTTTTTTTCTCCATCGTCTTTCTTCTCTTCTTTCTTCTTATGCTATTTTTTTTGGAGTAACTTCAACTTCTCCCATTTATTATTATTACTATTTTTATTTTGTTTAATATATTTTTAATATCATATTTGGTTAATATATGAGTTTTTTTAAAAAAATTGAAAATTGAAAAAAAAGATATGTATAATTTTGATTAAGAAAGAATTAAATTAAATTAAAAAATGACTTTAATAAGAAAAATTGAAGATGGAAGATTGTGATATTTAAATATATATATATAAAGAAAAAAATATATTAATTTAATAAAGAAATATATTTTTAGAATTTTAATGTTTAATATATATATTATATTATATGTGGGTATGTATATATAAATAATGAGAAAAAAGTAAAATGTGTGGGATCCACGTATATAAATAATGAAAAAATAAAAAATATGGGGTCCACTGAATGGGGTCCGGTACACGACTTCCATACAGTCATCCACTCAACCTATTTTTGACATAGGTTTCAAAATTTACATTATTTTAATAAAAAGTTTCATCTTGTTCAATATATTTCTTTAAAAAAAAGCTCAACTTAGAATTAAAGTTACTTAATTTGTTTTTCTATTTTTATTTTTATTAAGACCAATTTTTTTGTTAAATTTATTTTAAATATAATAATATTATTAATGTAACTCATATGTATTATGTGTTATTTTATCTCTTTCGGATCTATTATTTTATTAGGCTCATTAGTAAAAAGATAATACTCCAATTAAATACCATGATAGGTGATATCTATAGAAGTCTAAGGTTGATCCTCTCCTCATTCAAGTAGTTCACTCTTCCCCATTAAGAAACTTAATTGAGGTCGGGTGAGAGAAACACAATTCCTTAGAAGACATTCATAGATCAAAGTATGTGATTCTCTAATTAAGTTTAACCGGCGAAGATCATGTAGTTCAAAGATCTTGACATGTATTGTTTTATACCATGTTAATGTTATAGTTTTATTGTGTAATCACAAGAATAAAACTTAAATTTTATCATTTTTTTACTTAATTTAGCTTCAATTGTTTGGGTTTAATTTGAAGTTATCTAAGAATTGAAAAATCCTTCAAATCCATCAAATCCTTTCAATTTATTTCAAATAAAATGGACTTTAATTCCATTTCAATATTCTCATAAATGGATTTTACTTTCAATTGAAATTTCAAGTCGAAAAGTGTCGTCAAGTTTTGATTTACTACAAGAAATCAAAGGATTTCCAACGTCGTGAAAGACATTAAGAAACACAACGTCAACACTGCACAACAAACTAATCCTGACGCATACTAAGACGTATCGGTTTAAGGGAGCAGGACCGACATCTTAATTCAACATGTCAGGATTGCTCTGTTATTTTGATTTTTTTATATTTATCATCAAGTTATCTTTGACGTCCAAGGAAAGAACTTCGGGAAAAGATAAAATAAGAATTTTATTGTTAAACATTCCTCGACGCCATGGATAGAAACGTCGGGGAACATTGGAATAATTATTTAATTGTTCACTTTCCCCGACGCCATGGAGGATAAAACGTCGGCGAAAGGTTGAAATAAATATGTGACCATTTAACTGTCCCCGACGTAGTGGAGGAAGATATCGAGCAAAATTTAAATGTTCAACTTTTTCCGATGTTTGCGCATAAACATCAGGAAAGGTTGAAACCTCTTCTGGCGTCGACGTTGACCACATTGAGGGATTAAATAATAAATTTTAATGTGTAGTTTTTCCCGACGCCCTTAATGAAACGTCGGTCTTGGTTTGCATTGACACTGACATGTCACTTTGTGGCATCAAGGAACGTCGTATTTCCCAACGTTTTTGAGTTGTGGTGAGAATTCTCAACAATATTTGTTATGTGTTCACAAAACACACAACAAAAGCAAAAGAGAGAGAGGCTGAGAGAGAGCTCACGTCGTCTTCCGTTCAACGTCCATCGTTCGTCTCATCATCGTCAAAGTTCTTTGTCGCCCACCGTACGTCCTCTCTCATCGCCCACCGCCACCGCTCTCAATCAAGGTTTGTTCTTTTTTTTTTTTTTTTGAAATTAGGAAAATGAATGTATATATTATATAATGTATGTTTTTAGGATTTAGATTAAAATGTATGTTATGTATTAGAAAAATATATATGTGTAATGTGTATTGGTATTATGTATTGATACAATGTATGTATTCGAATTTAATTTCAAATTTTGAGTTATTTTTAGATTTTACTATTGAATTTGAATTGATTTTACCATTTAGATTTTAGTATTGAATTTGAATGTGTTGAGATTTATAGGAGTTATATTGAATTGGGATGTGTTTATTAAATTTAAGATTGAATTTGATATGTAATTTGAATTTGAATTTGAATATTTGCAAATGTTAGGTAGCTTTTAATTAAAAGATTGACGTAACATGTGGTTGATTTATTTTATATCTATCTCGCAGTTATGGTAGTCTAGTTTTTTATGTCAAAATTAGTTTATAATCTATTAGTAGTGTGGGGGTTCTTAGGTAGCTTTTAATTAAGCATGTTGAAATTGTTAGATATGTTGGCAGTATTAGGTAGATTTAAACTTAACTTTAGTAAAAGTTGGGTGGATTGGACATATTAATTGAGTAAGCTTGAGTAAGTTGGAGCAATTGAAAGGAGAGATAATATAAGACTAATCAAACATATATTTATGTTTTAAGGCTTTTAACGATGGACAAAAGTTGGATGAAACTTAAGAATAGTTTTTGGTTGAGTACAAAGAATGAATGTCCTAATTTTTAGAGTTTGCAAAGTATCATGTGAATGATTACAGACGAATAAAGTGTCCATGCAAGATATGTATAAACTCAAATTGGGGCTCATTAAAAGGTGTGAAGCGACATTTATTAACCAGTGGAATATGCTCCTACTATATAGATTAGATGTATCATAGATAACTCATGAACTTACGTAGAGGTATAGAAAGAATATTTGATGAAGGATCTAGCAGTAGTAGTCATTTTCCTGAAAAAAAAATGAAATGTTGGTATAGTTCATGATCTACAAGTTCCAAATTGAACACGTAGAAGAAACGGAAGAACGTTTGGCTAATGAAATGTCGTTTAATAGTGGAGTAGATATAGAACAAGAAACAACAAACATATTTCAGGACTTATTAAATGAAGCACGTAGTGAATTATATCCCAGTTGTTCTAAAATTTTCTCTCTTAATTTTTTGGTTAAGATGACACATGTAAAGGTTTTGAACGGTTGGAGTAACAAAGTCCTTTGACATGTAAAGGTTTTGAGCGATGCCTCTACGTCCCTGATGCCATAACGTCGTCGGCACAATGAACGCCGAGGAAAGGACAGTCACAATGCATCTCCACATTAAGTTAGGAATGATTATCCCGACATGAATTTTCCAACGTCCTTCCCAATGTCGAAGAAAATGTCAAAAAAACTTATTCCGACGCGTCTCTGCATCAAGAAACACCCAACTTATTATAGTGTTTGTTTGGTTTTTAATATAAAATCAATATATATAAATCATAGCATCTGACTTTTTTTTTTTCAAATATAAATGAACATGACCAATTTTATACTTAAAAGCCCTAAATCAAACGAGTTGATCCATATAAGGTTTATGTGTTTTCAAAATTTGTATTCTAAAAAACTAATTGTGAAGGAGAGGTTTGCAAATTAAATTCCACAAAATTTTATTATATTAATAAAAAAATGCAATGTCAGTAGTACTAAGATAGCATACACGTGTCAGCAGCTGCGCCCAACAGAATATCAGAATCTAAAGCTCATGGCGACATGACAACGCCTTAAGACGTCGACACGTCATACCGTAATTAATTAATTAATTTCCTGGCCCCACTTTCTTTTATTCTACACCCGACACCTGGCGCCTCCATCACCATCTCCCTCATATTTATTTTTATTTATTTACATATTACCGCCCCTAAATTCCATTTATTTACATCTTTTTTTCAAATAAAATAAAATAAATAAAACTAGTTGCGTTTAATAATGATAATTTTCCTTTTTTATAAGAATTCATTAAGTTTATTATAGTGTTACACCTACAAGCTATTAATTGTTATACTTTAATACTTCAATGAATATTTTGATTTCTACTTTGCTTCTTTCTTTTTGGGTTCAAATCCCATATACTTCATTTATTTTTTAAAATTGGGAGGAGTAAAAATGTGTTCTAAAATCAAAAAACAATTTCAACCTTTCCATGAAAGTAGAAAGATAAAAGAAAAGGGATAGGTGTGAATGGCCACAGCCAATCAGAGAAGGACAACAAATTCTGTGAGGAAGTGAAATGCCCCAAAATTAATACTATATTTTATTTATTATAAGCCGTAGTAGCATTACCATCTTTGTTTGCTTCCCTCTCTCAACTGATCACTCTGTCTGTAAAGTGTAAGATTACGACAAAACAAAAATATTGCTCTGTTTTCCATTTCCATGGCTTAATAATCAATCATCCTCACCGATTCTAATATCTAAGCCTCTCCCAACTCTCTTCTTCCCTTCTTTAATATATTTACTCTACAGTTCTCGCCTCCCTTTCCCTTTGCGTGTTCCCAAATTTACACCACCTTCTACAACTTTCTTGAAGCTTTCGGAACAACCTCAACCGTTTCTCCTTTCAGATCTGTTTTCTGATCCATTTCATTCCGTTTCAGTGACTGTCCAACATTTTGAGTTTCCTTATGTTTTGATTTCGATTATTTTTTCTTCACCTTACTCAATTTGTATTCCACTCTTTTTACTTGGTAATTTCTCTTCTTCTTCTTCTTCTTTTTTGTTTGATTTGGTTCATCATTGCTTTTCGAAGGGAGTTTGTGTGTGTGTGTGTGTTTTTTTTTTTTACTTAAAAATTGCTACAAAACATGAATTTGTAGCTTGATTATAATTAGATTTGGTTTTAGATCAACAAGAGTAAAGTTACTTTGGCTTTATTGGAAGTTGGAGTTTGATTTCTGTATTAATGCATGTTCCTGTAAAAGGGAAGTCGATGTGATAAACCCTGATGCTTTGCTATTGTGAAACCACTTCGACGTTATTTCATTATTGGAAGATAGCAATGGCGTTTAAATATTTGGGTTATGATGTGAAGCGTAATAATATTATCCTGAAATCATTCATGTTAGAGAACTTCTGGTGAGGACTTGCTGTGGTTTGGAATGTGGGATCGGAAACGTGAAGCTTTCTCAACGTACAAGCGATTGTCATTAAAAGATAATTCCGATTCAATTGACATGGAGGATAATTCAGGTAACCCTTTATTTGGCAGTCTGTTGCTTTGCGACCAATGAGTTTCATTTGGATATATTTTCTGAAACGATGAGCTTTTTAAAATGATGGTATGGTTTCTTTTTTAGCTCATTTGCAGAATGGTAAGGATTTCGAAGCCTCAAACCCTTCGTGGAGTCTCTCTTTACCGCACGTGCTAGTGGCAACCTTAACATCATTTCTATTTGGCTACCACTTGGGGTTAGCTCTCTATTCTGGTTCCAGCTGTCCTGCTCTTTCTCTCGTTCTCAATGTTTGGTGAAGCTGATCTTGCTGTTTGTTAACGAGTTGACACTGACTATATCTCGCTATCTTCTGCAGAGTAGTAAATGAACCGCTGGAGATCATTTCTGCGGATCTTGGTTTCAATGGGAATACAATGGCAGAAGGTGTCATGCTGTGAATATCTTGTCTTTCCTATTCAATTCCAAGTGTTTAATTGAGATCATTCAGGGCTCTTAATGTGCTTTACCGTTATATTTCCCATGAAGGTTTGGTTGTGAGTACATGTCTGGGTGGTGCCTTAATTGGATCTTTACTGAGTGGTTGGATAGCTGATGGGGTTGGGCGTCGTAGGGCTTTTCAACTTAGTGCTTTGCCAATGATTCTTGGTGCTGGAATGAGGTGATATTTTCTAGCCATTAAAGGCAATTCTAGCAAAGTTCCACCTTGATGTTTATCATACCTTCATTCTTTTTACTTGACAGTCTTGCCATTGTTTCCGTGTATTATAATAAACTGGTATGCGTGTGTAGGATATTGAAATTGCAGGTTTCTAATATTTTCGTTAGTAGCTGAGTTTAACTTTACCATTCATCGTAGCAATCACTGCCACAGTCTTGTTATGATGTGACTTCTATGATTCTTTGGGTCATTTGTCTGCCACTACTGATATGATATTCAGTAGGTTTCCTGGCATTTTCTGTCAGTTGATCTTTTCTGTTCATAGGTTTTCTGTACTCTTGGTATTGCAATCTTAACTTTATACCGCTCAGGATCATGACTTCACTTTTTTAGTTCTTTGGCGACGTCACGTCCAGGTGTTGGCAAAAGTAGTGCCAATTCAACCTGGCAAGTGGTTGAATACGTATATGGTGGGGTGAGAGTCAGCCCCAGTTATGAGGATAGTGTTCTTCAGTTCATCTAACAAAGACCATAATGAGAAAGGGGGACTTGCTAACTATGTTTATTTGACTGGTGGGCAGTGGGCTAAATGGTAACTTTGAAAGTCTCCACTTTTCAGAATTGTACTCATCCAGTCAATGGATGAACCCCTTTGTCACATCATTTAAGATATAGGACATTCAGGTTATTTGTTTTCAGTGTTCCATTAACGTGGACTATAGAAGCTCAATTGTCCTCTTTTTAGAGCATATCCTTCTATGTCTAGAACTAGTTGATCCGGAAGTTGGTATATAACTTGAATGTGCTTTTCATTTTGTTCTCTTATTGGATTCTTGTTTTGGCATGCACATATTTCTTTTTTTTACTCAACAGACTTCTAGGAGACAAATCTCTTTCAACCAAACACAAATTATCAGTCAGGAACCAAGACCCTGCTGTTATAAACACTGATACATTTTTTGTTCTTCCTTTAGTAGTCAATGGAAACCTCCATACTGTCTTCCAATTTGTTTCCACATAACGACTCTTATTTTCTAATTTCTTATTGATACAAGTTCACTGAAGATTATCATTCCCCTGTTGATTTTCAGAAATTAAGGTTTTGTTTGGTAGAGAATCGGAAAATAGAAATTTGAAATTTAGAAACAAGAGATTCAATGAAAATATAGTTCTATTTCATGTTTTTAGACGTGTTTGGTAGCAAAATCAGAAATTTCATGCTAATTTGAACAAATGTTTTCAATGTGTTCGATACTATATATATAAACTATAAAACCAGCGATAGTTACCCACCAATTATATTAGGTTGACTATAAACTACTGATAAGGTTTTATGTTAAAACTTTTTGTATAATTATTATTTTATAACATATATAATTTATTAGCATAATACACAATTTAATTTTAAAAAATGAATTGAGCTTGTAACATGATATAATTATTTGTATTCATGGTTAATATAATTTGCATTTTAAGATTGAAAATTCAAAGTCTAAATACACTGAAAATATAGAAATGTTGTTTTTAGAATTTGTATTGTTTGAAACATAAAATTCGAAAACAGTTTTAAAAAAGAAAATTGAGATTGTTTGCCAAACACATATTTCATGGACTTCGAATAGAAACATACAACAGAATTCGCATTGTCAACCAACTCTAATTTTTCTAGTTTATTATCAACCACTACTTAGACAATATCTTCATTTTCTTTCACTCTCATGAGTAAAGTCAAAACTTGAATTTCAGTGCAATGACCAAAACTCTGGCTGGAATGCTTTTGGGACGGCTGTTTGTTGGGACTGGAATGGGTCTAGGACCTCCTGTTGCTTCTCTCTATGTCACTGAGGTAGCTAATGTTACACTACTGCTTTCTATGCCTTAACTTACATTATTAAAAGCATTCAATATAAGATGATTCTTTTATAATTCAAATTTTCCCACAAACGCGAGTAGATCTCTCCTGCATTTGTGAGGGGAACATATGGAAGCTTCATTCAGATTGCTACATGTCTTGGACTCATGGCAGCCCTCCTAATAGGAATCCCTGTCAAGGATATAGCGGACTGGTATGGAATATAGTATGTTCTAGAAGCCTACAGATGCATAGTTATCCATTTGTTTATCATTTAAGAATATGTTCTTTTTTGGTTCAGGTGGCGCACTTGTTTTTGGGTTTCTACTATTCCAGCTGCATTACTGGCTCTAGCCATGGTATTTTGTGCTGAGAGTCCACATTGGCTATATAAGGTCCGATCCCTTGCATAGATTCACATGCATCAAAACCTTCATCCCTCCTGATGGAAATTTTTTCTTCTGTGCATTCCCAAGGAAAACAAATTTGAAATGCTTGCCAATGGCTATGGTGCAATTTTGTATTGGTGCATAAGTTCCTGTTCCATAGGAAAATTTGAATAACAAAATCTGATGAGTCTAATCTTCTGTAATGTAGCAAGGACGGACTGAGGAAGCAGAAACTGAATTTGAGAAGCTTCTTGGTGGATCACATGTAAAATCAGCCTTGGCAGAATTGTCCAAGTTTGACAGGGGAGATGAACCAGATGATGTAAAACTTTCTGAATTGCTCTTTGGTCGCCACTTTCAAGGTAGAAAACACTCATATTGGTTCATTTTTTCTAATTCCACCATCCATGCACTCTTCTTGCATCATTTATCTCTTTCATTAGGGTGGCATAGTTCTTCGTTATTCACGCATTCCTTTTGCAGTTGTTTTTATTGGATCAACACTATTTGCTTTACAACAACTATCTGGTATAAATGCTATATTTTATTTCTCCTCGACTGTTTTTAAAAGTGTGGGAGTACCATCAAACCTTGCAAATGTCTGCGTGGGACTTTCAAATTTAGCAGGTTCGGTCCATTCTCTGGTGGTTTGCTTAAACATAAGCTCCACACATTGTGTATTTATTGTAGGGTGTTATTTGTTTATTTTTAAATTCTCAATTTATAATTGATAGGATCTATAGTCGCGATGCTTTTAATGGACCGCTTAGGAAGAAAGCTGCTTCTTCTGTGGAGCTTTTCTGGGATGGTAATCAAATCAAGCAATTCTTTTTCTTTTAATTGCTATGACTTATATCTGGAATGTCCATACTATATCTTGTTTATTAAAATCGGAGAAAAAGATTTGATCTGTTTGAATCAGGAGAATCGACTTATTTCTCCTCAGTAGGTGCTGGGGAGGGCCTACTTGATCAATGTTGCCGTTGGTAACTAGGATCTAAAACTTTTACTCTTAATAGACAAGGGATTTAGAATCAACCTTGTTTAATTTGACTTTTACTCTTATTTGATGTTATTTTGGTAGGAAGCTGATAGAACACTGATATAGTGTTTCTATTTTATTGATACCTTCAACAAAATTACAATATAAAAGCAGTAAAAGAAAAGTAAAAGAACCCTAACCCTCTGCCCTTCATCTCTTTCAAGGAATGTTGCAGCCCTAATTCTTCACCAAATTCTTCATACCCTTCTTCCCTCCTCAACTTCCTATTTATAACCAACTAACCACCAACAAATCTAATTACCCTTTTGCCCTTACCCTATACTAATCTAGGTATCTAACAGAAGCAACTAAATATAAGTTCTTGACTATCGGTAGACTAAGATGTCTTCACCAAGGATACAACAGTTGAAAATTTCCTTTGCGATTGAAGTATTCTATTATCTTAAAATACTTTGCTTGATGTTTGATGTCAATGTAGGCTGTAGCAATGGCAGTCCAAGTAGTTGCAGGAAGTTATCATTACTCAGACTCTGGAGCTCTATATTTGTCAGTTGGTGGCACGTTGATGTGAGTAAATTTATTTGTTTAAAGAAAAAGAAATTTATTTCATATTATTATATAGAGAAGAAAAACTCCCTCATACATCATTCATCTTTGATCTCACTATAGCTATGTGGCAAGTTTGTCAGTAACTGTCATACCCTGATGCCCACAATCTCATCAGGCATTTTGATAGACTTTCTATTTTTCTCCTAGTTCAATGACGTGAAGGTTAAAGGTGTAGATGGAGATTTGAATCTTCAGCCTAGTGGCTGAGATTTTATGCCTTTACCAGTTGAGTTATGCTTGGTTGGCTAGATTTCTGTCATTTTGTCATTCTCCTTTTAGATTAATGGGTGAATTTTCAAGCACTGTTGCAATGAAGTTGGCAAATCTGGTTTTTAGGTTTTCAGTTGGAAGGCTAATGCAATTGGACTTCAAGTTAATGACGATCATTCACATTTTTATTTTGTCTAGTATTCACAGTGGATGTAGATAAGATTTGAGAGGCTACTTCTGATAAAAATGCTGGAAATGTGTAAAAGTGAGCACCGATATTATAGATAAACACGTGTATTCACGTTTAATTGCAGGTTTGTCTTGATGTTTGCTCTTGGAGCTGGTCCGGTTCCAGGTCTTCTTTTACCAGAAATTTTCCCCAGTCGGATAAGGGCAAAAGCTATGGCGATCTGCATGTCGGTGCATTGGGTAATATTTCACTTCTTTGGTGGTCTTATTACTACCTTCTCCCATGGATGCTTCCACTTTAGAAAGACTTGTTTTTCTGTCTCAAAGCGTTTCTAAATTTGTGGCTAAATAGTAGGATTTTCCTGCGGGATTTGTGTTATTCCATACATGGGAAACTGGTGGACAATTTAGCTCATTCTTATATAAGAATGTGATGACCTTTGGGAGCTCTATTTGGAGTTCAAAATTTCTTGCTGATCCTGTGGTTCACTGATCCATCATCAATGCTTTTCAGGTGATAAATTTTTTTGTCGGATTGCTCTTCCTACAACTATTGGAGAAGATGGGGCCTCAGCTTCTGTACTCTGGCTTTGCTACATTCTGCTTGATTGCAGTTGCATTCGTGAAAAGGAATGTGGTGGAAACCAAAGGAAAATCACTTCAAGAAATTGAAATAGCACTTCTCCCTCAAGATCAATAATGCATAAAAGTGGCTGGAAGCTCCTCAAATCTCATGAAGATTACTGCAGAGAATATACTACTCGGTATCTCCAACAGTTCCATATATCTATTTAACCAGTAACCACTGCCGTTGCTTCGAATGGTTCACATTGTTTTGTTTGTTATCAAACGTTCTATCTGTGCATGTAAATGTAGTATTGTAGAGCAGTATTGCCTTGTGAGAAATGAGTGTATAATAGAGATCTAAAAACTATGCTAATACAGAGGAATGCTAGACTTGATTTTGTCTCACTTTCTCAATTTAACCTGTTATGATTTCTTATTTAAAGTTGTTGATTCTTATCTTTTAGTTTTTGAATAACCTGGCAAGGTGATTGCCATTCTTGGTCTTGTCTACGCTTCTTTTAAACCATCAACAGGAATTTGTGCAGCTTCCATTCACAGCAAAAGCAACCAAAACATCGTTTCAAATACAACATTTGCAGTACCACAATAAAGGACTTTCCTCACTTCTACAGTCAGTCAGCTAGTACATTGAGCAAATTCCTATTTCGTAGTGTACAAAATTATGTTGAACTAGCAACCATAAGGTCTAGCTATAAGATTGGCATAAAACATGGATGTTCCCGATCACGAGCACGGTTTACACAGTACAGCCACCACACGCAATGCACCTGCTGCATACATGCATGCAAGATCATGAGCAGCATTATACAGAGAAGCAATATTGAAGAACAAAGACTGGGGTTATAGTTATAATCCTATTGATGTTGGAAAACAATACAAAACAAGAATCATGGAATGACCCCTAGGTCTCGAAACCTGTATTTGAACTCTCCCACAATACATATATTTTAAATGATGGATGATAGGCCATATCCAAGGAATCATTTCTTATGAAGTACAGAAAAATATCAATAGAAAAAAGAATTTTATGTACTTACACAATTGAGCAACCAGACCTTCGGTTCCTCCTCTTCCTTGGCATCTCGATTCTTCTTGGAGGTTGTAGAACAACCTTGATTGCAGTGTCAAAAACAGCTTTGACATTCTAAACAAAAATCATAGTTCAGTACTGTTAATGCATGTGGTGATGACTTTTTGGCTCCCTTATTAAGAAGGGAATAAAAGGAGGCAATAAAGTCTTTGAAATCCCTAGTCCATGAAAGACATCTATCTACCTGTTGAGTCTTAGAGCTACATTCAATGTATGCAGCAGCACCAATTTGTTTCCTAAGCTCTTCTCCCTGTATAAAACAAAAGAATTAAATAACTCTCCTTTAAAAAATGACTACAAATTTGTATCTATTTGGTTTCTAAACTTTCAAAAGTAGCGAACACGTCAAATACTTTTAATTTACTTTGACAAAACATCAAGGTAATGAACTTATTAGATATTTTCGAAGTTTTGGGTACCTGAGAATATGTTACTGTGTTTGATCCTGCATGATCCGTAAAATAAGCTCCATTGTCACGAAGATCTAAGGAAAGATAAAAAACCATGTCAATAAACTCTTCTAAATAGGGAAGAGAACTGTGAAATCTAGTTTGAAGTTGTTTACTCACCCAACTTGGTGCCAACTAGAACAATAGGAACACTAGGTGCAAATCGTCTAAGTTCTGGCATCCACTGAGAAACATAAGCTAAACTTCAGTTCATCCAAGTAATATTAGAACAAAAACTCTATTACGCAACACCAAAACAAATGTTCTTTTTCCACCATTACCTTTTTAAGAACATTCTCATAACTAGCCTTGCTGATTAACGAGAAAGCCACAACAAAAACGTCTGCTCCCCTATAACTCAGTGGTCTAAGTCTACTGTAGTCTTCTTGACCTTCAAAACAGAGCAGCATATACCAAACTCAGAGAGATAATAATCCATTAGAAGCAAGCAGGCTACGAAAAGAGCAACCCAATTTTACCAGCAGTGTCCCATAATCCCAAGTTGACAATATGCCCATCCACAGCCACATTAGCACTGAAGTTATCAAAAACTGTAGGAATATAATCCTGCCCAAAACAAAACAATTACAAATTCATAACACAAATAGAAGAAAAACACTTGAAAAATGATGATTTAGGAAGATGAACTCACAGTAGGGAACTTGTTACTGGTGTAACAGATGAGCATACAAGTTTTCCCAACAGCTCCATCTCCAACAGTGACACATTTAACAAACCTTGAAGCACTCATCTTTTTGGTAACAGAAGAATATACCCAAACCCCCCCAAAGCCTCAAAATAGGGTTTGAAGAAAAAGTAAACAAAAAAACAAAGATGAGAATAAGAAGAAATAAGAATGTGGGTATCTTGGTGAGTAAGTTACACAAGGCATTCTCCAAGTTTCAAGGGAGAATTGCTTATAAAAAGTGAAGACTGAAGAGAGAGAGAGAGAGAGAGGCTTGTGGTCAAAGAATCACCTTGCTTTTTTGACCCTTGCAGGGATTTTCAAATCCCAAACGAACAGATTGAGCTTTTAATTTGAAATACAAATGAATGAATGGCATTGATAAAGTGTTAAATTGGCTGGCTTCCAACACAACAGTTGGCTAATATTTAATTCACCATTAGAACAAAGTGGGTGAGAAATGAAGAAACACTGCAGAGTCTCTCAATTATTTATTTGTATTATTTTCTGAACGAATTAAGGAGCCCTGAATTTTGGGATTGAGACTGATAATAATAATAATTCTCCTGTTCTGCTTTAATTTGAACATTTTTTTTTATGCCTGTCAATACAATATATTATTGTTTGTTGTAGTACAAATAGGGAGCTTTGTGCATGCACTATTAGTAGCAATTCACCAAAACTTTGCATAAAGTGTTCTTAAAAGAGCCCTCTTTTCTTTTATTGGAAAATAATATATATATCTTTTTAGTTTAGAGTAATTTTTATTCCTTCCTCACTCTCTAAAAATGTTACTTTTTAGTCTATAAGTTTTAACCTTGCTTTTCTCTCTCTCTCCAAATACTTACTTTTTGCATTTTGTCATAATGTTTACTAATTAATTAAAAAAATTATAATTAATTAAGTTTTAATATTAATTTCTTAAGTTTTAATATTTTTCCTTTAAACTAAACTTAAAATTTTAGAGGTTAAAGCTAAACCCTTAAATTTGGTGTTTTGAAAAAAGTCGAGGTTAAAAATACAAATCTGAAAATCTAAGATCAAAATAAAATAAACCTTATATGTTAGAGATAAAATTGTATCATTTTGAAATCTAAGTATTAAATAGAAATCAAACTCAAAAATTAAGAACTAAAATTGCAACAGTTTCTAAATTTTAAGAATAAAGAAAAAATAAATTTACTGTTTTGTTTTAAAAGGTTATTTTAACAATACTGTTTTTAATAGAAAAATCAACTGCCAAGTGCCTAAGATAAAATCTCTATTGTTGACATCAATTACAATTTGTTCTTACAATCTAAAAATTATAATAAATTTTCAGGCCCTATTACTTATACTAATTCTACTAAGTCTTACTTAAAAATGGATGAAAAAATGAATATTTATTAAGTTAAATGTGAAGGTTAATCTAGATGGTCGACTATCAAATTATACGATTGTTTGGTTAAGTATGAAATTCAACCCAAAGGGTTGGTCATGAAACTATCAAGTTTCTTCGAGAGACCAACCTAGAGGGGTGGCCATAGAAACCATGAGTACGAGGTCCAACTCATAGGAACAACCATAAGATTGAAGAAGGCACCCCTACGAAAGAAGAGATTAGGCCTAAGTTGTACTTTTGAAATTTTCCACATGCTTAACTCATTGGTGGAATAAACCTACAAAACCTATTTCTATATAATTGAAAGGGCTCATAACAATCATAACAATTAATATACACTAAAATACATATGAACTTCTATACTTTCTGGCTCTCTCTAAATGGTCAAAGACTTGATCGTCGAATAGTTGGTGGCAAAGCACCACAATTGTGGACTTTTTCTATATTGCATGTTATTTTATGGAGTGTTTGTTTGATGATTTGTTTAAATTAATTATATTTAGATATTATTTAACTTTATTTATTTGTATGTTAGAAAAATTATTAGAATTTCACGTGGTTTTTGATGTACTAATCAGCTATGAAATGGAATTTATTCCATGAAGATTTAGGTAGGTGGTATTTTTTTAAAAAAGAAAAAAAAAGAAGCAAAGCTTGTAATGTAAATTCATTTATGTGTGTTTAATTTAAAATGTGATAAATTCTCCCGCCCACTCAATTTGAAATAAGCTTTTTATACACTAAAAAAAAAATTCAATCTTCTTCCCTAACAATGTTGTGAATTTTTAAAATTATTATCCGTAAAATAATAAAATTCAAAATTTTGCCAAAATCTATTCACCTATCGGATTTGATTCTCAACAAAATTTTACAATTTTAAGTTTTAGATTAACAACTAATATATTCTAAATTACTTTCCTCTTAGCTAATCCTTTACTTATATATATTCCATGGTAGTTTTTCTTTTCGATATCTTTCTTAAAACTAAAATTATGTGTTCCAATAAATTTTCAAAATCAAACATAACAACTAAAATACAATAGCTTTAAACCTTTAAGTTTGCGGGATATATATGTTTACTCAATTAATCAAAACAGGAGTTGGGTTGGTTGATTTTGAAACCTAAAACTATTTGTGTGCATTGATACAGCTTGCTCATATTTTAGCTGAGGATTGTTAGCTATATATAGTTTTATCCCATTCAATAAGTTTCAAGCACATATATACAACATTTTAAAAGTTTAAAAAGGAACTTGACATGAACTAGAGATTGTGTCTTCCATTCACATGTAAAAAATGTTGGTGTTAACGTTTGGTTGCTTGAGAGTCATATATCTATTGAACAAAGGTTCTGTTAAAAATAGAGGCCAGGAGATGGGTGTTATCTCCTCAGCACACAAAGCTATGATGAACCGACAGTCTTCTATTGTCTCTTCCCCTATCCGAGTGGTTTACTATGGCTATGTCTCGTGGTTTTGTGGCTGTGTCTGTTTTCCTAAAAAGAAAGTCTCACCATTGGTGTATGAATGCCAAAGAGCTTTTACGCAAAGCCCTAGAAGGAAAACAAGTACGCCTGAATCAAAAAGCTGCCCTGCATCCCCATCTTTGATTATTAACTAAAAGGAAAATAGTGTGCTTTTTCCAAGGCATCACCATCAAAATGTTGAACTTTAACAACACATTTTCCTGGTAACAGAACCACATCCTCCTGAAATATACCCAAATTCAACACACACACATCCTATACCACCACACAATCTTAGAGCAGTTAAAAGACAATAGCCAGAAGTGCATAAAAATATATTCATTATTCGTGCAAGGGAGCCATAAACATCTAATGTCACAAAACCACAGTTCGATAGAAGATCCACATGGGCTCTGCTCCTTATCATAATAGTTCATCAGCTAGAAAATACATAGAAGGCCAAACATACAACTAAAAGATTGGAGTCAATCAAAGAGCCTTGAGGATGTCCTCAGCTCCGGAGACTGTAAATTCTCCACCGGACTCGATATTTGCAGCTTTGACCCTGAGACTATCAACTAAGAGAGAGAAACGTTTGGATCGAACGCCAAGTCCCTTTTCTGAAAGATCGAGCTCCAGGCCGAGAGCGTGTGTATATGCTGCAGAGCCGTCTGCAAGGAACTTGACATGCTTGTTCTCAGGGTAAGTCTTGGCCCATGCCTTCATCACAAAGGGGTCATTGACTGCATCCAACAGAAACAAAACTATCATTACCTAACATATAAAAAATCTGTAACTCCGGAGTTTATTAGCTAAGTTCTTTGAAAATTATTTGACAAAAGAAACTTGTTGACTAAGATGTTTCAGAAGAACAAAGAGATAAAAAAAATTTGTTTAGGGTGCTCTCATCAACCCTTTAAACTATAATATTGACGTACAACGACTAATTTAATAACAACCTCGTTAATTTTGGCTTAACCTTTCACGAAAGGCCATGTTCAGTATCTTGCATATACAAGTCAAGTCAAGGGTCAATCTTTTTCTTCCATTTTTTTTTTGGGAATATGTATAGATGATCAACTCCATAAAACTAAGGAGATGTTCTATTCATTGAAGAACAGAATCCAAATTAAGTGTTTGAGTTGAAACTCTCCCTAAGATCTATACATTGTTCCCGCTCATGGTTTGACCAATAAACAAATAAGGAGAATAAGCATGTAATTTTAACAATTTGATCATCATTTTGACCAGAAAGGGCAAGCATATCAATAAAGCTAAATAGAATTGTCTCATTTCAAGGTTGAGAAATAGCACAAAAAAAGTTTTATCCTTCACACTTGCTTCGCTAGGTACATCTTGATGCCAGACCAAAATAAGATAAAAACCTTTCACTTCTTTTGATAGCACCTCAAATCACCAACTTTTTGGGTTTTCTAACGGAAATCTCGGCCACAATGAGGACTGAATGGAATAAAAAATGGAGAGAGTAAAGAAGTGAAAGTTTTGGTTCATTGTCAATGCTATATGTATGGTCAGTTTTTCTCGAGGAGGGAAAGTCGATCACCCTATATTTCCTTATTTAATTTTTTTTAATAAAAAACCTCACATTTATCTTTTGTCCAAAAAAAATCTCAAAAACCTCTTCAATTTCTCAACAACTCCCAAATCTTAATTAGAAAATCGAAACAATAAAATCTTAACAACTTTCATTTCGTAAGTCCTACCTTGGTCTAGTAATTTTCACGAGAATAAAATAGATAGTTCAAATGTGTCAAAAGTTTTGTTTTGGCCTTTTTTTTTTTTTTTTTTAAAAATGATTTTAATACATTCTTGCTCTGTAGGTTAAGAAATAAAGGCATTAGGAATGGAAAATACTTCAACTCATCCTTCTAGTGGAAAAACACACCAATAGCACAGACTCATAAAACTCCAAATAGTGGCAGTTCCTAGAATGACATAACACAAACCAACATTCACAGAGATCAAATTTCATTGATCAAACTTCCAACCTGCGATAATTTACATCTAGAGAATTAAAAAACAAGGAATCAGTAATTGTTCAAACCCTATGTAGATCACTAAAACTATCACAAAATGTAATTTGAAGTTAAATTAGAGAAGCATACCGCTAATTAGTAGAATCTCATCAATGCCCTTCGCCTTAAGTTTGTCACCACTCTCAATAAACCCCGGTACATGCTTCATACTGAAACCAAACAAGTTATTACTCGACGAAAGTTTAAAAAAGACGAACCCCAGAAAGATCCACAAGAAAAGAAGCAGAAATTGGAATCCAATAGCTCTGGGATCGGATGATCTCAAAGAAGAGAAGCATAGAGGGGTATACCTGCAAGTAGGAGTAAAAGCGCCGGGTACTCCAAAGAGAACAACCTTCTTGCCGGAGGCAAGAGAGTGCATGGAGGCTTGTTGAAGCTGATCATCTTGGTCGAAGTAAGCCAGGGTGCCGTCAGGCAAAGTATCTCCAACAGCAATGGGAGCCATTTCACGTGGATTCGGATGACTAGAGGTGAAAAGAAGTAAGGGAGAGGTGTGAATTGTGTGGATTTACAATAGAGGCAGATGGTTACTTATAGTGATGGAGTGACCCAAAGAAAAGCGGACTTCAAGCAATCTGTTTAACTCTATTTCATTCTACATTTGATTCCGTTACTATCTAATTTTGGCAACTTACGTTTTTTTTCTTCTTTTTTTTTTTCATTTTTGATTTGTAATTCTTATGTTTTATATTTTGCTAAATTTGACTATTTTTTCATTTTACTTTTCATACCATTACGTAATATCAATTTCAAATTCTCTATATTCCTATGTACTTCCTATTCAATAGAAGAAGTGTTTGTTAAAATATGATTAATGAAACATTATGATGTGAAATTTCTTAATCCAATATATCTCTAATATCAATTATGGTAATTAGGTTGTGTAGGACGAGACATTAGAGAACATATGTCCTAATGTTAGTGTTTCGAGAGTGTGGAGTTTATGGATGTTTGCAATCTATGGTGTTGGGTTATTTTAATTTGGAGTCGACAATGGTTTAGTACTATTGGTTTAGTTTATTTTGCAAATATGAGATATTAAGGACTTAGTTTTTTTCTTTTTCTTTTTTTTGTTAATTGCATATGTGAGGTTGAAGTTTACTATAATTTCAATGTTAATATAAAAAAGACATTTGATATTTGTTGTGATAATGGACTACAACTGAAGAAAGAAGGTGTTGTTGAGTAAAAAGAAAGAAACTTATGTAAAATTGTACTTGCTCGACCCATCCTAGAAGCTTGAAGTTGGTTGAGGACTTTAAAAGTTTTGAAACATAAATAGAAAATAGAAGTTGTTAAACTTTTCAAGGAGTTCATAGTGTGTAGAACCCAAGCGAATGTGACTAAATACATGAGTTGAGGCAAGGATGCAAGATGCTGAACATGTAAGTTACTCAAAGAATGGATGCACTAGTTTACTCAAAGAATGGAGATCTTAGTTTAAGGTTCATTTTGGCCATTGCGTGCTTTCTTGAATTGCAACTAAGAAAGGAGTTGTATGTTTTCATGATAAAAAGGAAGAATACATCAAAGATGTATTGAATTTTACAAATATCAATTACTCTGGTTAAGTGACTTACATGTTAACATCATCACCAATTTTATTTGAAGTGTACTTTGTGTTTGGTGCGTTATTGTTAAGAAATTTTGTTTGCAACTATGGGCAAGAATTAATTAAAAAAAAAACTTTTGAAAATATGGAGAGTTTTTCATAAAGCGAAATTGTTGAGCTTATGGTTTATCGGTAGTGTTGAAGGATCAAGTAAATCATTATCATGACAAAGGTGTTCAAGAGCAACCATGGAACTTAATAATGAACTTGTGAAAAATAATTCAAGACTAAAGCTAGTTTTGTAGAGTTGGGAATAAGCAACCTTTCGAGACACAAGTTTCTAAGGTGGGGAGATTGTAGTAGGGGGTGATCATCAAAAATCGCCACAAAAAACTAACTCAATCAATTTACAAGAGGAGAAATCGATCATTGACCGCACAACAGTTTAAATTAATCAACCTAATAACTAGTTGATTTCAGTCAGTTCGGTTTTCCTAGTCAAGATGAAGAAAGAAGTGAAATCTCAAGACTAATATCAGTGTTTCTTGACCAAGATGAAGAAAGAAATGGAGCCTCAGAGTTAGTTTTGATGTTTCTCGATCGAAAATGAATGACAAAAAGCTTTAGAGATTGAGTCATCAGGCTAATCCGATGCTTGTTCGGCCGAGATGGAAGACAAATAAGTTAAGAAGCCTAGAACTCGGGCCATCTCAGGGTCAAGTTCGGTCGAGATTGAAAATAGAGAAGTTACATTGATAATGCAATCCTAATCCCCAATACAAAGATCCAAACTATTAACATAGTAAAAACTTTTGAAATAAGAAACTAACACTTCATTATACTAATTTAGATCAACCAAAAGAAAGTTAGGATTAGATAACCTCTTAGATCAAAGATCTAAAAACAAGGTCTGAAAATCTTGTTCTAAATTGAGTCACTCCATAATCAAACTTAATCAAGGTTAGATTGAATGACTTGCATGCATTCTATCACAAGAATTGCAAATTAAGGGAAAACTCTCAAATGAGATTTTAAATTGCATTCATAAAAAATCTCTTTAAGTTCTTTGAAGGATTTCTCTTGCTTTTCTCCCCATTCAAAGGCAACTTGCTTTTTCACTAAATCATTCAATGATGCAGTTATAGTACTAAAGTTTTTTATGAATCTTCTATAGAAGCTAGCAAGACCATAAAAAGTCCTATCCTCATTTGCATTTTTGGCTGTTGGTCATTCTCTAATTGCCTTAAGTTTCTCTTTATCTACTTTGACTCCATTTTTACCCCCTATGAAGCCAAGAAAGTTAACATTTTCCATGCAAAAATTACACTTGCTTAAGTTAAAATAAAACCTCTCTAGTCTAAGTGTAATTAAAGTTACCTAACATGCTTCTCATGATTAATCAAAGTCTTTGAATAAATCAAAATATCATCAAAGTAAACAACAACAAATGTTTCCAAAAATTCTCTTAAAACATGATTCATTAAACACATAAATGTACTAGGAGCATTAGTTAAACCAAAAGGCATAACAAGCCATTCATACAAACCAAATTTAGTTTTGAAGACAGTTTTTCATTCATCCCCTTCATGCATTCTAATTTGATGATATCTGGACTTCAAATCAATTATTGTAAAGAAACATGAACCATGCAATTCATCAAGCATATCAACTAGTCTGGAAATTGGATGATGATACTTTACAGTGATTTTGTTGATGGTCCAATAGTCCGCACACATGCACCAAGTTCCATCCTTCTTTGGCACTAATTAAATCGGTACAAAACATGGACTTAAACTTTCGCGTACATACCCCTTCTCCTTGAGCTCCTCCACTTGCCATTGAATATCTTTTATCTCAGTTGGATTTTCTCTATAGGTTGGCCTATTTGGAATGGTAGCCCGAGGAATCAACTCTATCTTGTGCTCAATACCTCTAATAGGTGGTAATCCTTTAGGAGCTTCATCTTGAAATACTTTTTCAAATTCCTGCAAAAGAGATTGAAACACACTAGGCAAAAACAAGTTGTTAACATTAGAGGTCAAAAACCCTTCCTTATACCGTACAAAGATTGATTTTTGGAAAAACATTGCCCTTCCCACTTTTTTTCACTTTTGCCAAACAACTCACCTTACCTCTTTTTTATTTTATTTATTTATTTATTATTTATTTTGCTTTTCACTTTTCACTCTACTTTTTTTTTCTTGTAGATTTTTATGTAACTTTTCGCTCGACTCTTTTTTTTTTCTCTCTCTAACTTTAATTGATAAGAAAATACATCCTTCGAACATAAAGGAACATGAGTTATTTTTTCTCCATCTTTTATAAAAGAATACCTATTTAAGTACCCATCATGGTTCTTTTGTTTGGACAATCACGAGCAACTGTTTACTTTAATATTTAGAAGTTTATGAGTATTGATAAAATTTGAAATTAGATTGAAAATGGTAATTTAGTTAGATATGTTAAAGTTTGAATAGAAAAAATGATAATAAATATGAGTTAATTAAAGTAATTAAGATGTATATAGTTGAGTGAGTAAATTGGAAAATTTAAGAATGAAAGGGAAAAAGAAATTGTTAGTTTGAAAGGTTAAGAGCGTAGGAGGAGGACCGTTGGAATGGGTGTAGTCTTCAATTGTTCTCATTTATTTAATCTCTTTTTCTTGTAGTAAATTAATTTATTATTGTAAATGAATATACATTATCGAAATTACAAAATCACCCTCCACAATGTTGACTTTGAATTGTTCACTTCAATATTTTGAAATTTGAACCCCAACATGTAAACAAAATACTATTTCTTTATTTCTTTATTTATTTATGTTTTTAACAAAGAAAAAGGATAGTCACTAATTTCTTTATTTTATCATTTCAACCCAGAAAAAGAATACTCACATTTTCTTTATTTTTATGAATTTCTCAAAAACTTTATGAATTGTTTTTTCAATACGAATAAAATACTAAGGTTAAAAATGTAATATTGGAAATAGAAATAGAAAGTAAAATTCGAAGAGTTGAAGCATATAGAGTCGAAACTTAAGGATAAAAATAATAATTTTATATTAATTAAGAAAAATAATATCGAAAGATAATCTCGAGGCGGCTGTTCATAAATAATAAATTCACAAAGTTGAATGGGTACATGTTTAGTAGGCCATCTTCAATTATGTTTTCAAAAACTATTTTCCAAATTTTGTAATACATTATAAAAACAATACAAATTTGAGTTTTTTTTTTCAACGCCTTATAAAACAATTTCGAAAATATAAAAAATTTACATCCCACTATAAAAAAATATAAAAAATGTCCACAATTAATTGATTAGATTTGGCTACACAATATTAAAACAACAAATATATTATGTTAGGCTATCAACTCAAATATTTTTCTTAAATTAAAATATGTTTTAATATAGTATTATTGTAAATCAAAGCTTTGTTTACTATTACAATAATGGTAGATAGATTGTCTAATTTAATTAAGTTAAAGTTGAATTTAAGGTTTGCAAGTTAAAGGTAAACTTGATAAGAAAGGAAAATTAACTGAGTAGTATAAGATGAATATTTAACTTGGAAGAGAATACAGAAAGAGAAAAGTGGGTTAGTTCAGATAAATAAAAGGAAAGGAGAAAGATATGACATAGGTGCATGAGGTGGCAGAGATATTTACTTGTTAGGGAAACGAAATAAAGAAGAAGAGAAAAGGAAGAAAGATGAAAAGAGAAGCAAAAGAGCGAAAGATGTTGCAATTTTTTACAAAGTTTATGAACCAATCTTAAGCTGAATCTGATGAGAAAGTGATGGAAATTGGAAGGGAAGACAGACCACTGGTTTTACATTCAAATTTGGAGAAAGCTTATTCAATTTTTTTCACTATTCTTACAAAGAACGTTTGAGCCGAAAGTGATTGAGCCGAAAGTGATTGGCAATAGGTGAAATTTCACGTGGAAGCCGAGGGTTGCTGGAAATTGTGAATTAGGAGTAGTTTCTCTTTCAAGGGAATTCTAGTAACATACCCATTAGTTTTTAGATCATCAAACCTTCAAGTGAGTTGTAGAAGATTTAAAAACAAATAGTTTAACGTAAATTTCACTCCATTTGATATTGAAGTTGGGAGTTTAATATGGAACTAAAATCGAAAAATAGAAAATAATTACGAATAACGAAATAAGTGATAGTTAATTGAGATTTCATGAGTTTATGTTATAATTATACCATATGTGTAATGGTAGATTTAGTTAAATCCCATAACTTTGTATTACTATTATCGTGCAAATGTAACTATATACTAGTTAATTATTAAAACATAGCTATGTTAGTGGATAAAAATAAGCTTTTTAATGAACAAAAAGAAATCAACTAAACCATATAATTCAATTTGCACAAATACTCAATATTAGAAAACAAACGGTATTTGCAAAAATAGTAGAAACAAAGTTCAATCCACATATACAAAATTCCCTCGTTATTGATATATATTTGATATACTTGAGACACATATGATACACTTGTTATTTCTTGATACTCTTTTGTTAAACTTGATGCATCATGATACTCTTTAATACACTCGATATCGTTTAATACATCTTATACTCTTTGTTACACTTGATTCTTCTTTATACATTTGACACCTTATAGGCCTTGATATACTTAAAGGCTTCATTGATAAGTTTGATACACTTGATGCACGTGATCATATGTGTTTGATACACTTGTTGTACTACAAATACACATAGTATTCTTCACTTATATACTTGATTGATTATATACACTTGATATGCTAGAAGTCTACTTATACACTTTATATAGTATTGATATACACTTGTAAACTTGGTTGATATACTTGATAATGATTCACTTTATTGATATGCTGATATATTTTAGTAATATATTGCTAATATACTTGATAATGATACGTACTTAGTTATATCCTTCATATATTTAATAATACTATAATGAACTGCATAAAATTGAAAAAAAAATGAAAATCATGTAATACGTATATCAATCAACTAATACATATAATATAAGTAGGTCAAAATATTGATACAAAGTAAAATCAAAACAAAATCAATGTTAAAAAATAAAACAAAACCATTTGAAATCAAATTCAACACAAAATATACATCAAAGAAAATAAAGAATAATCACAAACAAAACTAAATTACTTCGATCTACAACCATAATATTTTATATTGCAATTAATGGCCATTGATATCTTAAAATCAAGATTAAGATCGAAAGAACAAATTGTTTTTTTTTTATAAGAAAGTATTATTAAAGCGTTAAAGAGTGAGAGAATAAATAAGGAATGATTAGAACAATAAAAAGGATAGAAGAAATAAGTTATTGAAAGATAGTTTGAGAATAAAAATAACAATATTCAAATCAAAATGTTTTAATTCGAATTTAAAATAATAAATTAATAAGATAATGAAAATTGTGAAGATATATTATAATTAAAATCATACAAGTGATATATAAATTAAGAATTGAATAATCTAAAAGCATTTTTTTAAAAAAATTAAAATGCGATAAACAAATCTAAGGTTGAATAACGTACATATTTTTAAAAAATTAAATATATTAAAACAGATCCAATACCATGAATATTCTAATATTCAAAACAAAGGAAAATTTGACTGATTTACTCTCCATTCAGTGAGGTTAAAATCTCAAAATACATTGCATTTCAATCATTCCACTACTTTATCCATGATTTCGTTAAGTTTTATATTTCAAACTACTCAAAATTAAAATTCACATTATATATGAATTACATTCAATATGCTACACATAACCTCTAGCCCTCTCAAAGAGTTAGAGGTTACTTGTTCTTGTGATATCATACCTTACATTTCCATATATTTCCATATATTTCCATATTTAAATGTTCTTGAAATCTCCTTCTTAGGTTGGCTACCTAATATATTCACTCTAAATTTAATGTGCGATGTCTTTTTCTTTTTCTTTTTTTCGTTTTTGAAGCTCAACTGTAAGAAATATAAATATAGTCAGTATCATTATACTGAGTTTTGAGTTCGACTACAATTATATCTACTCTAAATTTACAAGAGAAGCTTTTCAATGGTTGATTGGTTCGGTTTCTTGGCTCATCCATGGCTGCACCACCTAAAAGTATTCTCAGACTTGACTGTACATACATTTCTCAAGAAAAATACATCACATATTTCTTATGCATGATTAAAGAATTAGTTGAAATAATTATAATTAAGTAAAAACTTATTTATTTTTACACTTTTGTATCAAAATCACACTGTTTAAGATTGTTTTAGGCCATTCCTCTTTTCTGTCACAATCCCCAGCCCTACAAGAAAACAGGAAGTTACCAATTGTTAGCAAATATAGTAGAATTTAGCATTTTCAAACTTACAAATACAGTAAGATTGGAGAGTTTATGTTTCTAAGTAGTTAACATGTCCGAGATAAAAATGTACGTCCATCCGAAATAGAAAGTATTCTCTACCTGAATCCGACCATCTGACGTTCCAATTACCAGGACTTCCTCCCTTTCGTCTAATGCCATACAAACAATCTTGCAGTTTCTACCCATTTGAAGTGTGTCAATTTTGTTGTGCTTTTCCCTGCTCCAGATTTCAACCATTCCTCCTTTACCTCCTAAGTAAGTTAGATCTGAACTTACAGCCATAGACCTTACATCCAGTGAAGTTGTCAGCGATCCAATCATCCCGTAGTTCGATGTACTCCAAATCTTTTTGAAATGAAAAACTTTGATATTATTTATATTATGTATTCAATCAAATCAGATAGAGAGTCAAGGGAATGTGTGAAAGTTAACTGAGTACCTTCACAGCTGCTCCATCCAAAGCAGTGCTGGCTGAAAATAACTGTTCGTCGTAAACTTGAAGTGCCTGGATTGGATTGGCCTTCCCCAACAGTTTTCTGGAACCACTGTGGATGTAACTTAAAGTGCCTGTAGCCAAATCGACCTCCTAATAGATCATGAAAACACATCGTTAAGAACACTGACACAAGAAACAAAACACTTCATGAAAAGATTGAAGAAAAAAGAGTACCTGGATGCTACTATCATGGCATCCACAGAAAAGTTTTCCACCCACAAGATTCAAACACTTGACATGTTTACTTGAGTTTAGTAACTTTGATTCCCCACCCCACGAATAAACCTAGCCAATATTTGCACGAGTCAATGACATGACAACCTTCTACTGAATAAAATGCAAAAAATGAAATTTGGTGGTTTTCATAAGGTATTTGTCTATTTGATGTGATACCCTGATACCAGCTCCATGTGGGATGAAGCAAGCAACTGTCTTTGAAACAACTAAGTTATGTATTTGATCCTTCACGTCGTGAAGTTGTATGCACTGGATTGTATCACTTCCGAGAGACCATACCTGCTCATGAAAAAATATGGTTTTTAAAGTGTAGTTCGATGCACATAAGAGAGAAAGATTGATGTGTAAGCACCTTAATGGTCTTGTCTAAAGAGCCACTGTATAGTTTCTCTTCGAATTCCAAAACTACTAGACTGGTGACTCCCTTAGAGTGCTCTTGAACTTCATGTATGAGATGAAGATTAGTCCCTCTAACGGCCCAAACCTTCAAAAATTAAAGCCAACCAAAAACACCGTTATCAGAATCAGATAGCACCAAATACAAAAAGGGAATAAGAATCTGTCCAAGAAACTCCGTTGAATGCTGTATTTATAACCAGTGCAGACTCACATTATTGGACTATGACACAAATTATGTAAGATTAGAGTAGTTAATGGCCATTAATCAATGAAAGATTCAAATATGAAAAAGCATCTTGATACGTGAACCTGTAACCAGTTCTCAGTAGTTCTCGACTTTAAAGATGATTAAATCCAGGAGAAATAACAATAAATAATATTGACAAAGAAAACCTTGGATCCACAAATATTAGACATTTGGCAAAATTTGTGAAAGATGTTTCCATTATATGAATATTAGAATATGCGATCAAAATAAAGGAAGAATAGCTTTGTACCAAATAACAAATATTACAGTCTGTCAGAGATATTATCTCAATGGATCAATCAAGAACGGTCGAGGATGAATTTAGACCAACAAAAATGATGGTTGTTACTGGGTAAAGATACCTTGATTCTTCCATCTGAATGGCCAGAGATGATCTTGTCTTTGAAATAAGCAATTGATAGTACTTCTCCATTTGTACTGCAATCTACTTGAAACAGTTCTTGATGACACCAGAATTCCTACATTAGAACAAGGATATGAAATCATTTCATGGTTCTATAGTTAGCTGGAATAAGACACCAATATACCTTTTTATTTTTTTAAAAAAGACGTCAATAGGTGTAACTAACTTACAGAAGTCAAGTCTTGTTCCTCACATAGAACTTTTAGCATTTCAAAGGCCAACGGTGTTGATCTCTTAAGTTCCCTGAGACCTCTCATAATATCTTTCATATTGGAACTAAGGCACTGCAGTCCATCTGAAATTCAAATAGCAAGAAACTAATGTACGTACACATCTAAACAATCAACAGAAGGTATCGTGCACTGCAGAAAATATAAAACATTCATACAGGAACACTTGTTCTTGTTTCAGAAGCTACTACCTACCTGGTTCATGTACGAAACTGTTTATTGCTAGCAAGCCAAGTGTTTTCTCTTCCACATCTGTTGTCGTTGTGAAAATGGATAAGAAGTGATCAAGCAAGCAAACTCGAGCAGTTTCTAAAATCCCTGTGTCTGGAAGACTCCTAAGCATATGACTGAGCCATGTGGCAGAGACAAAGCATGCTGAAAATAGCGCTGCAAATTTGCTATTCAAACCTTTTGCCAATGGTTCAAAGAGCAACCCAAAGTCATGGCTTATAAGTACAAATGCCATCTTTCTTTCCCATTCATCAGCTGCCCTCTCTTCTTCCTTTTGTGCAAGTTTTAAGGAAAGGAAATTATTTTTCGAGTAATAGAATATAGAACCGCGTATGATTAATGGAATTAGCTAGCAACTTGTAAGCCAGACACAGAAATCTGAGTACCGACAAAATGTCCAAAATTTATAGAATGCTCACCCTTGTGAGTTCCACTTCTCCTGGAGCACTTCTAATAGTATCTCTTTGAATGGATTTCCTGTGACCTTTAGTAAATCCAGCACGTTCAAGAAGAAAATACCTAGTCAAGGGTCGTCCAGATGTGCTAAACCTTCCTTGTAAAGACATTATCGTCTCAGCAGCAGAAATTTGGGTACTTGGGAAGTCGGAATCTCCAAGGCATGAAATAAGAATATCCATTGCCTCTTCACGATAGATACTCATCTTTCGCGGTTCCACCTATAAATAAGTATGATAACATTGTATTTAGTAGGTATGACAAACATAGTGCTTTAGAAGTAAAAGAAATCTGCTTCACCAGCGAATAAACCTGCCCATTGAACTAGAAGAACAGCATGTTAAAGAAAGATTCGAAAGTTCAATGTACCTAGCTACAACAGAAAATGGGATACTCATACCAAGACATCAAGTTGTAGCAGAAGGCCAGCCACCACAGGGGATTGATCTCTTCTGGCAGTTTGTAAGTATATCAAGAGGGAGTGCATAGTGCTATATTCACCTCCATCCTTTATGTTTTGAAGAATTTGTTCGTTAAAAGTTCTCCTGAAAAGAAAGAAGGATAACAATCATTATTGCAGGACTTGTCTGAGTCTATTGGATTTACCCACAAGACATTGCTGAAAAAGAAAGATGTCTGGACAGTGACCAGAAGAACATACCTATTTAACTTAACTAACTCAGAGAGAAATGTAATGATCTCGAATTGTTCGTGGTTACTCACTTCTATGAAACTCTCCAAAACCAAAGCTAAGTCAGCTGTATCAGCTATGATATTTCTGCACCTCCCATCCTCTTGAATGCATCGTAACAAGATCCCAACTGCAGAAATCCTCTCCTCTACCTGTTTTGCTTTCAAACTACCTATAATACATTCAATTGCATTTTCAGCAAGCACAACAACAGCAATCAAAGAACCTTCTTTACTCTTTCCCAAAATCTTTCTAAGTAAAATCACTGCAGCAGATTTATGGCTTAAACGCATCTTATTCACATCTCTTTCATTCTTCTTAATAGCATTCAAAAGAGAACCCACCATGTCCATCTCTTGTAAACTCTGGCTGGAAAGTCCTAACTGATATATCAACACAACAGCCTCCATGAAACCTCCTTTGAAAAGAGTCACAATGCAATCCACATCCGATTCGACCCGGGAGAGTGTTTGAATCACAGCAGCATCCTTGAATCCCAGCTCTGATAAAAGAAAGATTGCTGCACTCAAAACCTGTTCATTTACCGAATTGACAAGGATCTCAACAAGTCCATTGATTACGGGAGGTTTCAACAACATAAGTTGTATATCCATTTCCACATTCTCTTCCAACCAGAACCTCTCTACACAAAGCACAGCAGCTTCTGCTTCCTCCAAAACTTCAGAAGCATAGAGATTAACAATTGCACGCCTCACCTCCTTCATGCCTCTATCAATGGAGGCTTGACTTATGACACTAACAGGTGAAGTCAAAACAACCAATGGGTCGGCTTCATCAATAGGTTTATCCAAAGCAAAATTGGGATTCTCTTCAAGCCAGCTCGCAATGAGGCGTTTGAGCACATAATTGGTTTTGGGAAGTTGGGTATTTTCCAGCTTTTGTCCAGTGATTGGACAAGTTGAGTTCCCTCTCTCAAGCCATTCCTGAATTGCACTGCGCTCATAAGTTTGACCCGTCTCCAAAGTCACTGGGTCATAAAAGATGTTGCAAGTTATGGGACAGACAAAGTCCTTAGAAGGTGTATTATACCTTTCGCCACTTTCCGGTGAGGCATTGCCGGAATCCTCCATAGCAAAATCCAACTCCGCTGATTTGGTTCCTGATTCTTCCATGGACGTTATGGTCTGTTTTAGCTTCTGGGTCTCGAGTATAGAGTCAAACAATGCTGTTTTGCCGTCATTTTCCTAAAGACAAACAAAGGGAAACAAATATTTTCAAAAGGGAACAAATGGGTAGTGTTTTTTCTTTTTCCTTCTTGTTAACATCGATTCTTCGTTTTACCTCGATTTTAGAAGAATCGTCTTGAGCTTGGGCAGCCGAATTGAAGATAGAAAAGGTTTTGGACCCACTGGAAGATTCTTGCTCTCCGTTGAAATTGAGTGGTCCGGGAATTCGGGAAGAAAGAGACGGCGATGGTGGCGGCGACGGCGACGGCGACGGCGACTTTGACTTGGTGGCACTGTCGACTTCAACAAGCGAGACAATTGGATCTTCTTCAACCCAAACTGGCTACGGAATGCGAAAGAGGAGAAGAAGAAAGTGAATGTCATGTTGCTTTAGATTGAAGCCGTTGAAGAAATTATAGGATTTTAATCAACAGTGAAATTTCTAAATTTGTGCATACGTGTCAAAGAACAACAATAAATGAAATCTTGAATTGTTCAATATATATATATTGAAAAAGACAAACGAAGTCTTGATTCGTTATTTCATTGAAGAGCTCTTTTGTCTTTCATTTTTTTCCTCCAAGTTATGAATTATGTGGAATGTGCATGAAGATGAGCTTCAATCTAATAATCTGGTTTAAATTTCAATTTTTTTGTTGTTGCTATTCATAACATTATCCTTTTAAAATTTGATTTTTAATTAAATTAATGAGTTTGTTTTGTAAATTTTCATATTACTTTTGGCTACAAACTTAAAAATAGTAAATGGATCAACGCGTGAACCGAAAATAATTTAATTGACTTTAAAAATAGATCGGGAAAAGGTTAAATTATAAAAAATAAGTGAAAGCCTTCGTAGTTTACCACAATACTACACTTTTCAATATTTTCAACCATCACTCTTCAAAAATGATAATATTACGGTTAGTTTTATATCAAAACAATACAAAAAATACAAAGAAGTGTCTACTACCAAAAGTTAGTTATTATAATATTATGAGTATAGATTATTTCAATTTGAATTATAATAATATAGGTTTGAAATGTAAATTAATTTAAGAAATATATATAGTAAATATTATAATAAATAATTAAAAAACGATAAATGTAAAATAGTAAAATAGTAAAACGGAGGGTATTATAAAGAAGAGCAATTAATAATATATTACATTATACCGTCCATTGGGTAAGCTTAGGTGCTCTGTTCTTAACTTGTCCTCTAGAATCTGCTCCATTTCCTTCCATTTCTCTTTCTTATTCAATAATTTTACCTTCGGACTTGCAATCCATTCACTTTCCTCTTTCCTTTCCAAAATCTTTTTGAAATGTTCCGCAAAATCTATGCAATTCCTGTCCAAAACCCTCTCGTAATTGCTTTCCAGTTCCTTCAGCTTCAAAGTTTGGTCGATGCTCAACTTCGACAGCGATTTCGTGCATGGAACCACTTCCCACCCCTCAGCCTCACTCCTTGAATATTCCCCACCACCATTCGAGGCCAACGACTTCAGGATTTTTGATCTCTGTTCGTTGAACCAATGAAATATCGGAAGAAAATGCCCGAGAAAGAGCTCCTCGAACAGAATCGGAGCGATTTCGGACCGAGCCAATGATGGGTACAAGAGGAACAAATCCAGGAGGCTAAGAGCGGAGTTGAGGTTTTGGTGCTTCAGGCCGTAGATTAGGGATAATAGAAAAGAAGAAATAGGATTTTCAGGAAGGGACAGGAGTAGCTCTTCTGCACAACGGAGAGAGGAGGTTTTGATCGAAGAGTTGTCGGCGGAGATGGCGTTTTCGAGAGCTTCAGCTGCAAGCCCTAGTGGTTTTAGGGCAATCTCGTCGGAAAGTGAAAAGTTATCGTACACGGTGGAGAGAAGGCGCTTTCGGAGGTCGGATTGAACAAGTATTTCTGAGATGAATGTAGATATATGGTGGAGAATATTCGACGCGGTGGTGAAACCAGTGTCCACCATTTCTCCGGTAACAACGGACGTCGAGTTCGAGGAAGTTAAAATTATTGATTCTGATTTGCGGCAGGAATTTTAGTGAATATTATAAATGGCAAGGCAAGTGCTGTGCCGCCCCCAGCCGGCTTGACTGAAATGTATGCATCATCCTTTTGCTGACTGATTATTTCATTGCTTAGAAGAACTTTTCAAACAATCAAAACCTTAATTATAGACAAAGCAGAAGCTTCCACATAAATCGTAAGGCCAAGCTTCTCTGTTCTTGATAGCCCACTTGGTGGGCTATAATGATTTTAACTTAATTTTGTTAGTTTTCCTGTTCATTAGGGTGGATTGATGTGTATTAGCTGTCATGGTATAGGAATGAAACAACGCTGAGAAAATTAGAGTTCCAAGTGTGTGAAGAAGACCATACAAAAGAATTGCGAGCCTTTACCTTGGCGTGTGATATATAGCGTTGTGGCACGAAGAGGTAAGTAAAAATCGAAATGGTAGAACCAGCTTAATGCAAGAAATTGATTGAATCTATTGATATAAAGAAATGACGTCGATCTAATTGCAATGAAGGGCATCTTTTGTTGAAGACAGACGAGTGCCACTACTGCAGTTATTGGTGTCAATGGAGGTCACATCGGATGTTGAATGCAAGAACTCTTTGTAAGCTTTATTGGGAAAAAACACATTGGCACTGACTCCTCTTTGCACTCTCACTGCTACAGGCACTCTTGGGAAGCAATTTGTTGAACTCAGACACCCTTCCAACTTCAATCGCTACAATCATGAAAAATGTATCTTCAAACATAAGATTCTTACGCAGATCCTGTTTGCTTGATCGAATGATGGAAATGCTATTAGGTTATTATAACAGTATTAATGTATTAGTAATAAGTTGGGGAAGTTGTTGAATTTGGATTGTTTTAGGCCTGCCTCAGATACTCAAGAAAGAAGTTTCAAGTGCCTCCAATGCTTTTATAAACTTGTACTCTTACCTTTTATATTAAAACACACAGTGATTCTGTTTTGGACTCTCATGGAATATGGAATTTTCAAAACTTGCAAATTAGAGAGAGCTTTACAATCTTCAACTGTTAGGTTGTTATGCTCTCTCCTTGTCCCTTTTTATAGGGTCAATCAAGTTTAGTTAATCTGATTACTTCCAAAACTTAACTTATCTACATCAAAACTCGGGACATGATTGTTTCAATTCTTATGGAGATAATGAGATTAGGCAGACAAGTATTGAAAATTAGAGTTTGTCCACAGAAACCCAAAAAAATATGCTGCTGTCTGATTTCAGGAGTTCCATCGATAGGGAAGATCTTTTCTGGTTGGTACCAACATTGTTTCAAAGGTTGTCTTCAAATGTCTGTCTATGTATCAACAATACTGAAGTTGGAAAATTTCAGAAAATCCACTTTTCTCATGAAATCTTGATAGGATTCGAATGGAAGTTGGTTCGTAAAGACATTAGTTTGAGTTTTTCCCTTGTCCATTGAGAAGATTTGCTTACCTGCAAGTGCCAATTCCATAGGCATGTATGAGCCCAATATCGAGGACTTGTTGCATCCTCAATTTCAAGGTGAGGATTTGCATTTCCAGCTGTTCCATAGTGAAGCACACCTTTTACTCTAAGTAGAGTTAGAAGCAGCTCCGTGGTTGTTCTTGCATTAATCTATACATGGATGGTAGGTTAATTCATGGATGTTTTTAAAATTACACATAAAACATAACGAATTATTATCTATTAATCTCAGTATGGACTTTAATAATAAGATTTATAACTTTGTTTAAAAGTTAAAACAATCGTGTCGATACCAAAAATAACACCAAACAATAAATACAATAAATTTGTGTTTTTTTGGAGGAGAGTAGCACAAAATCCTCCAAAATAGACAAAGACTAAACATGGAAGTGGTGTTGAAAACAATCCACCTTATAGTTCAAGTTAGAATCAAGTATGGATAAAACTAATGGAAATGGAAAATAGTTCAAGTCTTTAGCATTCCTCTCTTTCGCCCTCAACTCAAACATTATATAGGCCAACCCTCTGTAACTGAAGTTGACACGAACTCCCAACTTTCATGTTGCTACCGGCTTTCAATCATTCCGTTACCATTCAGGCTATTATTGCTTAGGCTCACAAGCACTGCTTTCACTAAGCTCGACTTTTAGGTAGACCTTTGGTCTAATTTCTCCCTATAGTTCATGGAGAGCATTCATTCATTTTTCTGAAGGTAATTTCTCTTTTTTATCTTACTTCATAGAGATCATTCAAGTAATAGATCATAGGATCGATGTGTCGTTCGACTCCAACATTGTCGAAATTTTGTTTCAAACTTTAGACCTCGAAATCGACAATTTCAAACAGGGCATAGATTGTACAATAATGATGACTTGGTCCTTTACTCTCTTTCTTCAGGTCCATTAACTGTGGATATGTTAAATTCTTTTTTAGGAATAAATTTAGAACTCCCGATTATGTGCACATGAGAATTTCTTTTTTAGGTGAGGAACCATCAAATCCACCCTTAGGTGAACTGCAATGTTTACTTACGGAGTTAGGCTTCCGCTCCACCTTTTTATTCAATAGATTTTAACTTATGTCAATATGGAACCCTTTCAATTATTCCCCAATTCTTACTATGCATCATTAGGTTGCAATCAAGTAAACTTGTTTCTTTCAATAGATCAAGTTAACAAGAATGCTACCTTTGAACTTGGCAAACTTCATGTCTACGTAATATTTTAAAGTTTTAGGTCTTTGATTTGGAAACTATCAGCTAATTTTTTCTTCATGGAATTGAGTCTTTGCTGATGGAAATGATATCATCAACGTAAACTATCAAAATTATATCCCACACTTTGTTAATCTTGATATCTACCTCAAAAACAAGATCCCTATCAACACATGATTTTGTTTGCTACCATCACCTCCCCCTTTCTGCCGCCCATCTCTCGTATACTCTCCCTTGTTTTGCTGTTGTGACACCCTTTCTCCCCTTTAGAGTTTTCACTTCCACCGCCCATCTCTCTCGATATCCTCTGTTTTGTAGCTACGACACCTCTCCTATATCTCTCTTGTTCAACATCGATAAATATTTTCTTCTTCACAACATGTAACATCATTAAGTGGTGTTTAACCATTAATTTATTCTTCTTGTGGATTATTAACATAGTCAACAAATGCATGAACGACAACTTGAAAAGAAGTTATATATGAAGGAGCTTTCACCCTAATTTCTTGAATTTCCACTTAACGTGGTTATAAACTTTCACTAATTATGTCACTCTCAATGAACCTTACATTTCCAATTTCAACTATTCTCGTACTGTGGTTAGGACAATAAAATATATACCCTTTTGATTTTTCTGTATAACCAATGAAGAAATCACTGATTATTCTTCAATCCAGTTTCTTTTAGTGTAGATATTATAAATTCTTACTTTCCCTTGACAGCTCTAAACATGTAGGTGCCTTAAACTAAGTTTCCTTTTTGTCTATAGTTCAAAATGTATCTTTGGAACCGACTTACTAGGAACCATGTTTAATGAATATTGAGCGATTCTTAATGCATACATCCACAAGGACATAGGTAAAGATAAATTAATAAACATGTTTCTAACCACATTCATTAATAAAAATTACGCGTTTCTGTAACATCATTTTGTTGTGGTGTTCCTGGTATTGTGTATTGAGTACATATACCATGATTTTCTAGGAATTTAGCCAATGGATCAAAACAAGTGCTTTCTTGAATTTTCCATAAATTTTATAAAATCCTTAGCATTTTCAATATTGTAATTGTAGACTTGATATTGTTTGCTATAGTCATCCGCATAAACATTAGGCTAAATTTATTTGATCTTCCTAAGCTTTATACAAAGATCTGTTCTTATCATTGCTAGCAAAAGTAAGTGTAGTAGGTTTCTCACTTAAGAGTGTTAAATCAAGCTCCAAAACTCCAAGAATATGGAATCAAATGTGTTCGCACCAATAAGAGAAATTGAGTTCATTAAACTTGATTATAGATGTAACATGCGAATTGATAGTAAGGAGAGTAGATGCTACAATTACAAAGTAAATATGATTACACATTATTGCTTTGAGAAATAAATGTAAAAATAAAACATTTGATTAAGATAGTATTAAATAATAATTAATATATACATTGAGGTTTTTCTTTGGAAGACACAATAATGTACAATATTTATACTTAACGCTATATTTAATTTCACATAATTGGTAATTTAAATGCATAAATTAGATACCTTACTTATCTTTGGATTTACTAACAACATCTAATCAAACAACTCAATCAACCACGGTAAGATTCAAAATTATAATAATGAAATTACTCAATTAAATCAAATGTTTTATAATAATGAAAATCAATACATTAATGACAAATCATTAATGTTTCATACTACCATCTCATTCATTAGCATCAAATGATATGAGTAATTGAATCAATTTTAATTTGATGTCAAAGATTTACCAATTTGGCAACTTTGGTGACTAACAAACTGTTCATAATATACACATCGTGATAAAACAAGTCCAACTAACCACGATAAGATTCAAAATTATAAACTACTAAATACCTTTGGACAATTTAATTAAATATTTTATAATAATGAAAATCAATATATTCATGATAATATCTTTATGTTTCCTAACATCATATCATTCATAAGCATAAGATAAATATGAGTAATTGAGTTAGCTTTAATTTGATATCTATTGAACTTACTAATTTGGCCACTTTGGTGACTAACAAATTATTCATAATATAGATGTCATAATAAAATAATAACAAATAATTATTTCTTTAATTTGCAAAACAATATCAATTAAAAATATATCTATAAGACTTACTAATTTGGCCATTTTGGTGACTAACAAATTACTCATAACATAGATATTGCAACAAAACAATTGCAAACATCGATAATTGACTTAACGTAACTTTAATTTGATGTTTATAGAACACTTAATAATTTGACTACTTTTGTGACTAACAAATTATTTATACTATAGATATCAAGTAAGCACAAACAAATACATGCTTTAAATTATTTGTGATTTAAACATAACACAAAATGAACAATAAAACATAATTTATTATACCCAACTTGAAATTTAAACATGCATAATTCATTATATTTTAAATGTAAGCAACTCAATCTAGAGAAAAATAGTAACATTAATGGAGTCGTTAAAAATTTAATTAATCTCCAATAAACTTAATTTGAAAAACACTAATCTTTATAGTGTGACTTGATGATATCTTTATCTTCTTTGTTTTTATTTTTATTTTTCATAATAAAAAAATAAAAGAATTTTTCATGATAAGAAGATAATTTTTTTTTCACGGTAAGAAAATAAAAGATTTATCTTTTTAGGATAAAAAGGTAAAAGATTTTTCTTCAATTTCTAAAACTTATTTGTTTTCACTAAATTTAATTTGATATCTATGTAACTTACTAATTTGATCACTTTGGTGACTGGAAAATTATTCCTACATAGATATCAAATAGGGGCAGTTGCAGATATGACAAATTTATTATAAAAAATTAGGCCCATAGCACACAATTTATACATTTGCAAATATAGCAAAATGGAAGCTCAACTCACATTTTAAATATATGAAATTACAAAGCTTCCCTTTCTTCCCTCACGCATTTTCATCTCTCGCATTATTTCATCTTCCCAAAAATTAGGGCACATTGAAAACCATTTTGGACGAAAAACTTCACAGAGATCATTTTCTTGACACACGAAATGGTAAGGTATTTCATACACTTCTATACAACCATTATTTGATTTCTTTTTCTAACTCATACACTTCTTTACAGTTTATATACTTCTATACACTTTTATTCACTTAACTCAAAACATTATTTAATTTATTTTTCTAGTATTTTATATTGTTGTTGAATACAAACAACTTTTTGAAATTGATATTTTTTTATTTTTGAATACAACAAAAAAGGGGAAAGATTGAAAAGGATAAAACGACGAAAAGAAAAATGAAGTTTGAAAAGGGTGAAAGTTCAAAAATTAGAAAAAGACAAAAAAAGAAGAAGAGAGGATCATCGTCCAAGAAAGAGGTAATTACTGAAATACCATTATATACAATTGATACACTCTATTTGTTTAATTGATAAACTGCTCATACACATACTTTTAGTTTGAAGCACTTGATATGATGTTGATACACTTGTTAAACTGTTGATACACTTGATACACTTTATGTATTGAAACACTTGATATGATGTTGATACACTTGTTAAACTGTTGATACACTTGATATTTTGTTGATACACTCAATCAGTTAAATACACTTGATGCACTAAGAGCATGATACACTTTATGTATTGAAACACTTGGTATGATGTTGATACACTTGTTAAACTGTTGATACACTCAATTAGTTAAATACACTTGATGCACTAAGCATGATACACTTTATGTGCTCTGGACACACTACTTGTTATAGTTTAATGATACACTTGATTGAATGAATCATTTTCAATTTACTTAAACAGGTTAATGTTGAAGAGAACCTTTCAAACAAAGTTCATTACTATTCAAAGTTGACAATAATAGATTCTATTGTCAAAAAGTTGTCTGAAAAACAAATGGAAATGTTTAGGAAGGGTCCATTTAGGCACCTTCTTGATATTCAAATCAAAAAGGGTCTTGAACAATTGTTAGTTCATTTGATTAGAAGAATGTCTAAACAATCAACTGATGACACTTTGATTTTCAATCTAGAGGGTTATTGAAAACAGAGTACTTACAAGGAAAGCTTCACAACTTGCTGCCAATGATGAAAAGTGTAAAGTGCAGTGTGAGCGGCCAAAAAGGAAATTGAAACCCACGCCAAAAACTATTGATTTGGAATTGGCCAAAAAAAAAAAAAAAAACATCTCCCAAAAAGGCACAACAATCACATGTTGCATTTGAACCACCAAGTTTTGATTTGCTACCTTGATAAACTTTTATTTTACTTTTCTTTTGAAATCTGTTTGCACTTTTGGAATTTGTTTTCATATGTGATATACCTTATCTTGAATCACATAGGTATCTTTTGTATGTGAGATACTTTTATCTTGAATCATATAAATATCTTTTGTATGTGATATACTTTATCTTGAATCATATAAGTACCTTTCGTATGTGATATACCTATCTTGAATCATATAAATATATCAATTAAGAACAAAAAAGAATATTAAAAAAATAAAGTAGAGAAGAAAATATTCCAAAATAAAATTGCTAATACATCACTAATAACTGCTAAATTTCAAAACAAGTAAATTGTTCAAATACTACATCATTGATAATTACTAAATTTTAAAACAATTAAATTGTTCAAATGGGTTCAAATGTACCAGTCCTAATATTATGACTGACTCTCTTACAACGACTGCATTTTGTGCTCTTTGAAAATTCACAAATAGAAGGAATCCTTCTTTTTCGAGGTCTTCCTGCTGAACGTCTATATACTGGAGGCAATACATGGTCATTCACCTCTATAACACTCTAATTAGTATGGTTGCCAACTCGGACGAACTAATCCACAATAAGTTGCAGACAATACACTAGCATAATAATATTGTGAAACAATGCATAAAGATCCAAATTAAGGCTACGAATCACAATAAGAGCATGAGTACGTGGAATTTCTTCTAGATCCCAGAAAAGACAACTGCAACTACTACAATTCAACTTTACTAAAAATTTTTTGCCTCCATCAACTACTTGAAATTCAACTTCACTCACAGGATTAACCTGAACAAAAAAATTATGGTATATCATCAGTGTATTAAATAATCGTTACACTTTAATACAGTATATCAATAATTCACTATTATAAAGAAATATATAAAACACACTTACAATGAAGCTTCGTGATTCATCAACTATCTTTCTTATTAGTCCTTCAGCCCAAGAACTCAAAACACTCTTTGAACATGATGCTGCTTTTCTTCTCATAAAACCACTGTTGAAGAAACTCTCTAATGACCTCAAACAAGGATGCAACTGGTAAGTCTCTACCAATCTTCAACTTAGAATTCAAGCTTTCACAAATATTTGTTGTCATTATTTGATATCTTCTTTTTCTAGAGTATGTGCGTGACCATCTCTTAAAACCAACTTTCATAAGGTATCCTTTAAAAGATGGGTATATCGACTCCATCCATCTCATATACAACTCGAAATCATCTACTGTATAAGAGTATGCACATTGACGAAAAAGCTTTTCAATTAAAGAGTCTTTAAATGACAACTTGACACTCTTCAAAAGATGTTCTACACAAACGCAATATTGTACCAATGGAAACACATCTAAAACACCTTTTGGAATACTTATATGTCTATCAGAAATAATAACCAATCCCTCTCGATCTCCAAAAGAAAGTTTTAATTGTTGAAAAAACCATTTCCAAGAAGCATCATTCTCTAAATCTACTATACTAAATACAAGAGGGAAAATTTTACTATTACCATCCATAGTTGCTGCCTTAACAATGTTTCACCATACTTACACTTTAAAAATGTCCCATCAACTGCTATATTTGGTCTACAATATGTCCAACCTTCAATTGATGATGCAATAGCCATGAAACAATATTTGAAATGGCCATTTGCATCTATTTCATATGCAGTAAATGAACCTACAAAAAAAGAACAAAATAGAACAATCAAATTAATAAAAGCACTAAATAGTAAGTGCATACATCATACAATAAGTATACTTCATCATAGGTATTTCAGTAAAATGATATACAAAATTTGGCAATAAGTATAAAAAAACGAAATAAATTGAACAAGATACTAAATTAAGTGGTAGAAAACAAACCTGGATTTATTTCTTTTAGTTTTGAAAAGAACTTTGGAATCAAAGCATAAGAATTATCGACATCTCCTTTCAACAACTTCGTAACAGATTCTTTTGCTCTACAAACCTTATAATAACTAACAGAAACTCCATAATTCATACACATATGGTGAATGATATCTTTTGGTATTGAATGAGAATAACTATACCTCAAATAATCAATCATACATTGACTAAAAAATTCTGAAGATGCTTGCTTATGAGAAGAATGAACAATCATTGAGCAACTATGATCACTAACATTTTTTCGAATCATCCATAATTCACTTCTTTTATAACGCGATGCTCTAACAAACCAAAGACAGTCATCTTCATTACATCCCAACTCATTAGATCTCAATGTCTTAAACTCAAAATTAGTCTTGAAAGTTATAGAGCGGAATGCCTTTAGCAAAATTTCTTTACTACAAAACAAATCATTCTCCTTAAAAGCCACCTCATTGTTAGTATTAGTAATATCAACATTTCTAAAAATTGCTAATTCACATCCTAAATCAACCTCAACTATGGAAGAAGAAGAACCAATTGATACATCCAATATCGTGTCTATAGAACGAGCAACTAAAGGATATTGGGTAGATTGATCCTTAACCAATGTCAAGAACCAAGTCACATCTTTATTTTCAACAATCTTAAGAACATGTTGAACACCATTACTACCTATATATAGACAATAAAACTGAAAGTTCAATACATGACTCAATCTGAATTTCAGTACATATCAAGTTCACAAAAGAATCAAATGATGATGTCACTCCATCAATCAAAACACAATTCGTTTTGTAGTCCACATAGCACTGTTGCTCATCCCATTGACCACTATGAAATACAATGACTGCAAGCTTAACCATAACTACAATGACTGCAAGCTTAACCATAACTACAATGAACTGCATTCATTTTCAGAAAATAAAAAACATGTAGTAAGTGTATTAGTCAACTAATACATATAATAAAAGTACATCAAATTACTGTAAAAAGCTAATACAAAATTAAAAAAAAAAATTAAACTCTGCAAAGCGCCATTCGGTAAAAGAGAATTTCTGATAGATGATGATCAATTCACATAAAAAGAAAGAAACGACGATGATCGACTCAAAAAGAAAGAAAAGATGATGATCGATTCAAAAAGAAAGAAAAGAAGGGCTTTAAAAAAGAATATGGGAAGAAATACATACCTGAACAAGAAGAGACGGAGGAGAAGAGGAAGAAAAAGACGAGGAGAAGAGATGTAGCGAATAGGAGAAAACAAGAACGGTGGAGATTGAAGGACAGAGAAAACCATGAAAAGGAAAAACGATAAAAAGAGAACAAATAAATGACGGAAGAGGACGATGAAGAGAAAATAGTGCAGATTTAAGAGAAGGACATTTTTGGAATATCGAAAAAATTAAAACAAAAAATATCAACACAAAATAGAAAATTGCCATATTTGCAAAATTGAAAAGATTGGTGCTAATATTGCTAAATCCTATTTGTATCGTGCCACCCAATACAATTTTCCAATCAAATAACCTAATTCTCAAGTTATTTTAATCGAAAAATTTGCAAGAAAAAATTAATATTGCAAATAATTTTATCAAAACTATCATTCAATCTAAATTGTATAACTTAAATCACAAGGATAAGTGGATACTTTAAATCATACTTTATATCATTATCATTATATATCCATACTACCACATAAAATATAATTGATACATAATTTATTTATGTGATCATCATAATAACGTCTTTTAAAATCCACTTGGATTATTTGATATAAAAAACAATAAATTAATAAATAAAAACAATCACTCCAAAACTTAATCCACAACAAAAATCAATGAAAGAAAACTTAATCCTTGAGTTTTTGATTATTTCTTAGATATTATTTATTTATTTACTATAATTATTTTCTTAATCTTTTCTCATCTAAAAGAGTTCTTCATCTACTAAAGAAAAATCGAACAAAAAATATTTTCAAGTGAAAACATGAATTTATACTTTACAGATCAAGGCTCTGATACCACATGTAAGTTTTATTTTCATGAATATACAATAAAACGATAACATTCTATAAAACAATAAATGTCAAAATATTTAATCTGGAGAATCATATACTTTGATTCATGAATGAGTGTTTCTCTCACTTGACCTCTCTTAACATAATTAATTTTCTTCATGACTTGAATGAGGGGGCACGAAGACCAATCTTAAGGTTCTATTTATAGACATCACTCACCATGGTATTTAGTTAGAACATTATATTTTTATTTAATAAGCCTAATAAAATAATAGATTGAAAGAGATAAAATCGCATGCACGTAGACCATGTTAATAATAACATTATATTTTAAAATAAATCTAACATCGAATCCGTTCATGAAGACATGATATTGAAAGTTCAGAAGAGAGCATTGTCGTTGCAGAAACAGCAGGTATCTATCTGCTTTTTATTACAGTAAAGTAATGAATTTAACAAGAGCAGTGGCAGCGTTCTGGGATGCTAATACGGCAAAGGCTGCAGCCTCATTGGACAAAGCAGAGCCTCCACCAGCCAAATCAGACAATGATCTAAATGCAATGAAGGGTATCTTTTGTTGAAGACAGACGAGTGCCACAGCTGCAGTTTCCATGTCAATGGAGGTCACATTGAATGTTGATTGCAGGAACTCTCTGTAAGCTTTATTGTCAACAAACACGTTGGCACTGACCCCTCTTTGCACCCTCACTGCAACAGGAGCCCTTGGTAAGCAATTTGTTGAATTCAGACACCTTTCCAACTTCAATCCCTACAATCATGAAAATTGTTTCTTCATAACACGAGATTCATATACGTTTGAACCCAACGATTGAAATGCTATCAGAGTACGATAAAAGTAGTAACTATATATTAGATTATTGTTAAGAATTAATGCAACTTAGTTGGCAAGTAATTGAATTAGTTGATTTTCAAAATTAATGTTATTGGCTTTTATTTAGGGGAGTGGCTTTTACGTTTAGAGTTAGTGGCCTAATGACTTAGCTTAGTTTTCTATTTACCTACGAAGACTCGTAATTGTTTGTACTTCGATGAACCTATAAAACTCATAGAAATTCAGTTGAAGCACTTGATCCTTTTTGGACAATATCTTTTTTGTTTCTATCTTTCGTTATCTTCGTTTATTGTTCTTTGTTATAATTAGCTATACGTAAGGTAAGTTGGGGTATTTGAGTAGAAATAGAAGAAGGGGAAAATGATTAAGTTAAGAGAATTGTTTCGATGGTTTTGGCCTTTTAGACTTGTGTTAAGCAATTACTTTTGTTATCTTCTAGCTCTTACCTTTCATAGTTAAATACAATGATTATGTTTTGGATTTTTATCATAGCATGAGAGATTTTCACAAGTCCTCGTTACAATGAAATATCATGCAAATTAGAGAGAGCTTTAAAATCTTCAAATGGTATGGTAGATATTGTTATGCTCCCTCCTCATCTCTTATTATAGAGGCCAATCCAAGCTAGATTGATCTGATTGATTACTCCAAATTTAATTGACACTAGGATGAAAGAATTGGAAACATGATTGTTTGAATTATTATTGAGATGTGAGGGTAGGCAGACAAGTACCTCAAGTTTCTTGGCTAATGAAAAGTAGTGTTTGTCCACGGGAATCCAAAACGCATTCTGTCTGATTTCAGGAGTTCCATCTACAGGGAAGATCTCTTCTGGTTGGTACCAGACATTGTTCAAAAGGTTGTCTACAGATTTTTCTGTCTTTGTGTCAACCGTATTGAAGTTGGAAAATTTCAGGAAACCGATCTTTCTCGTGTAATCTCCATTGGATTCTAATGCAAGTTCGTCGTCCGGTCCATCTCCAAATCGCTGCTCACAAGTTTGAATTGATTAGAAAACAAAGTCAAATGATAAAAAACTTAATTGGCACAAGAAGAAAGACATTTTTTTTTAGAATATTCATATGAAAAGGGATTTGTGTTTACCTGCCAATTCCATAGGCCTGTATGAGCCCAATATTGAGGAATTGTTACATCCCCAATTTCAAGCTGAGGATCTGCATTTCCTGCTATTCCACAATGAATCACACCTTTTACTCTAAATAGGGCTAAAAGCAACTGTGTGGTTGTTCCTGCATTAAGCTATTCATAAATAAATTAATTCATACTTCCCGTTAATTTGTCAGTAATATCTCAATCTTCCTTTTAACTATTACGTGAAGTAAATTTATACAATTTTTTATATGTATGGATTTCGATGAAGATTGATATTTTGATCCTTGCTCAAAATCTAGAAAAATTTGAGGTTTGATCTTAACCCTCACATAAAAGAATCCGTGGATACATTTTATTAAGTTGTCTATTCTAACTTTCAAGGTTTTAACAAATCAATACATGTGTTTCATAGCTTTTCTTGTTTGAGAAACTTTTCTACATTGACAAAGATATTCATTGTTTTAAGACATAAAACGTTTTCCTTCATCCATCAAAACTCTTAATGGATCTAAATGAAGAAAAGTTATCATACATGTTTGACATAATGAAGTAAAGAAAAAACATATTATGAATGTTTAATTGTGGAAGTATACCATGCTTAGTCCGGTCATTACAATTATAACCTTCTTGTCTTTTATACGTCCAAATCGAAACCGTCGACCTATAAAATAAAATAAAAATAAGAAAAGTAAAACAATAACAAATATCAACTGTCATCTTTTTGTGTACACGTAAAAGAAGTATAATGTATATAATGATTTGACAAACCTGAAAAATCAAGGTGGGGAAGATTATGATCAGCCATCAAGCTTGGAGATTGAAGAAGAGGATTCATTTCAAAGGCATTAGGCACCACTATGCCCAAATAAGGGCCATTTTTGTTTACTCTATCAATATGTTTCATAATACTCTTTGGAACAGCTGCATGAGTCATGAGGCTAATCTCCAGTACCATTACAACCACACTTAATATCACCAAAATCAAACGGCTCTCCATGTTTCCTCTCTAAACTCAAACAAAGTTTCTTTGGAAAAGCCTATCAATAATACAAATGAAAGAGATAACGATGGTGACGGATATAACTTGTTTTAGATGCTTTTATTTTTCTTACCAAGTCAATAAAAAATGTGAGAGGATTCATTCGCATGTGGCCTCTAGGTTTGAAATTGTACTATATACACATGCACACACGCATACACAAAAAGTCAAGAGATTGATAAAATCTAAGACTTTTGAAAGCCGCCTAGCAAGTTGAATAGTAATTGTCTTATCATATTGATTACGATACATAATTTAAACACTTGCTAGGACTTGAGCAAGAAAGGTGACAATGACTAGTCGTGCTCGATCTCAATGGAGCAAAGAAGCCATCGTCGCCTCGTCTATGTTATCAAAGATTCTTAACCACTAGGATTGGAATACTGAAAAACAAGGAGTGGTTTAATTGGTCGAAAAGATGAAGTTAGTATGAGTTTGGGGTTGTTTCCATTTAAACAAAGAAGTGATTGTGGAAGTTGTTGGTGGACATTGAAGTTGTTTAATAATATTTCATGACTGTGGCACTCTTTTTTTGGGAATATTAATTAAAACATAAGAAAGGAGATGAATCATCTTAATTTCCGACTAAATTTCAAGCTTATTTTTGTTAATTAATTTATGATATATATATGTATAGGATATTGAAGAGTTGTAATATAAATTTTATGGAGTGGCTGTTGACTGTTTCAATCTCTTAATGTTTATCAAATTGGCCAAACTAACGTCTCATTCTATATTCATATTTTAGGGTTCAACTTGTACTGTTGATCTTTCAAAGAAAAGTTGTATTTTTCCACATACAATGCATTTAATTCATTTTAATTAATATTATACTCATCCTTGACTTTTACTTTTATTTCCTTTCCAAGTTTCCCTTTTCTTTTTTGGAAAATAATCTAAATTATTTAATTGGACTTTTTTTTGGAAGATCTAAACTATTTATTTCCAACTATTTTCAATCTTTTTTTTCTTCCATTATATTGTTTGCTTTCAAGATAAAAGTTATTACTTTAGTTTCTATACTATTGATATCGATCTTTTGTTTTATTGATTATTCAGTTTTCAGTGATCCAAAATTTTTATCTAGATGAAAAAACTATACCTACCAATAAAAATCGAGAAAAGATTCATAATTTCTAGATTGAAAAGCGACAATGACCTTTTTGTATATAATTTATTCAAACTTGATCTAGAATATATCATAATCACAATAATAAATGTTGATTATAAACCAAGAACTATGACTATTTTTTCCAAAATTATCTTTTATAATATATGATAATCAAATATTTTTTTTTAGCCAATCGTGACTACGACATGCATTGTAGTTTCTTTTATAATATCTTACCGAAAATATTAATGATAAAAATATTAGAATTGATTGCATAGATTTAGAAAGTATATAAACTATCTGGACCAGTGAAAAGAAAATTATTTTGTAACTTTAATTATTATTTTTGAAATATATGAATCATGTGAAAAATTAAAGTATATATAACTAAAACTTTTCTTAGTTAACTAATGCATAAGACCCATACATTTGTTCCTCCCTAAAAAAGCAAAACCTTTCTTAGTTTAAAAGAAAATAAATTAATGATGGTACGAAATATAAAAATAACAATGATAATAAATGAAGAAAAAAAAGACAAACAAATCACATTAAAACAGATAAACGTGTTTTAAATCATTCTTCTTATTTTTTCCTCCAACTTTTGTTTGGACTTATCTCTAACACATATTTGGATTGATTTTATAAAACTTTTTTTCCTTTTTCTCTTTGGTGACTTAATCGATAAACATTTGATAACCAACTTTGGCGTCACTGGTCAACCTTAAAAAATTTAGTAAGAACATCTTTAGGGTTTAGGGCTAATCTCCAATTATCGTTATCAACCAATGTCCGACCACCACCATCGGTGAGTACACCGGCGAACTTCCAACAATCAACTACGATAACTTTGCTAGCAACCTTCCAACAACCAACTTTAGTGATTGACGCCACCAATCAATTTTGAAATTTTTTAATAAAAATAACATCGTCATTATATATATAACAAACAAAAAAACTTGTATATACCAATACTTTTAAAAAGATTTTAAAACGCATTTGTGTTTTTATTAAAAATATTTAAATAAAAGTAGATTTTTAAGAAGAAATTATCGAAAAAAAAAGAAATTGTAAAAAAAAAATAGAATATCTATAAAAAAATCTAAAGTGTAATAAATTTTGTGTGGGTGTGATTTTATTCTATCAAATGTAAATAATATCTCAACTTTTTCTATGTTTTGAAAACAGCCCTTTTAATTTTTATAAAGTCATTCCATGTATACTTTAGTTTAATTATAATAGTATTTTTTAAAATATGCTTTTCCTCATGATTTTCTTTCTTGCAACATTCTTTTGGATGCTAATGTTTGACTAACCCCTGATTTGGACTATTATTAGATAGTAAATTATATTAATTACTTTTTATTTTCTCTACATTTTTTGTGTTGGTTTGAGTTCAGTTTAAATTTTGTGAATATGTTCTCTTCTTTTGTATTCTATCATTATATATTTAAATTTGGTTAATCACATTGTCACATCTCTGTTAATTTTTTTTTATTATCTAAAGTAATTCGTTCAAGAGTCGTAGGAATGTATATTTCTTACATAATTGAAAACACAATATTAGAACAAATGCAAAGATTATTATATCTACTCGTTAAACTTGTTAACAGTCATGGTAGGAACATTATAGTTAAATTTATTAAATGAGCAACCTAATTAACAATATATAATTAAATCACATATGAATAGTATTAAAGAAGTTATAATATAAAATTGTAGAAGACATGCATTCCCACTACTTTAACTACGTTATCGAGAAACTGTCATTTCATGTATCTAAATACATGTATGCCAAAAAATAATGGTGAAAAAAATAAACATGATATAACATATACCATAATAATTTGGACCTCAAACATAAACTATATTAATCTCCAATTGTAATACTCTCTAATCGACTATTATAATCTACAAACTATAATAACCACGAATTATAGTAACTTAGCTACTTTGCACCTCAAACGTCCCATAAAATTTAAACGGATTGTTTTATTGTTAAAAAAATTAATTTTATATAGAATTGAGTTTTAAGATTTCACTCTAGTATATTATATTCATTTTTTAAAAAATGTAGATAATGTATGATCTACTCGACACAAAGTTAGATAATGTATGATCTACTCGACACAAAGTTAGATTTATATATGATACAACCTACCATTTTTAAATTAAATTTGTCTTCAAATAAATTTGTAAAAACATATTCGATATAAATTTGAACTGTATGGGATCTATCAAACACACGATAAGAAATTTAAAGGCTTATTATATACATTTGAATAATTAGGTGCCATGATATAAAAACAAATTCAGAAGTGTATAGACTACATTCTCAATCTTATATGAAATTATGCTCCTAACATCAAATTTTGGCTCCACCACGGTTAAAATTTTTGAGTGCAAAAGGAAAAAAGAAAAGAAATGTTTATAACAAAAGTGAAAATAATGGTAATCAAATGGTCACATTTTAGAAGTACATACATAAATGCAGGTTTATATCATATTTTGGTCTTTTAAACTTTGCCTTATTCAATTTTTTTGATTTCCTCCACTCCTAACAACATTTGTTTTAGTCACTTAACTTTAAAAGATTAAAGAACATATTTTCACTACAAGAAAAACTCATTACTATGACATTTATTTATATCACAAAAAAATGAAGAAAAAAAAAATGTCACGAAAGGGAAAAAACGTGTTTTTGGCAGGAAAAGATGGAAATTTTTAGAAAATATTTTTCGCGACAGTTATTTGATGTCATAAAATAGAAATAAAATAATATATTTAATATATGAAAAATAATAACTTTTTTAGGAATTTTTAACTTATTCCCTTCTCCCCTTTCCCTTTTCTTTCGTCTTTCTCCCCTTTTGCCTCCCCTTTCAGCTTTCTCCCCTTTCGCCTCCCAATCTCTGAACTCCATGAACTCCTTTCTCCAGACGACGACGAGGTCCATCATCGAAACTGCCCTCTCGTGGCCGTCTCCTCACTCTAACGCCGCTTGTACCTCTTCTACTACACGACGAACGGGCTACAACCACTCTTTGGAGTCTACCATTGAATCCTCCAAATCTTGCCTTTCTCAGATTTGTTCCACCTCTTATCCTCATTTTTAGAAGGCAATTGTAATTTCTTCATCTCTTATTATTACTATTGTTTTTTTATACCTCTCTTGTTGTTCTTTGTTTAGTTTCCAATTAAGGATGAATGTTAGTTTAGGTTTCTAAGAGAAAGGGTTGAAAGGTTTTGAATCGTTACTCTCTGTACTTTTCTTTAAGTAAGTCATCCTAAAAAAGATAGTTTTATAGCATTTGAATAAAGCTTTAGGCTATTTGCTAGATTGCAAAGTGGTTTCTGGACACAAAATTCCATGGTCGAAATTTAAGAAGAATCGAGTTCTTGCTCCTGTCAATTTTTTCAATTAAACTTGAAACTCAATTCTCAAATTTGATCCTTGTCAATAAGATTTCGTTAACTTTAACGAAATGATGAGATGACTTCTATGTTTGGATGACTAGGTTACCACATAAGATGATCACTCTTTAGGATTTTAATTTTAATTTAATTAAAGGCTAGGTGGTAAATTGATGTTTTATCATAGAACTCAAAAAGTCACTTTATCTTAAAAAAGATTGACGCATTGTCACTCTACTTCACTTATACAATTGATATGCATATTGCGCAATTCATCCATATACAAATCTTTTAGTGCCTCAAGTTTGATAACTTTTGTGACTCATTAAGGTGCTTTTTCTCTCTTCCTCCCAGTTCTTTCTTTTCTAGGTTTTATGATTCATTGTGGAAATATATATATGCAATTTTGTAGAGTTCATTTTCTACAAGGGTTGCACGTATAGTTTATTTTTTTTAGTTTATTTACCTTGTCATAGATGTTAACACCAATAATATATCAGTTCTATTTTTATTTTTCTTATTCTACTGCCGAGTCATTCTTCTAATTTGCTTCAAGATTTCAAGATTTCAATTTTAAAAAAAATAAAGCTATGGTGGAGAGTAAGGAAGGGGATGCGGGAGATTTAGGATTTTTGGAGAAAAAAAACCCAAAAATATACTTTTAAATTTGAGTTTTATTTTATTTAAGGGTGGTGTTGAGCTAAAATATTTAGACAGTAAATTAGTAAGATTTATGGATTCTTTATATCAATTTAATTAATATAATAAATCTTGACTCTAATCATCAAAATATAGAAACCATATCATAGTTAATGCAATTCTATTGACATGGACCAAAGTAAACTTTTTTCAAAAATTAGGAGACCAAAACAAGAAAACTTTAGAGACCAAAATAAAACAATATACAAAGTTTAGAAACCAATATAAGATTTTGATCGTAAATAAATCTACATTTTGAAATATAGAAACCAATGAAAAAAAAAATTCAAAAACAAAAATAAACATTTTAAAAATATAAAAAAAAAGAACCAAAATTAAAAAATAAATACTAAAATAACATTTAAGCCTAAATAAGTTATATAAAACTCTTACGTTTTATTTACTTTTTTAATATATAAATCTTAATATTAGACATTTGGTAGGGAAACTTTAAAGTAGATAATGTTTTTATAAATGGATGCATGATAACTCTTTAAAATGTTTCAATTCTACATTGAATGATATTAGCTTGTTTCGTACTTTAAACCAAATTGGCAATTGGGAGTAAGCAAAGGCAGTTGAAAAACCAAATGGAATGGTCGAAATCGGTCGAAACCGAAGAAAACCGACTGTTTTTCCTTTAAACCCAATGTGAATGGTTTTTTTTTTTGTCGAAACAAACCGAACCCGGACCGACTATGCCCAAAACCGATGGTTGTTCATACAATATTTAATGTTTAGCATGTTAGCAGGCAATTATCATCTATTAATAGCTAATTAATACATATGGGATGAAGGAATGATTGGCCAATTATACTGTAGCCAATATGTTTGATTATTTTTTGTCCTTATACACTTCCTTTCCATCTTTCTTCCTCTCTCTCTTCACTTTCTTCTCCAAGGCCCCATTTGTCTCTTCTTATGATCATTCATTTATGTTTCTCCTACAGTTCTTCACTTATCTCTTCCTTTTCTCTCTCTATTCTTTTTTTCAAATAAACGTTCTCATCCTCCTTTCGGAGCTCACTGATCAAATCCGACCCATCTTTCTGTATGCTCGATGGTCGACATTTGTCCAACCTCCAAACCCACCAGATAAAAACGACGAATTCAACACCAATGACGGTTTTTGTCCAAAACTAGCTTTGCTCCGTCAATGTTCACCTCTACTGACACAGAAAGAAGCAACTCATCTTTCTAGTGAGTGTTCTCAACATGTACCCTCATTAACTTTCTAATTCTGAACATATAAGGATATACTCTAAACCAAAAAAAATACATCTATGTGTGTTAAGAGATGAATGAGCTAAAAATACCTCGAAAAGGAAGTCCTCAGCTACAACAAGATCTTCACAGTCAGTTTTTTTTTTTTTGTTAACAACAATTAAACTGTAGCCTTTGTAACGTTTTTGGGTTACCAGATTTGTAACTCCAAATTAGCTTTTCCTTTGTGGTTTATAATATGAAAAATAATATAATTTAACTCATGACAAAAATCTGTGTGAAACATTGTATGTGAATGTGATTAGCAGTTCTTGAAATAGAAATAAAAAACTCATACCTTGGAGTGACAATGTAAGTGATTTCTCACCCAACCACTATAATCACTGGCTAGATCCTCTTTTCTTCTCCACCATTCTTTGATTGCATTTTTAGTTCCTCTAGTTGTACTTAACAAAATTGCCCTCCAAGTTTCACAATAAAGAAGACCAAAGTAGAGAATGGATTTCTATACGTTTTTGAGATTTGACAAAATCAAAGAACGTACGAAATGATAATATCTTATCCATAAAATACAAACGTGGAAACTCGTGATTCACCGTTTGAAATCCAATTTTTTTTAGTAGATTAGGGTACGTTTGGGTTATCTATTAAAAAAATATATATTCTAAAAATATCTTTCAAGAATACACGTTTTTCATACACCTTTCTTTATACACCTTTCTTTTAAAACGACAGTTTAAAATTTACCTTTTTTGGTTACATATTTTTATAAATGTTTTTAAACATAATTTTGTTTAAAAACTCCTTTTTTTTTTTAATTTAGTTTCAAGTGTTTTCTTTAAAATGAATATGATTGTTTTTACCTCTCATTTTTTCAAAATGCATTTTCTCAATTTTTTTTAAAATTATTTTTTTTCAAACTTATACACTTTAAAAAGTAATCTAAACACACATTTAGTTAGCTACGCTCTTAGACCATTTGTTTCTTAGTTAGTCACTCTTACGTAATTTGTTTCTATTTTAAAACTCGGAATTACTCATAATCGGCTTCAAACTCTCTATTTTATACATCTCTAAAATTTCAATAGCCTATGTTAGAGCTAAAGATATTCATTCTTGCATAAGATTAACAAGAAGTAATTAATTAAAGAAAGGCCATAGGTTCCAACTCCATAGACTTCATGGAGATCAACCCAATTGACACTAGGGTTCCGTTTGAGTCTTTTACTTTTAATTTACATATGTTTTTGGGTGTTGACAGTTAAATAAATCCAATAATTCATTATGATAAATTTGATTAATGACCTAAGAAAATAATTGACAAATGATCGTTACAAAGCTTAGTTATATATAACCAAAAGGGCTCGTGATATTGAGGGAATGAATTTGACCGTAATTATGTGACTTTTCTACCCAATAAATGACTTGTCACATTATTTTCTTCTATATTATGTTCTTAATTATATTGGTTTAGTTGCGTAATATGGGAGAAATTATGCTTTAGTTTATTATTTATCATTTGGAAACTTAATTGGATGCATTTCTACAAATTCTTGACTATGTTTGATATAAGGGATACTTACAAAAATGACAAAACAAGTTATAATAATTAAGTTTATAGAACATATATTTGCAAAAATGACAAAAACAAAGCTTAGCCGCACACAATAAGACGTAAAATGTCACAAATGCTCTCGTTACTAATATACATTTGTTACACCTTATACACATTTGATACATTTGATACTTTTTAATATACATGATACTTCTTGATATACTTGATACATTTGATACATTTGATAGATACACTTGATGCATCTGATACACTTAATACACTTGATATGCTTGAAGTCCTACTGATACACTTAATACACTACTACTATAGACTTGTAAACTTAATTTGATATACTTAATAATGATTCACTTTACCAATGTGTTAATATATTTTACTAATATACTTGATAGTGATACATTGAGTTATATCATTCATATACTTAATAATACTACAATCAATTGCATAAAATTTGAAAAATAAAATGAAAATCACGTAGTAAGTATATCAACAAACTAATACATATAATATAAATATTTCACTACACTTATATACAAAATAAATACATAATAAAACCAAAACAGAATCAACATATAAAAATAAAATAAAATCATTTGAAACCAAATTCAACTCTAAAATACACATCCAAAAAAATAGAGAACAATCACAAACAAAGTTAAATTACTTCCATACAAAACCATTATATTTCATATTGAAATTAATGTAACATTTATATTCTAAAATTAAGATTAATATAATTAATATATATAATATTAATTCAACTCCATCACATCAAATAAAGTAGAGAACATCGATAGGTTGTATGTTTTAAACGGATGTAATAGTGTTGATGTAATAGTGTTGGAAAAATATGCAAAAAGTGTCATTGGAAAATTGTAGATCAAGAAAAACAAACTTTTTTTTTTGTACTGAACGATACGTGAACGATCAAAGAAATTATTCAGTGAATAACCATTACAAAACCTACTTCTATTATATAATTTTACATTGAAAAACAACTTACATTCTCTTTTCTCTAAACAATTACTAACTTGGATCGCTTGAACGTCGGTGGTCAAGCACCATATCGGTTTGAGGTTTTCTTTACGCGTGTCGTTTATTTAATTCTTGATAGCATAATATACACTATACACTATCCAATCTTCTAATTTTGCTAAAAAAGTGAGTGAAGTAAAGACATTGAAGTAGCGAGATTATACCAGAAGAATAAAACCATTCCAATTAAGATAAATCTTGAATAGAATATTCAACAGCACGCCATGAAGTCTTGAGACAAGCTGAAGTTATCTGATCTGACCACTGGAGATACTTGATGTAGTAACATCTTCCTTGAAGTCTTATTGTAATCTTATTCTTTTCTGCATATTTGCAGGCTACGGATAAGACTTCTCGAGATGGACTTATCTTAATTGAAGGCTCTGGATCGACGTATGACACTACCACTATGAGTTTGTCTGCTGCCTCTTTTTCTACTTCTTTGTCTATATTTCACAACACCATTATTTACTAGTCTTTTAATTAGGTCTTCCACATAGAAAGTTAACGACTTAGCCTTTTACTTGTATGCCTAAGGTGATCAGTAATGAAGTCAAGTCAGGCCCTATGAACTTTAAGCTAAATATGATCCACGAAGTCTGGACCCTTATGTTTGGGACTATCGCTATTAGCTCCCTGAAATCACGCTAAAATCTTATATCATATGAAACTTAAAAGACCAAGGACTATAGCGGTTTTCATCCATTAGAAGGAATCTACTTAACATCTCAAGGGAATATTTTTCAATAGAGAATTTTTAAATCTTTTCCTGTGAGTAAAATACTAAATCATTTCCACTCTCCCTCTTCTTCCGCCAGCTGGAATATGTCAATTGTCAATTATCACCCTTGTAAGACGGGAGCAGGAGATTGTGCAGTTGAAGGCAAGTTTTGCGATTCTTTCCTTTTAGACTTCATGATTTCAATGTTGTTATCACTCATCTGCTTGTTCAGTATGTCTTCATTTTAGCCCAGAGTAAATTCATTGGTGTTAGATTGCATTTGACTTGATGGATACTCACGCTTCTAATACGATTCCACTTTTAATCTTTTCACTTTCAGATGTTGGATCAAAACCCATATGTTTTTCCTCGAAATGGTGAGTTGGGATGGTGTTCTAAAAGTGGACGACCAAGTCTACAAGCAAGCCACTGTTGTATGCTTCCACTTCTTTTATCACTATTGTTGGTATTGCTATTGTTGTTTTTAATAAAATTACTGACATGAGATTAGTTTAACGTAGGTTGACATACATTTTTCTTTAATTCCAATCCTTAGCATAGTGAATAAGTTAAATGTTTTTTTTTGTCAATGTAGTTGATATATTATTGATGTCAAAACATTTGAACTAGAAATAGAATATGTGGATAAGGCAACGTTGAAATGAGCACATGCAGCAAGCTATTGACATTACAAAATGACTGTTGGTTTTCTTGTGATTGAGGATATATATTGTTGTTTTTTCATATCTTGAAACGAAAATATTTGCAAATGTGTCATTTAATGGTTGTCTATTCAGTTTTATTTGACATCATGTATGGATTTCTCTACTAAATTTAACTTTTGATTTCATGTTTAATGCTCTAATGCTCTAATTTTTTGTTAATATGTTCTTCACACTCATTTTAATATGATGAAGTTTTTTTGAATTCGTCTTGGGTTTGCTTCTACCCTTATATCTATTTTCCAGCATTATCTTGTCTGTCACTCGTTGTTTTGTTTACTTGTGTTTTTGTTTGTTTGGAATGTCTGGAACTTGTATTGTTTCTCGTTTTTCATTGATGGGTTATTGTTCTTAGAGTTTTAGGTGTTTTTTTTTTCAAGTGAGGTTTTGCTTTTCAGTGGATATATGTCTTTTTTGTTAATGGAGTGTTTGGTTTGTTAGCTCTGAGAAGCTATAATGTGTTGTTCTGTTGTGTGTTCTTTATTTTAAGGATAGAATATTGATAGATGAAAACTAAATGAGAGAATTAAAGAGTTGCGCAAAGGACTGAGCTTTCATACAATGGAATAAGTTCATATTTCTTGTTGATTTTGTGTAAGAAGTCACTAGATAAGTTAGTAGTTGTGTTCTTAATTATATGTATATTATGTCCTTGACCTTCTCCCATTGTGACCACTGACCATTTACCAATGTTTTTTGTATTTTGTGACAATCTTGACATTCACATTTGTTTTTTGGTACATGGCATATGTGACTCTTAATTGTGAAATATGGATTTAGAAGAAATATTAATGTCCAAAGTTTCTGGTGTTCAAAGTCTTTCTTCAAGCGTTCAAAGCACTATGAACAAGAATGGGCATTCTCATGGTATCACTAAAAGTCCAGAGCTTCTTCAAAAATTATTGAAATTGGGTTGAGAAAAGGTGCCTCTTCAAACCCTTGTTGAAAGGAAAAATAAAACTTTGGCATCGATTAAAAGCAAAATGACATAACAGTGACATATAAACAATAAGACAATTAAGAAGCAATACACAAAGAAAGGTTGTATCAAACCTCAACAATCAGTTTTCATCAAGAAGGCAACAAGAGAGTGATTGAATATGCACCTTCATAACGTGTTCCATGATCATCTACCAAGAAGGATGGTGATGAGGGGACAATATACAAAGGTAATGATCAGTCAGTGATTTCAGTTTATATTTTCTACTTGACAAGATATTAGTTTTGTCAATATAGATGTCAATATTAATACATTCATTGAGGCATCATTCCTTTTGTTTGAATTTATTTGCTGCTTGTGTAATGATTTCGGTTTCTTTTCCTTTCATATGAGTTAATTTCATGCATTCTATGAATCCAAAGGCTCTTAGGATGGTTGCCTATATGGTCTTGAAGATTTTTATCACATAAGACCACAATCTCTATTACAAACCAAACTAACTCTAAAGGCCTTCAACAAGAGTTGGAAATCAAGGTAGCAAAAAACTGCCATCTCTAAATGATGCAATGTGCTCTAATTCCTCAAACGCTCCCCTGCTATGGGTGCATGGTGCAGCCCGAACACAAACGAAGATTGTCCCTGTATATAATTTTATATATATATATATATAGGAAGAATCTATGATATAATCTATAATGTTAACTCCCTAATGCAAGTCATTGCCTTCTAATTATGCCACTCTAGAAACTTGACATCCTTGGAAGTTTCTTCCTTTACAGTGAGGTGGAGTTGAAAGTAATGATATTGATGGTGTTTATTGTGCAGAAGCCACTGTATCAAACGATTCCACCTCAAGGTCATGAATCATGAATGTTGGAATTGAATCACTTAGTTACTTTGTGAATTAGGTATTTATTTAGTTATTTAACTAATTTATTGTTAGAGTTAGATAATGATATTTCTTTTTATTTTTTGTTAGGTGATTGATGTGTAGAGAAAACATTGGAGCAACACATATATCTGGGATAATTTTGGTACTGCTACAATTTAAACATTTTTTTTATCCTATCAAAATTTTGGGATTATATATATGAAATCATTTTATTTGAATTAAGAATTTACTTGTTCTAGTAGTTAAGGGCTTTGTTGGAACTTAGTCTTGATGATTATTTCAAACCTTTTAATGTATATAATGCTTTTTTTTATGTTATAAATTTGAATATTTTGGTTGTAATTATGATTGTAGATCTGGATGAATGTGAACTATACCTTCTTAGTATGACAAATTACTACTTGATCTATAAATATCTATATGATTATAATTTGATTTTACAATAATAATATTGGATAGGTGTTATTTGATCAATTATAGTTACGTTTGTATTATTACAAAAAAAAAATGCTATAGAGGATCAATCAATAATAAAGTTTGGGTGTAAAAATTGGGTATTTATAACTTTATTTCATTACAATAAATAATGTTAATAAAAATAAGTGACCTTCAGTAACATATCTAGTCTTTGATTGTTATAACATTTTTTATAAAACTTTTTTAATATCATGAAATGTTTCCATAACAGTGAATTAATGCTATAACATATTAATTTTTTATATTGTTATTAATAGCTCTACAAAATCCGATATTAAAAGTCAAAGACTTTTTGCTACTACAACTTTCATAAAACGCTAAAAAAATGGTTTATAGCATTTTTTCAATGTTATTAAAATAGCTATTGAATGGGTTTGATAACGCTTTTTCGAACGCAATAAAAAATGCTACAAAAAGTCCTTTATAACATTTTTTTTCATTGTTATTAAAACGCTATTGAAACATTTTGATAGAAAATAGGTATTGAAACGTTTTGATAATGTATTTCGAACGCAATAAAAAACACTATAAAATGTATTTTATAGCATTTTTCTAATGTTATTGAAAACGCTATTGAAACGTTTTGACAACGATTTTCCAATGCAATAAAAATCGCTATCCAATTTTCAATAGCTTTTTTTCATGTTATAAAAAGCATTTATAGCAACATATGTGTGCTATCAATAGAGACATGTTATAGCGTTTTGCATAACGTTGTAAAAACATTGACTATGATTGGATTTCGAAAAATCTATCGAAAATCAACAATAACGTTTTTTTTATGCTATCGTAACTGATATTTCTTGTAGTGATATGAAGTATATGTTATCTATTTCTTCGAATTAGTTTGTTCCATGATTTTAAAATCCTATTTGATTGAGTTGTAGGTTTTGAGCCATTCATGGTATAATGTGATGCTAACGCCAATGCATAGCTAATTTGGATCAATTTGGAGTTAAATGACATCAGCCAAGGCAAACCAAAGCAACCGAGAGGTGAAAGAGAAAGCAAAAGAAGCCAAAAGGATTTTGCCTTGCTGCATCGCGATGCCCTACAACACCCAGTGCAGCTCTGTAAAGTAGAGAGCTCGTGTTCCACATGAATGGCCAAGCGTCGAGGCACGCATCTTCCATTCATTTGTCGTGCATCGTCATTTTTATAAATACATCAGTTTATCGCCAACTCGAGCCCTAACTCCTTCCAAACGATTTTTACCCCTTTTTCTCTCTATTTTTCTATGTTCTTTCATGTACTTTAGTTCCCAAACATCTCCTCATCATCCGACATGTGGATGAGAGGCTAAAGGGTCGTTTGGGGGAAGGAAAGAAATAAAGGGGGAAAGGAATAAGTAAAAGGGAGATTAAGTGGAGGAAATGATTATAATTTTTGGGAAAGCATGTGCGAAGGATTATGACAAAAAAACTGTATTTTTTTTCATTTGTGTAAATTTTTATCTTTTGTACGTCAACCCCAATATGAGGAAAAAAAATTGTATTATTTTTTTCTCATGGGTATGAATTTCTTGTTTTTTTTCGTGAAAGTTAAGTTGTATCGTAACCAAAATATATTAGAATTTTGCATTAATTTTTTTTGTTGATTTTGTATAAATATTTTTTTTAACTTGTAACGTACACCCAATACACTTTCAAAAGTGAAGTTTTTTTCTTATTTTTTTACATTAAATCCAATATACAAAATATTCTTTTCTTTTTTTCTTTTTTGCTTTGTGTAAAATATGTTTATGAAATTTGTACCGTAAATCCAATTCACAAAGAAATTGTATTTTTTTTTTCATTTGTCTTTAATTTGTAGTTTGATTTGATCCGTAAATCCAATACATTAAAAAATATGCTCCCCTTTTTTTTTTTTCTTTTTGTTGCATTTTCAAAAGTTACTATTTCATTTAATTTTTTTTTTTTGTTTTCTTGATTGTTAAATAGGAAATTTTTAGACCAATCACAAATTGTCACATCATTTACTAAATTAATGATGAAAAGTATAAATAATTGAATTGGAGAGTATTTAAAAAATTGACATGTTTTCCAAATTAAAATTGAAAACTAAATTGGTCAATTCTAATAATGTCACATGTTTTCATCATAAATATTGAATCAAATTAATTATTTTGGTTCAATTAAATATTATTTACTTGGGTTAAGTTCAATTGTGTAAAAAATAAGCTTAATTGAGCTCAAAGACTTAATATGACCTAAATCCATGTGGTCGAGTTTATGGGTCTGGTCCATGGACCAACCAGGCTCAAGTTTATAAAGCCCACCAGAAAACTCTATAAATAAAAGAGTTTGTTGGAAATTTTTTGCTCCAAAAGATCTATGGAGGCTTCTCCCAAGAGCTAGAAGATTCTCTAACTCCTAAAGTCGACCACCCTCAAAGATTAAAGCTCCTCTGAGAACATCACGTGCTCTGCTTCCTCAAATCAAACATACGCATTCAATCGAGAGAGAATCAGAGGATCAAATCCTAGAGATCAAACTACATTACATCAAATCAACAAAAACTACAACATTAACACAAGTTCAACTCTACGAATCAAATTTCCCCAGAAATCTTATGCAAACAAATTGGCACGTCCAGTGGGACATTTCTACCTCTCATCGCTCTCTCGAAACTCAACTCAACAAAGCAACTAATGGCATTAAAAAAAAGTTGCATCTAAATCTCCTATTTCTAGTACGGGTGAAAAAACCTAAACTGAATCGAAGAACCGAACCAACCCAGTTTGAGTAAGATCGAGCTTCAACAGTATTATTACCGAATCGAACTGAAATGAACTTGGTCGGTTCTGTTCGATTTTGTTCAAATGTAAAACAATTAAATAAAAAAGTGAAAATTGAAATTAACTCGAGTTTGTCATTCATTCGTCTTCCTCGTCGTTCGTCTTCCTCCATCTACACGAATTCGCCATTCTCCATTCTCTTATCGTTCTCTGTTGGCTGAACGTTTTTCGTTCATGGGTCTTTTGTCTTCCGCCGTGATTCGTCTTCCTCCATCTACACGAGTTTGTCATTCTTTGTTCCTCGACCGTTCGTTCCCCGGGCATTCTCCATTCATGGGTCTTCTGTCTTCTGTCTTTTGTCTTCTGTTTATGTGGGTCTGAAAAAAGAGGAAGAAAAGTCTTCACCAAGTAATTTTGTCTTCCGTCTTCTGTTCACGTGGGTTCGTTCCTTTCGACCCTAATCTTCGACCCTCTTTCTTCCTCCCTCCTTTCAAACCCAATCTTCATTCCTTTCACATGGGTTTATGTTTCGTGGGTTTTTTTTTTTTTAATTTTTCCTAAATTGAACCCGGGTAGCTAGGCTTATTGAAATGCCCAAATTTTTTTCAAACCTTAGATCTAAGAAACTCGAATTGTCCAAACCCTAATATGAAGAAGTTTATGATCTTGAGTTGACATCTGTTAAGAATAATAGTTGAAAAAGTTGTTGATTGTTCTCTTGGACAACTGAAGAGAATGGGGAAAGGGGAAAGATGAAGAGAAAAAAGAAGAAAACAGAGGAGAAGGGGTAAGAAACAGGGGGAAAATGAAAGAGAAGAATGAAGAGAGAAAAATAAATAGAAAATAAAAACTTTAAAAAAAACGACCCGACCCGATTCATTTTAGTCCAACCCGAATTTGGGTCGAGTTGGGTCAGTCCATAACATTAAGAAACTCGTACATTTTCGGGTAGGGTTGGGTTTGAAGGAATACCGACCCGACCCAGCCCAATTACACCCCTCATTTCCAGCGATGGTTACACAGGATCTGTCATCTGCAGTCTTTCAAAGCAGATCATCCAAGGGTAGGATCAAGGTTCTGTCATCCCGTAGATCATCCTTGAGCAATTGATGGAATCTCCTAAAGGCAGGATCATCATCAAAGAAACTCCTTTGTTTGACAACTCCACTCTGCTTCTGATCTATCAGAGCAAGAATTAGACCTTGAAGTAGTGTCTGTCACGATGGTTGATGTAACTGTTGAGGTAATCATGGCGAAGATGGAAAGAAAATAAATTTTCTAATGAAAGTTGTCGATGAGCAAGAACATGAAATTGTCGCCTTGAAAGACCAAATGAAAGCTTGTGAAACTGCTTAGTCGAGCAAAACTCATGTTGTCAAAGCTGACGATAAAGGAAAAGCTATGTTGCAGGAAACTTATACATAACAGTCCATTTTTGTCACCTCCCTATCAATCCAACAACTGTAGGATATGATCACAAGCTCTATAAGAGCTCAATATTGAGGACCGCCACAAAATTCTTTTATGTACGCCAAGCCATATACTAAGAGAATCAATGATCTGCAAATGCCTGTTGCGTATCAACCTCCCTATTAATCCAACAACTGTAGGATATGATCACAAGCTCTATAAGAGCTCAGTATGGAGGACCGCCACAAAATTCTTTTATGTACTCCAAGCCATATACTAAGAAAATCAATGGCCTGCAAATGCCTGTTGGGTATCAACCTCCAAAGTTCCAACAATTCGACGGAAAGGGCAATCCAAAGTAGCACATTGCTCACTTTGTTGAAACAGGTGAGAACGCAAGATCAAGTGGAAACTAACTAGTCAGGCGGTTCGTTCGAAGCTGGAAGGAAAATGCATTAGAGTGTTATACTGATTTGGAGACAAAAGTCATTGACAGCTGGAAACAACTGAAAAAGAAGTTCTTCAACTGCTTCTACAACACCAAACGCACTGTAAGCATGATGGAGCTTACAAACACGAGATGACGAAAGGGAGAGCCAGTCATTGACTACATAAACCGATGGAGAGCTCTAAGCTTGGATTGCAAAGACAAACTCACAGAACTATATGCAGTGGAGATATGCACCCAAGGCATGCACTGGGAACTTCTCTATATTTTGCAGAGAATAAACCCCTATACATTTGAAGAATTAACAACTCGCGCCCACGACATGGAGTTGAGCATCACTAATAGGGGAACTAAAGATTTCTTAATCTCTGAAGTGAAAAAGGAGAAGCATAAAATCAACGATACTAGAAAGATCACAAATAGTGTTATTAATGAGTCTATGGTTGTTCACGAGTCTCCATTGAAATATTTCTCCAAAAGAAAATAAACAAAAATTGAAAAAAAGCAGGATGACGAAGAGAAGCATCATCCAACTCTTAAAGAAAGACAGGAAAAAGTTTATTCATTTTCTGACTTTGATGTTGCAGACATGTTAGAGCAGCTGTTAGATAAACAACTTAGCTTATTCAACTACCAGAATGCAAACAACTGAATTGTAGGAAAAGTAGATGATCCTAACTACAGTAAGTACCACCGGGTCATTAGCCATTCTTTTGGAAAGTGTTTCATGTTGAAGGAGTTGATTCTAAAGTTGGCTCGTGAAAAGAAGATCGAGCTGGATATGGATGAAGTAGCTCAGACAAATCATGTTGCAGTTGAGATGACTTCAAGGGTTCCACCATCAATGTTGCCTTATGATCAATGGAAAAGCTAAGATTGATTTAGTTTGGGACTTTCAGATCTATACTTGTTCGATTCCAACAAAAGATCGTGACAACAGACTCTCAAAACAAAAACAAAAAAGCCTATTGAAGATGATTACGAAGGATGGATAGTTGTGGCTCGTAAAAAAAGGAGACAACCAAATTTTATTCAAACGAAGTTGCACTTCCATCATAAACATGGAAAAGGAAGCAACTCTCATAAAAAGAAGAAAAGAAACAAAAAGATGTGGAAGTCTAAGACTATTAAAGGAAAAGATGAGGTCTATTTTTTACCTTAACGGTCGATAACTTTAACAGAATTCCATGTTGTCAACATAGAAGAAGTCGACAACAATTATGCATCTTCTGAAGAAATCGACAATTCAAATGAAATTAAGCAAAGGACTTCTGTCTTTGATCGTATCAAGCCTTTAATTATTCAATCTTTAGTATGTCAAAGATTGAGTATGTCCACAAAAGAAGAAGAAAATCAATGTTCAACGTCTACTTCCACTTGAACTTCAGCTTTCAAAAGACTAAGTATCTTCATATCGAAGAAAGATCGACATTCAACATCTGCTTTTGATTGTATAAAGATGTCAAGCGATCAACACGAAAGAGAGATGAAAACTTTGAAGGCAAAACCATTTCATTAATAAAACAAGAATGATGAGATTCACATTCATGTCCCATCACGCATGAAGAGGAAGTTGTCTATTGACATAAATACAAAAGATTCATTGATAGTGAAGTCAAGAGTTATTATATTCATCAATTCTACAAATAAGGAAGGTGAACAAATCCTTGATGGGAATATGAGCTACTGAATATATGAAGCTCTATCCTTATCGAAAGAGTCTAAACACAACTAACCCACAAAAACTTAAAAGGTAAAAGGAAAAAAAAAAAAAAACTTAAACTACGTTATGACTTGATCCCTATATTATAAATGGTACGTGGGCAGCTTAGAGGAAACTTTAAGTTAATTAGTCCAGCAAAAAAAAAAAAAAAAAACTTAAACTACATTATGGCTTAATTCTTTTCTTCAAAAGGTGTTCATCACTACTAGAGAATCATGACAAATTGGGGGCAAATCCCTAAATTCAAGATGTTCGTCCTTATTAATAATGTGATGCAATAAATTGAAGATGTACACTAATTTGTGAAAGACTATATACAAGTTAAATGCATGCAAAAAAGGGAAGCCTCAAAATCAAGCTCAAAGACTTCATCGGTGATCCCCTTTATCCTCAAACAACCCAAGGTACTATATATTTTCTAGCTTGGGTTTCTAGATTCTTCCTTTATTCTATGAATTTATGAGGGCTTAACTTGGTATTATGTAATATTTGGTTTAGTTAATTCTATTTTTAAATGAAAGTTTGGTTATATGTTTAGATGCATGAAAAATATATAACTCTTGCTTACACTAAATCTTTAACTCGTGACAATTAGATAAGGATTCAGTTAAAAGTGAAAGGTTAAGTTAGAATGTAAATTAGCATACTGATTCTAACCAACCTAGAATTGAACCTATTGAATGTCAATTAGACACTAAATATAAGGCTTTCACCTAAGAGAACTTAATGCTAATTGGAAAATTTGATATTGCATGTGATTGGATTAGAACAATTAGAACCTTAGGACAATTTAATTGGTAGTTTCAATTAAATTGGTTAGGTAAGGAGTATATGTGGTTAAATAATGATAGTTAGATGAATGAATTCTTTGGATAAGAGAGCAATCGAATAACCCAAGCTAAATTCTTTTGTCATTGGAATTTTATTCATTTTTACTTTCTTTTTGCAATATATTCTCCTGCTACAAATTCTACTCAACCCCCGTTTGATTACCTTGGGTTGGAAAATTCATTTGCTTGAGAATTAGTGTGATAGTCCCTAAGTTTGACCCGGACTTGACACCTAAGGCTAGTTCTTGGTGTGATTTAGTTTATCATTTGGTATAGGTTTGGGCGACAAAATCCATCTCTACCAATTCCTCTAGTATATTATAAGTTCATCATGGGCACCAAAATTTGATATCAACACTGTCGCCACGTGTCCGAGACGACGCGGAGCGGTTGATGTCCTCAAAAGAGTTAGTTTTAAAAAAACTATGAGTCGCCATCAATCTTTTTTACGTTGTGATTGGACACCAAAATAAAGTATACAATTTTTTAAAAATGGTCTGCGAAAAATAAAGTTGAGTTCGGAAGTCATTTGTGTGTGGAGAAGGTATTAACACCCCACATAAAAATTTAGAAAAACGGTGGCCAAATTTTCAATTAAGGGTAAAATAAGACATTAGTTAGATTATATATTGAAGGAAACTTCTCAACTTAAGAAAATGAGAAATTATTACAATTTCTCAAAGTCTATAGTAAGCTAGTCTTCGAATAAAGATTTTTATTAAATATTGATTAAATTTATTTTTTCTTGGGATCAAATCTCGGACTCCTGAAGATATTGATCTATCCCCTTAAGAATTCTAGGAAATCGCACTCACAAATTTCCTAGATTCCATCATAGGATTTTTTTTAGCGAAATAGAAGTGTGTTATTAAAAATGTTGATTAGAAAGACTTATGAAGTATAGATTTATATTTTAAACTTTTAAAAAAAAAATAAAAAGGATAGTTGTAAAGTAAAACTTTCTAAACAGCTAAAAAAGAAAATTTAAGAAATATTTAAAAATTAAATCAATAGAAAATAATGCACAATGGAATCAAATATAATATACAACAAATTAAGCAAGTAAGATAGGATTTTATTTTTTAAAAAAATATTGAAAATTGAATCTTGGACTCCCAAAGAAACGATTCCCTCACCCAAGAATTTAGAAATAACGAACTCTCTAATTTCATCGTGGGATTTTTTTTAGAATAGTAAAATGTAAAAATAAATATGATGTAGAAAAAAAACAATTAACTGATATAAAATACCGTGATAATATTGCAAAGTGTAAAAAAAATATTCATAAATTTAATATTACATGATAATAATTATTATGCCTCGAAAACAATAAGTTAAAATAAAGAAGAAAAAAATAAAAACCATAAACAACCAAAAAAAATGACAGAGGAAAGAAAGGAAAGAAAGAAGGAATAAAAGGAAAATAAAAAGAATGAATTTTTTATTTAAAAATAGAGGTGTGGCTGCCTTGCCCATACCCATCATGAGAAGTTATATAATAATAATAAATTTTAAGTATATATAAAAAGCAATAGCAATAATGATAAAAACAAAGTTCAAAAGAGAAGGAAAAAAAAAACAGTAAGATATAATGAGAAGTTAAAAAAACAGTAATATAAAAAAAAAAGAGTATTAATAACAAATAATAGGTATATTAATAATAACGAGTATAAAAAAAATAAACTTTAAGTATAAGTACATAATCATTTTATATATATATATATATATATTTTTAGATAGAAAAAAAAGATCAGTATTTAAAAAAAAAAACTTATAAAAAAACTACGGGTTTTTTTTTAAATAACAATAAAAGCACAAAGAAAAAAATCTTATACATTTCTTTTTCTTTGTCTCTATCTTTAAAGAAGAAGAAAAGAAAAAATATCAAATCTCAGAGAAAATTAGTGGTGGATCAGGTACGGATCCATAGAAAAGTAAATCTCTACCACATGCAATCTCTAACAAAGTCTATTTTAACGTGAGACTTGATTTATCAAACAAAAACAAAAAAAAAAGTACAAAACAAAAAAGTAAAGATATTAACGTAAAGAAATGAAATAATAAAAAACTTATCTTCTGCATAAACGATTTTCTAAAATAAATAAATTAAATTAAATTAGATATTTTGAGATTTTGTGAAAAAATAAATTAATACATCAAACGAATATTAAAATACTTTTATTTAAATTTTTGATTTTCCCATTGGAAGATTTTATTTAAAACAAATTCATTTATTTTTTTCTAAAATAGTACAAAGAAGATAAAATGTGGTATTAAAATGTTTTATTTAAAATAAATTGCTTTATTTTTATTTCCTAAAATAATAAAAATAAGATATTATAAGATATTATGTTATTACTAATTCTTTACTTTTTTTTATAAATAAATAAAAGTTTATCTAATATTATTCGTAGACGAATAGATATTGGGCATGGAAGAGGAGTGAATAGGGGAGAACAAGTAGTGAAAAGACTTTTGCTTTTATAAAGAGTAGTTTTTGTGTTTGGTGAAGTACCAAAGCTGCAAAAGAAAGGGCTAAAGACAGAGTGGTGGTTTGTGTTTGTGTTGTGAGAACAAATTATGCAAAATCCTATCATATTATTTTAATTCTTTTGTCTTTTCCAAATGGGGCTTTCCACTTTTTTTTTCTTCTAAGCTTATTTCAAATTCATCAGTTTTGGACCCATCTCTCTGTCTCCTTTATTCACTTAGAGCAAATGAAAACCAGAGGGAAACTCAAAATTATAACAATAATTTAATAATAAAAAGAAGAAAAAAGAACAAGAACAAGAACAAAATCAAAGAAGAAAGAAAAAAAGATTTCTTTCTTTCAATCTTTATTGATTTTTCACAATTTTGAGGTCCCAATTCCTCAAAGCACTTCGCCTTGTCAATTCCAAAGCCTTAAACTGGGCCACACTGAAACAGACCTTAAAGGAATTTATGCAAAAAGCCCAAGTGAAGCTAAAATAGCATCTTCATCACCCAAAAAAATAAGAACTATTTATATGAAATACTTTGAAGTTAAAAAAATTTCCCCTTAAAATATGAATACTTTTGGATGGAGTTATATGATTAATATGTATCTCTAAAAATTAGGAAGGTACCTATTGTCATAAAATATATATATATATTAAAAATATAAGCTTGACATGTGAATGCTTGAATTTGTTATATATTCCTCCATTAAAAAGGAAATATATTAAAGGCTGTTGGCTGTTGCTGCCAAAACTTTTCATAGTTTTTCAATAGTATTCCTCTCTTATATCCCTACTTAGAATATGGTCAAGATTATGACCTTTTACATATTTTACTTTAATGTGTGAATTAAGCCTCCCCTAACCCTAACCCTAACCCTAACCCTACCCTAATTTGGAAGAGTTACGTTTCATTTTCTAGTTTAGAGAATTATGTATACCCAACATGTGAATATACCTTAATTAGTATAAAATGGTACTATCAAATCTCAAAATTTGATGTTTGATCTTCTCTCCCAACATAGTGTCAAAATTTAGTAAATATACTATGATTAAGTTTATAGCCTAGAATGGTTTTAAGTCGAATATGAGTTGGAAAAATGTCTATATGTGTATCTAATCCAAGCAAAAAAAGAATATTTAAGTCTAGTCTAGGTAAGCTTTAACATGCTATTATTTTAACCTTAAATTTTGAATATTAATATTTAAATTAGTTCAATAGATTTTAAAATGTTATACATGTTTGCGTTTAAGAGTTCGTTTTAGTTGGATCCTTATAAGACTGACTTCATCAACAATTGCAACTTTTAGTTTTATTTTTTATTAAATATTTACTCTCAACTGTGGGTGGTAATATCTAATAATTAATTATAATACGATGAGTTGCCGCTAATTTTTCATTTGATTGAAACTGATTAGAAAAACACCTATTGTAATTATATATTTTCAATTGGTTAACCGAACTAGAAAATAAAAGGTAAAATATCGAAATCTATAAACCAAACAAAAAAAGATAAAAATATAACATTTTAGATCTTGTATTTTCCCTTAAAATCAATTATAAAGATAGTTGTCTTTCATGAAAACAACTTAAAAGATTTATAAGATTGAGTTCCAACTCTTAGATTGTCAAACTTCATTTAATTAAGAAGGTGGGGATAACCACTTTATTTGATATGTCCCAATCAATACCCATGCCTAGTGATATATAGTTAAATACCTATATATATATTAAAAGAATATATAAGGTCAAAGAAATTACTAGAGGAATATTGGACAATTGTGATAATTGATAAGAAAAGTAAAGAGAAAAGGATATTGATGTTAAAAGCTCAACTAAAAATTACAACCCAAATTTCAAACTACAATATAATATATGTTAATTAAGAATAATATGATAGCAAATCTCTCACATTCCCCAAACACTACATTTACATACAAATGCATTGGGGGAAGAACTAGAGTGTTTGTGAGAGAGAGAAAAGCCAAATTAAAAAAAAAAATTAAAACATCAATAATGATAATATAGTTATTATCATTTTAGTTATAAATAACTAATTAAGATTAAAATAAACCACGAATTACTTAAAAGAAAAGATTAGATTTTTTTTAAAAGCATTAGCTACAGCACTCTTTGTATAATATTATCTATATATATAACCACTTCTTTTTTTTTTTGTTTTTGCATGGTTGGAGTATGGTTTAATTTGCATAGCATCATGAGCAATCAGCCTTTGGTTTTTCTTAAGCAGATTGACTGCTCATGATGTTATATCAGTTTCATAATGTAGCTCTCTCCAATTCCTTTTTAGTACTCTTCAAGGGTTATGCTGTAACTTGCCCTTTCAAATCCTTCCCATTGTCTACCGGAAAACACCGCCACCACCACCGCCACCGAATGCCGGAGCCCAATAATCTGCTCCATTGTCACTCCCAACTTGTAGAGTGCAGGATACTGGAACCAAACATAACCCTCTACTCCTCAAATCCTTCTTTCCCTCCTCCTCCTAAAACAAATTTCATGTCTAATAATTTAGTTAAAAAGAAAATTATTATTTAGATAAATAGTCACTGCTATGAAATACAAAATTGTTTTTTTTTGTAAAATTTCTCTCATATATTTTTTACAGTAGAAAACTATTAGCTAATTTATGTAAAATTTTATAATTTTTTACTCAAAATTTGAAACCAACCTGCTCAGAGACTCCTTTCCTCTTCAAGCAATTCTCGTTCAAGAGCTAATGAAAAGAAAAATAATAACATTAGCCTATGAGCCAAATATCTTTAAATAAAATTGAGCTAAATTTTGTTTGTTAAAGATAGAGATTATTATGGTTTTGATCCTTTGTTTTATATATATAAGTGTTTGGGTTAGTTTGCACATATGTTACGTATACCTAACCCTATAACCATAACATTTGAATGTGAAGATAACTAATAGAAAATTAATTACCATCATGCATTGAATTCATGATTTCTTAGTTATTATTAAGACTATTTTTTAATATGAGGATTAATATATATAGTTTGATCTTTTTTATAATCAATAAAGCTGACTACATTGTTGTTTTTAAGAAATGTTATTGATTAAGAAATAACATTAATTATGAGAATCTATAGTTATTAAAAGCTTGACATGGGAGGTTGAAAAACATAGACAAAAAAAATCCTTAACTTTAATTTTTTTAAAAAAAATTATAAGTATAGTTATGATGTTTAAGTCAATAAAAGTCAGTACTTTATTCCTTAAGAATTAAGAAACGTAGGATCAAAATTAGCTAGAAAAAGAGGGGGGGAAAGTAGAAGTATAGGTTAGGCTTTTGGAAAAAGTAACAAAAATAGTGAAAAGAAATAATAAAAAAAAAAGTAAGTTAGGGTTTAAATTAGAGAGATCCGATGCAGAGAAGGAAAGGTCACCTGGCCAGGGTCCTCAGGAAAAACACAGTTTCTTTCTCCTTGAAGCTAAGAGAATTTATTTGAAACAAACAAAATAAATAAATGATACAAATTTGTGCATAAAATTGAGAAAGGGTCAGAGTGAGAGAGAGAGAGTTTAAGAGAATAGTTTCTTACAGAATGTTGCTGGTGTTGATGTTGCCTCGTACTTCCCGAAGTATTGCCCAAGTAGGGTAAGCTCAGGGCCTGAATTCCATGCAGTAACCATAACACAAATTGATTTTGAGAATGTTGTTACATTTTAAGCAAAAAATAAAAAGAAAAGAAGATCTCTCTACTTTCGTACGTATATGGCCAAGGTTTAATATCTCCATCACATTTAACATACATCTTATTTCAATCAACAACATAATCTGTAAATCTTTCTTATTAATAATATACCTCTACATTTTCATGCATTTTTATTATGATTTTTCTATCATATCATTCAAGGAACTATATGAGTCCATCTTAAGTTGTACTCCTTGTTCTTCTTTTTTTTTTTTTTGACGTTGCAAGTATACGAATTTGGGTCTAGTATTAACATAAATAACACACGAAAAGAATTTGTAGATATAACAACATTGACTTAAAATCTATCAATGTAGAGCCTATCACTCGAAGAAGTCTCCCAACGAGAGAGTGTATCGTTGGTAAATTTTGCTTCATGTGTAATTCAATAAAAATATTGTTAAATACTTAATTATTATTGTTACCCATTACTATTAATTACTTTTGCCTTTTAATTTCCATTTCAACTACTTGTCCAACCACACTTTGCAAGGTCATAGACCTCTCATTCTTCTTCTTTGTATTTTAGTACTATACAAAAATACGTAGGTGCATGTGTCTTGAACTGCACTTATTTTCATATGCAGTCCACTCGATTGTCGAATAACAATTTGTCACGTAATAAACTCTCATGCTTTCTATTTTTAAAATGTTTTATCAACTGAGGTGCAAAAAAGATAAATACAGAGCTGATGATAGATTAGTATTAGTATGATGAAAATGTGGAAATGAAAACAAATAGACTCATGGACATGTAGATTGAACAAAGGTGGTGTCTTATCTTTGAAAACTTGGAAAAGAAAAGAAAGGAAAGGAAAGAATATATATAAAGATGGAAATAGTGAAGAGAGTGTATAAAAAAGAGTGTTCCAATGCATGGTTGTTTGAGGAAAAGAGAGAAAAGAAAAGAAAAGAAAAAGAGTAGAAGAAACATCACCTCAATTTGACTCTGAAGGAATCTGATGTACCCAATAGCTTCTAACAAAACTGAAGCTGTGTCAGTCTGTACCAATTAAAAGACAACCTCAGCTTCACGCCACAACCATCCAAATTCATATTTCCATGTGCTTTTTCTTTTTTCTTTTTTAAAAAATACTTATACCATTTATAAACTGAATATTCTACTACTGTGTTATATACTTAATATATTTCAAATGTGTATATATATATTTATGATAAATATTATAAAGAAAGATCACCCCTTTTTATTATTTTTATTATTATTATTATTATTATTATTATTTGGTTATGGGTCCATAAGTGTTGAACAAACAGCTCATTCTCAAGACTTTGGCAAAGAAAAGCAAAAGAAAATTAAAAGTTGGTGAGAAAAGGAAAAACAAGAATTGATTTGGGTTTGTATTATTATTGTTATTGTTATTATTATTATAAAAAGCTACTCTCTCTCTCTCTCTCTCTCTTTTTTTTTTTTTACTTTTTCTAATTGGGAAATTTATATTTTCAATCACCTACTTTAGTGAAAGATTAATAGTTATGTAAAATAATAGTAAAAACGAATCTTATATTATTTAAACTAGTTGTTATATATGTTTTAAGAAAAATAAATTAGTAAGGGAATGTTTAAATTATTTTTACCTTTCCAAATGGGGAAACTAGCTGGTGGAGAGCTGTAATTCTGTCACCCAATTTTTCCTTTCTTACCTGAATTTTATTTATTTAATTTCAGCAGAAAGAAGCATTTTCAATAATCCACGCAACACATGTAAATTTGTACTAAAAAGAAGAAGATTAAATATTATAATGAGTTTGCTTTTGTTTTTTTTTTTTATTATTATTATTATTCTAATATTGGGATGAAAATAACCCTACAAATAAAATTAAGAATCGGAAAAAGGAGAAATGGACAAGCAAGAAAGACAATTATATCATCACAATGAGAGATGTTTGTGTATGGTTTGGTTTTTATTTCCATGTGAGTTAGTTTTTTAGTTTTTGTTTAAATCTAGAATAAAAAGATAGAAATTACCTTGAAAGTTGTTTGGTTTGAAGAGGATTGAACTCTTGCCTTCTTCACTGCCCCACCATTTACATTGCTATTGCACTAGTTAACAAATACAAACCCCATAAATAAAATCAATTGAGAGATTCATAAAATCTCTAAGTAATTTATTATTAGTGAATTGAAAAACCAAACCCCAAATCAAAAAGAGCAAAAAAGGAGATTCAAAATCCCACTAATTAAGGGAACTATAGTCACCTTCAAAAAGTAATACTATCTTTTAACCGATCAAGTTATATGCAGATCATTTACAATATAAGTATTTCCATGAAAAATGGTTAATAGAGAGAAATCGCATGCAAGGGGTTACTGATCCATAAAGAAAATCAAAATCAAACCAACAAAAGCGTCTCTCCCCAAACTCCATACTAAAATTTTGAACATATATTAACAACAAAAATTCACAATAAAACTCTTATAATTTGTTATACTTACCTCAGAGGAGCGATCTAGTACTTGAGGAGGATTTCTAGGACGAGAATGATCAGCAAGAGATTTGTTGTTATTGTTATTATTCGAAAAATCCAACATATTACTACTAAAACTTGTCACACATGATTGAGGAGAAGAAGATTGTATCATAGGCGACCAATTTTGTTTTGAAGCCACTAATTGATAATCGTCACCACCGACACCACCACCGACACCGCCACCGCCACTGCCACCTCCACCATGTCCATAGACATAGCTACTTGCATGAGGTGAGTGTTCTTTCTTGACATCAACTTGTTGTTGGTGTTGAGTGTTATTGTTATTGCTATTCAAAATCTCTTCTTCCCAATCCTCTAACTTTTTGGATTGGAACATTCCCATACACCCCTTTTGATCATCTTCACCAACCAATCCACCCCTATACAAAAACACAAAACAAAATCAAAACGAATAACAAATGAAAATTGAAGTGAAGTAAAGTAGGGTTAAATTTGAATAAACAAAAAGAGAGGGATTTACAAGAGGAGTTGGCTCCAAGATTCTGGAATTAGGTGATGATCTTGAGCATCATAGTAACAATTAGAAGGAAAAGGAAGTGAAGAGTGAGGGAAAAGAATATTAGAAGAAGAAGAAGAATTATTAGTATGATTAGGAGAAGAGTGTTGTGTGATTGTTGAGCTTCTCATACTTCCACTAATATTCATCATATTCCACCAATTAGGGTTTTCTGAACCCATCATTTGTTGCATAACTGAGCTTTGCAAAACCCCTCTATTCATCTCTAATTTACCTTCCCCTTCCTAACAAAAAAAAAAAAAAACCAAATTAAAAAACAAAACCCTATCGATCTTTTTTCTTCTTGATCTTCTTCTCTTGTTCTTCTTTTTAGAAAGAAAAAATGGAAGGGTAGCCCAACAAGGCCTAAGCAAATAAACTCTGAATTTTCCTCTTACTCAAGTATAAGTAGAGGGTAAAATCAAGTTTTTTTTTTTAAAAAAAAAGATAGAGAATTTGAATAATCATAGAGTTTGAGAGAGAACCTTTGTCTTTATATTATATCTCTCTCCCTTTCTTCATTCTTTATTATTTAGCTTTTTTTTAACTTTTTTTTCTTTGCTTTTTCTTCTGCTTTTACTTTATCTCAAAGCTGTGTGGGACAAGAAAGGTACTGTTAACAATTCCCATAAAATTTACAAAAACAAAAATATGGATTTTTGTAGACTGACTTTGAGTACACAGGAATCCCATCATTCTTCACCTTACATTTTTTCCCCTTCATCATATCAAAATCCATATATAGTCACCTAACTTTTCTTATATGCTATCATATATATACATCAAATTTCATTATTCACACCCAATAAATAAAAAATAAAGATACCTTTTTTTAAAATTTCTTTTGTAAAAAAGAAATAGTAGGGTTAAATTAGAATTATTAACTTTAATTTCTGTAGTCTTGCAGCTAAGGTTTTTTGCACTGTTTTGTTGATGTGATTTACTTTATTATTTGTCTTACTTTGGGTATACTATGATAATAAATTTGAAAGTTGTGGCTAAAATTGTAAACACAACTTTTAAATTAACCCCTAAAAATGTCATCATAGGGAATGTTTGGTAGTTACTTTAAATAACATGACTTCATAATCATGGTTACATTTGTCTTGTATTGAAATTATATGTGTGCTAGCTAGCCAGCATATATATTATTCACAAGAATTAAAAATATCTCCTTAAATGTTATTTCATTTACAGTTTAAGAGGTTTCCTTTCTTGTATATTTCTTAAATGTGATATAAAATCATTTATCATTTTCATTCAAACTAAATTATAGTTTAGTTAAAATGAGTTCAGTTAAACATAATTAACATGATTTTCTTCTTTAGAAGTCAATTTACAGTTCAAAATAATGCAAAAGCATGAGAGATTACTAGAAATAATATTCATTCCATGTCATTCATTAAAAAATATATATTAGTAATTAATTTGATTTTTTTTTGGGTAAATTTGTGGAGGATATAGATTTGAGAAAAGGAAAGCAGAACCAAATTGACTACAGTTTTCAAGATGAAGGTCAAATTCTAGATAATGGGTTGATTTCAATTTCCCAAATCTTTATGGGTTTTTCTTTTATTTTTTCTTTTTGGTTGGAGCAATTACTCGTACGTGTCTGTAAATATACATATCAAATATATTACAAAGTTTACATATTTTGTTCGATGAACATCAAAAACAGTGTAACAGTGTGTTTGGTTTAATGTTAATAAGTTATTTTCAAAAACATTGAATCATTTGGCAAACCTATCAATATAGCTTTAATTTTGAAACCGTATTTTCAAATGTTATTTTAGAAAAAATATATATAAAAATAATTCTTTTATTAGAATAAAATTACGTTGAACCCTAATTGGTTCATAAACGTTTTATTGTTTAATAAACCATCCATTTCTAATAGATATTAGAAAAAAATAAAAAAAAACTTAGTGTGTTGATTATTTTGTTCAATATTTAGACCAGGGGATGAAGATGAGTAATGAAAGTGTTACATATAAGAATAATTAAATTATTGATCATGATAAAAGCTAGTAAATGAGAACTTGACCATCCCAATAAAGTTGACACAACTTCAACAAATAATAATAATAGTAATAATCATAATAATAAATCTTAACTCATTCAAAATATTTCTAAAGATACATTAGACAATGGAATTGGAAGATGTTAAAAGAAGATCTACTACACATTTTCATCTAAATGAAAAGTTTCATAAAAAAGTTATTAAAAAAATCAAGAAAAGAATTGAGTTAATATGGGGACTACCAAAAGTTATAGAGTCGACCATTACAAGAATCCAAATATGTATTTACTTGAGAAAAAGAAATGAGCATAAAAGGAAAAAGAATAACAAAATGAGGAGATTTTATAAAAATAAGTTAGTAGATTGTTTTGGTTATATGAATATACAGATAAGAAAAAACTGATGTACCATAATACAAATAAAGGCACTGTTGTAGTACCCATTTGAGTTTGATTTTGATAAGTGTTTCAATTGATGAGTGTGGGAAGAGAGAAAGGGTTAGTTAGTTTAGAGAGTTAGAGTAGTTTAGGGAGTGGTGTCTTTGTCCGTACCCCCAAAAATCTTTGTCGGAGGGTGTACTGTCTTTTACTATAACTACAACACCATTTCCTTCTTCCATTCATATTTTAATTTTCTTTATAACTCCATCTCTCTCTCTCTCTCTCTCTCTCTCTCTCTATTAATACCAATATATTCCTTTTTTTTCCCTTTCTCCCAAGCTCTCTTATATGTTCCACCATTCAACACAAACAAAACTCCTAACATTCTCCTCCTTGTCTTCTTTCTCTCCCTTCATATTCTCTTTCTCTCTCTTCTCCATTTTCCTTTTCAATAACTATAAACCGCTTCTACTTCTTTCAAAGTTCTCCTTCTCTTTTTTATTTACTTTTTCTGCATCTCCACTGCTACAACAAACACATTATAAATATCTAACTCTCTTTCAATTTAATTAACCAATTCATGCAACATTATATTTATATGTATACTCATTTTATGTTACATTACATTCTTGTTTCAACTACAATCTAATTTAAACAACTTAAAACCACTGCATAAACCATACCCTACTCTAACTCTTACATCTTTTATTTTTTCAATTTTTTTTTTCTTTTGTTATGTGTGACTACTTGTAGGTGTGCTTAGATTAAGAATTGTGGCACAAAGAAGGAAAAAACATATAGGAAGGGATCCAATAAAAGAAGTATAGTGTTTAGATCTAGGGTAATTGTAATTGGTACCACTTTTAGGACCAATGATTAATGATATAGTTTATTGATGATATAGATTCTATATATATTTTTATACATTCTTATTAATGATTTAGTTTATCACTTGAAAATTTTCTTCTTTATCTGTAAGTTTTCTTTATAATTTTTGTATTGTGGTATTTATGCACATATACTTCAATCATGATGACTATATTTACGACTTGTAGAGAGTGAAGGAACAAGCAAAGATTAGGAAAATATGAAATAATATAAGATTAGATATAAGATAGGCGGTCGAGCGAATTTCGCACCTAAATCACCAACTAGTTAATAATTTCCACTCCAAAAAATAAACTAGTGGTTAGTAATGGATCGAACACACAACACCGTCAAATTTATCAATTGAACTGTAAATAGTCCTAAGGTAATTGGGGAGGGGGAATTTTGATATTGATTTGTTGGAAAATAAATTGCATAAACTAACTAAGCATGAGAGGGAACGTTGTGAAACAATTATATGAATAATTCCTAGCTATTAGATTGTTTTAGAATTTTCTCTATTCAGTATACTCGCTCATCTCATCCAATTTTCATTACCTGAGTTTATTTGCTTACATCTTACCAAACAAATTGGAAAAGTCGACTAGTTCGTCCTAATCAACTAACTAGTCCAATTAGAATCGATGAAAAATATGCAAATTCAAATGTGTCTTAGTCATTAAAATTGAAAAGGGAAACATGAGGTGGAATATTTAACAAGAAAAAATCATGATTAAAAATTCATTCCATTCAAGCTAATCTAACCTTATCGCAGCTTAGTGATCAACATGAGACTATATGTCACATATCAAATATTAATCAAAAGCATCAATCATAAAGTAGACAAGCATCCTATAATTTAATCTTAAGTTATTTAAGAAAAAATTGAATCAAGCAAATACATCAATGTTCGGTTCAAAACTCCCAAGTACATGAATTAGGGAAAAATCCTTATAAAATCCAAGGTAGCTAGAATGCGTTTGTAATCGATATTCCAATCACTGGAGTTGAGTTTTGAGACAACCAAATATCAAAAAACAAGAGAAGAAAGAGAGAAAAACAAAACAAAAGAAGTGAAGTGTGGGATGGGAGATGTAACCTAAAAATTGGTAAAGATCACATAAATATAAAGTCGGAGTGCCGCAGCGTACTGCAATACTTGAACTTTATTAGTGGTCTTTGAAGCTCCATGACAGTTTGAGCATTGTAATGAAAGTCTGTTTTTTGCCTTTGAGTGTTGGATAGGTACAACACTAGTGTAGCTTCGCGCTCTCTAGGGCAATTTCGTAATTTTAATCTTTTCTTATTAGATTGATGCGACTAAGCTCTCTTTTGGTTTGTTTTAGCTTCATTTCGTCAATAGTATTATATTCAACCTCTTTAGCATTAAAAAACTTTACAAACTAATTAAGTAGATAAATAAAACCTAAAGTAATCTTGAATTAAGAGAAGCGAGATATATATATCACATAACTGTGTTATCAATAGGATAGAATAAGATTTGATAGTAGCTTTCGAAAGATTAAGAAACTCATATTTTGGTCTAATTGGTGTAAAGATAAACCCTAGATAAAATTCACTATAAATACATGTGACTATGGCTCCATAAATGAGATATATAAGAATTTATAACTTCTTCTCTATTATTTTAGTTGTTATTGGCTTCAACTCGATAGGTGAAATTCATGTATATTTTTCCTTCACTAAAATTTGGTATATAAACACAATTTACCTTAGATTTACAAAAAAAAAAAAATGAAAAAATTTGTGTTGAATTTTGGAGAGAATATATATTCATCATGTACTAAAGGCAGTGGTTTTGATTTTACTATAAATTAATATAAAAAATAAAGAAAAAAAATCAAAATTTATCCTCAAATATTTTAAACAAAATTATTCAATTTGAAACTAGTGTGAACTTTATATCAAATTTTGTCCTAAATTTTTATTTTATTTTCTCGAAAATAACCATGAAGAAGGTAAAAAAAGAAACACATCAAATTGAATTAAAATGCCAATTGTACAAAACCCAATTGCAAGTTCAATAAATATAAGTATGGAAGATTCCCCTCTCATATTTAAGAGGAATAAGATTCTTTTTTTAAAGAAAAATGAAATCATTGCATAAAAAAAGGACTTGACATAATACCATGAAGTCATCTTTTTCATTCCACACAAAATAAAAATATAAATAATTTCATCCAAAATTATTTAAATATTTTGAAAATGAATAATATTTACATAACTCAGATTTTTAGTTTAATTCAAGGCATGATAAAGCAAAGGAAAATCTTCGTACACGTTACTTACTTCACAGTTCACATGTGTTCTCTATTATTGATTTGGAGCCTTTGATTTATATATGTATAGTAATAATAAATTGATATATATGAAGAAAGGAAAAATTATGTACTTGTTTTGATGGATTATATATATATATATATTTAAAACAGTTTATGAGCGACCAAGATGATGGATCCATAAATTGATGGGTTATATTTTTGTCTGTGTAGAAAAAGAAAAGAATTAAAAATGGGAGATGAAAGGAAATTGAATGATATTTAGAGTAAGAGAAGGCATGTTTTGCACAACCCTCTTAATTATTTTATTATACTTAAAAAATGGAGCCAAGACGTTTTTGAGGCTCCCGACATGTCGTTTTATTGAACTCGAATATTATTCAACCCATCAAAACTTGTGTCAAATTTTTGTTTGATGCTGTCCTCTGCTCAATCATCGGATTCCTCTCATCACATGCCCTTATATCAATACATTTCTTTAACTTTCTTTTAATTCTCCTTGAATTACTCCATTATTCTCCTTAATTTATGATCCCAATACTTCTTTTCTTTTCTTTTTTTAAATACATTTATTCATTTCACATTGCTGCAATCTCTAGGGTAACCTAAAAACCCTACAATTTTTCTACCTTTTCTTTTCCTTTTATTTTTACAATGATCCCAAAAGGTTTTACTTTATAGGGTTTATTACTTAAACCATATTATGTTTTTGTTTTATGAAACAACGGTCGAAGCTATCATCACTCATTACGCTTGAATATAACATATATATATATATTTCTTTTTCTATCTCTTTACCTACTTTTCCTTTACAAGTTTTTAGTTTTTTCGCCCTTTTTTAATCAACTGAGAAGCCAGGGAGTTTGGCTATAAATAATTAAGAAATGGGTACGAAACCATTTTTCTGTAAGAATATTTTTGGATGTATAACTATAAACCATGAGGGAAAAAAAGAATATAATTAAAATGAGAGGGACCCATGTGGGTAACAATTAATGTTGGTTGACGGGAAAGAAGGTCTAAATTAAGGAGAAAACAATATTTTATATGTATAATTTAGTTAAATAAGTGAACAAATAATAATAGATATAACTTTGGAGAAGAGAGAAATGGGAAAAGGGGAATTTGGAAAAGGTTTATAATATTAAAGAAAAAGGTAAAAGTATAATGCAATAACTAATATAAATGAAGTTGGGCTGAGTTCCAATTTGAAAAGCAAAAAGAAAGTTTTATTTTTTTATTTTTGTATATGAAATTAAAGTTGATTGAAAAGAATTAAAAGGGCAGAAAATATGAAGAAGGTTTATGTTGTTGAAAGAAGAAAGTCGTCACTATCTAAAGGGGACAAGTTATTGGCAATTTAAATCACTTATTGGTGCTTTGGACACCATAAATCCCACACGTTGTGTTTTTAACTTTGCGTGCACGCATGCATATATATATATATATTTTCTTTTCTATACAAATTAGAGGATAATAGTGATAATAATCATAATTATTATTTTTATTAATAGATAAATTAAAGAGTTTTCATATTATAAATACCAAAATGTTTCTTTATATATGTGATAAGATAGCATACGAACATCAATCATTCAAATTCGCATATGTGTTGTGTCTATTTAGATCCTAAATTTCAAGTAATACTTGTAAGCATATTGTTATTAATTAAGCTTTTCAAACTATAAATTTACTCCATCCAACTAATTTCATATTTCACTCAATTCATGAGTTACTAGATAAACACAAATTTAAGATGAAATGTAATTTATATCAATGAGATGAATTTTATTTTAATTATTGAGGGACATATTAGACATACATAATCAAAAGTTAGAAATATACAGAAAGTTGAAAGTTTATAGAAACAAAACTTAAAACTTAAAATGAAATGTGAAAATTGACATTAACTAAAGTGGACTTAACTTAAAAACGGTAATTATGATGTAGTTGAAAGTTTAATATGTTTAGAAAGAAGAAAAAAATAGAGTGGAAATGAAAAGAAAATTTAAAATGTGAGGTAAAGCGTGTATAATTAGTTAAAATAGGCATTAATGATTGGATGTTATAGTAAGAATAAGAAATATGGAAAAGGAGTTCACATTGGTAATAATGTGTCACAATCCCCCTCTAATTCCCAATTCTCAACGGCATCTACACTACACAACTTTTTCCAAGCATTGTTCTTTTATCATAAGATGACAACTAAAACCCCATATTTGTAACTTTGCTTATTTAAATTGCCTAACTTTTACGCCCATATCTATACCCCAATACTTGCATTCATTTTTGTAGCCTAACCTTCAATTACCCTAGGGTTTATCTAGTTCATTTACAAAAGGATTTGATGGAGGTAGGATTATTCTTCTTATTATTATTTACATATATTTTATTATCTATCTATCTATCTATATATATATATATATATGCAATTATGGATATTTTGATATCAAACAAATTTTGTATGATTATAAATATATGTGTCTAAATAACATTCTTTTCATATTTGAGACCTAATCCCTTGAATAAATTTTAAAAATAACTAGATGTATATGAATAGAGAAAGAAATATTGAGAGTTTTCTACCCACACAATAACAATTTTATGTTGATGCCTAATTTTAGACAACTCAAATATATTTGACGTTCACATGATATCGACACGGTAAACTCTATGACATTGGTCTTAGAATTATGCTTTTGGGTCATGACATGTACGTGGGACATAACCCATTAACTATTTTTTTGTAGGATCGGCTTTTGGTCTTAACTAAGACATTAATTTAGACTTTGACATGAACCAAACCTCTCCACGAAGCTATTTTGGACCAAATTAGTAAAAATGAGGATGGAACACTCGAAAACTTCAAAGGATAATTAATTTTGAACCAAATTTAAGTTGAAATCATTTGTCATATATAATTTAAGATTAAATATTACAAAATTAATAGTTAAAAATAATTACAAAGATGTAAAAAGTAAAATTCTCTCCATAGATCTCCTATTATTATTAGTTAAGTTAAAATAAAACGCACATGAATATAAAATGTAACGAAGTAAGTTCGATTACTTAACTAATGAAAATTTGAAAATGTCTATAAAAGATATCTTCACCAAAAAAGAACTTTCTTTTTCATTCCTATTGAAATAAAAAGTAGATGGCTGTCATGAATATTATAAGAAAAAATTAGATAAAATGTGAATGCCTATCTATAAAAAAGAAGTTGTGAACAAAATATAAAAGAAAAGTAAGAGAGATAATTTAATGGAAGTTCTATATGTTATTGACAAAATCAAAGGGATAAAAAGATTAGATAAATAAAAATCAGAAAGATATATAGAGATCAGACAAATGAAGAAAACTGATGTTTTAGATTCTAAATTTAATTTATTTTAATCTAAATTCAAATCTCAAAATTATTAATTATAGATAAGAATATTTTTAAAAAATATTATGTATATTTAAACTGAATATTTTTTTAAAAATCTATTAATTTTTTTTTAAAGAAATTTGTTCCCTAACAAAACTATTATATATATATATATTTTTTTAAAAAAAAATTTTTTGTCCTTGGTTGAATATTAATTTAAAAATCCCAACCTTTTTTTAAAGAAATTGTTCCCTTTTTGTGAATATCAAAGTCTCTTTTTTCAAAAAATATGTTCCATATGTAAAATCTTTTATCTTTTAAGAAATTGTATATATTTCGTTTTCTATTTGAATATATCAAAATCTATTAATTATTTTTAAAATAGTTAGAGATCTTGCATTTTCTAAAAGTTTCATTCAACTTGAATATATAGATTTTTTTTCTTCAAATTTATATTTAAATGTGAAAGCCAAAATAAATAGTTAAAGATTTTTTTAAAGTGCATTCAATACATATTTTTTTAATGATTTATTTAAATGCAAAATTACAACATATAATCCCATAGCCAATTATTAAGAGATATCTTACTCAAGATTTATTAACGCGTAGTATAAATTGAATGCACTAAAAGATATAAAAAATTTGATAGTATAACTAGGAAACAATTCATTCAATCAAACTTTAAATTGATAAATAGTTTTTTTTTATACGTATCAATTACACATTAAATTTTTAATTGAATTTGAATTTTGGACATAAACATTGACGTGATTATTATTCGGACATTTGTGCTAATTTCTATATAATTTATGTATTTATAACCTATTCAAGAAAGTATAATTATTTAACCATTTTTTTCAGAATTATAATTAGTTATTATTTTGAAATGAATAATTAAATTTAAATGAAAATATATTATAGAAATAGTACAAATAGAAAAAATATATTTTTTTCCTTTGATCCCTCAATTATAAGATCCATAATATACTATTATGGTTAAACACATTTTACATCTTTACATCAAAAACATACTTAATTACAAAACAATAATTAAAAACGAAAAAACCTAGTTTTTTGGCATCCTCTTGCCACTTTGTTATTTTTTGAAAATGACGTTTCTGACCGTTCTCTTTCAGTCTCCCAATTTTACATTCTTTTTTCATTGAATCTTCATCAATTTCTCTACATTTTTTTATTGGGTTGATTACTTGCTCCTAGACATTACAAAAATCCGATGAAGGTTCATGAGCTTTTGTAGCAGTCTTGGAACACAAATCTTCATTTAAACTTGTCGGAAGACTAATTTCTTCATATTCTTGACTTTTTGTTGTGAAGATGAATAGAAAAGAAAAAGAATTGAGATATTTATTATTTATATCCAAAGATTTGAAAGGAAATTTTTTTTGAGAGGTTGAAATAAATAAAAAATAGTTAATATGAGAGAGGGAATGTGAATAGGTGGGAGATAGAAAGATGAGAATGATTTTAGAAAAATTTTAACGATATAATTAATGGGAGAGAAAAAGTTAAAACTATTAATATGCAAGTATTTATTAATACTTAATTTCAAATTAAAAAATAAATAAAAAGTAAATTACAATAAAACCAAAGTGGGAAACAAACAAATCTAGCAAAATTGGAAAAAAAAATTTCTCCTCATACATACTTTTATATATACTACACACTAATACTTAACACGGGCTGCCGTGATATTTTAAACATTTTTCTATATCATGATTTGTCATGTTAACCTTTCAATTATTTTTCTTCTCTTTTTATACTATCTTTCAAAATTTAGGCAAACAAATAATTGAAGAAATAAAAAACTGCTAAAATAATAAGATGAGTATAAGAATGTGAGATTAATTATTAAAGATTTCTTTTTATACCATGGATATAGAAGAAAAAATATAAAGAGGAAAAAAAAATAAACATAAACTTCAAAAGAAACAAAACATAGTTGTTATATATTATATATATATAGTAAATAATTGTAGGAGTGAGAATTTTAATTAGTTTTCAAACACTTCATATTATAAATTGAAAATTTTCTACTATGAATTAATAAACACTGAAATAAAAAAATTAACCTAAAAGAAAAAAAAGGTAAATGGAAGAATATTAAAATTTGTGTATTTGAAAGTTAAGATGTTCAAGTTTATTGAGTTACGTAAAACATAATTTATAGTCTATAGTATATATAAAAGCTTCTCTATAGAGAAATTTTTTTTAGTTCATTTTATGCTTTTAATTATAAGTACTTTCACTATTTATTTGATGACAATTTTGTCATTTTGTCATTCAATTTCAATGCATGAATAGTGGGTGAATTTTAACTCTTTCTTTTCATTTCTCTAACCATTCAATCTTTGATTCAAAAATATTTATTATCCTAATTAACTTCATGGGTAGTGGAAGAATAATTTTTATAGGCATGGTAATAAATTCAAAGAAGCCTTATCAAATTCTCTTACCTATACTTTCTACCAATTTATTCAATATAAATGTATGATATCTATTGTTTCCTTGAACAACAAATCATTGTTAACTGGAGATGGAAGTGCAAGGAGACAAGAATAAGATTTATTTCTTCTGTGTTAGACATGAAAATTTTTTACTCTTTTCTATTATATCTTTCTTTTATTTTTCTAGCTAAAATGAGAAAGTAAAATGTTAATAAATGGTTTTTTTTTTTTTTTTGCAAATGTATTGTAATAAATAATGAGGTGAGATTTGAATCCAAGACTTCTTGTCCACAAGAGGACACATGTGTCAGTTGAACTAAGCTCATATTAGCTTCAAATAAATGATTTTAGTTACACATTTTCAAATTCATAGCTTCCAAATATTATTTTACCTTTATTTTATGTATCAACTATGGATGACTTATGAATATTTGTTACAAACATTCCAATTCTAAAATAGTAAAAGATGATAAATTAACTATTTAATCTCATAAAAACCTAACATTTTATATATACGGATATTTTTCACATCAATTATCCAAGAGTAATTGCTTTCATGTTTCTATATATTACTTAAATCTATTTTTCTTCATTCTTCTTTATTATGCTTCTTTCAATAATCTTCCATAATATAATATAATTTAAAAATATTTTATAATTTAAAAATAAATATAATCTTTTTAAAATAAATTAAATGTTATCATATCTAACTAAACTTGAAATAAAGAGCTAACTAAAAAAAAATAAAAACAAAAGTTTGTATTCACTATTTTATAGAAATTAATTTTGAAACATCAATATCATTAATTATAATTAAAAGTAAAAAAATTATAAGATATAACCCTACATTAGGTAAATATGAAACTATAATTATTAGTCAAATGCTACTATACTTATATTATTAATTTTATATTTTAAAAAATAACATGGCATCCACGAACAACGTACGTGAAGAAACTAGTATTTAAAAAAAAGATGTAGTAATTAATACAAAATTTCTTAAACTATAACAAATATTTTTCGTTAAAGGTAGGTTACTTTGATTTAAAAATATATCATAAAATAAAGAACTACTTTATTATTATTGTAGGAATAAGAAGAGTATATCAATTAAAAGTAAATGAAAAACATAAAAAACATATTTGTAGTTACGAAGTAATTATTGTAGCACATTATGGTTGTCAGTATAAAAAAAGAACCAAGCCAATAATGAAAAAATTATAACAAATAAAACATTCATATTGATGGTCTCAAAGACCCAAGAATGATCTTCTTGGCAAATTCATTCCACAGACATTTGCTAGCATGAGTAGGAAGAGCTACATAATTAGCATGAGTAGGAAGAGCTACATAATTATTAAAAACTCTTGACGTGCAATGAAAATCTTTGATAATTTTGTTTTTGTCTATCAATCATACAAAATAGAATTTGCTAGAGGAATCTGTGTGGATGAAGGAACAAAAAAATGTCCTTATCTATATCATTTTTTAAATGAACTGTGAAAGAAATTGAGTTGTGCAACAGAAACTAAGAGAAAACAAGTTTTAGAAAATTTAGTGAAAAATGCTCATTTTATAGTACCAAAAATGATATCGCAAAACTACTAAAATTCGAAAAGTTTCAAAATGAATGAAATTATAATTAAAGATGAGTCATAAATTCTAAAAGTGGTTTTAATTTTAAGAAATAGATAGAAAAAAACATTTCATATTTTATATTACATTTATTGATAATTAATAATTATATATCATTTTTATTAAGAAAACTCAAATAAAAGGTAAATGATAAAAGAAAGAAAAAGTTTAGGACTTGTTGCTCCAACCATTGAGGACCTTCACATGCATTATCGTAACCAAAAAGTTTAGGGACAATAGCCGAAGTATAGCTCATGACTTGTTTGGTTTGATATTTCCTTAAATACCACGTATGTTCTATCTTAGTCTAAATCTACCTCACAGTTAAACGACATTTCATTCTTCAAACCTTCTTCCCATCTATTCTAAGTGCTTAATACCAGCTTGTAAATCATGCAACATACCCAACATTTCATTTTCTTCATAAAATAGGTTACTGATAGTTTCTTCATCAAAAAGATTACTACTACTCTTCCTTCATCAAGTCTTTGCATACCTCTGTGCAAGTTCACATATTCTCCATGACACACCTAGTCTATGTAGGAGGAGGCTATTCTAGTGGTTAATAGATGTCACTCTACATCCTCTAATGAGTCTCAATTCAAATTCATACATTCTCTTGCATGGACAATTTATTTGTTCGTAATTATTGATTTGATATTTTGCAACTTCTAAAAATTGGAAAACTTCTTCTCTATACTCAACTGAAAATCTATCCATAAGTTTCATCTAACTCTTATCCATCTCGTTAAAAACCCTAAAACATAAATATGTTGAATTGGTTTTATATCTCTTGTCTCAAATACTTCAACAACTTACTCTACTTATTCAATGAATAAGCTATATTGTACAATCTCCCATCTTGCACTAAAATTAAGTTTAAATCTAAACTAAGTTCAGATTTACCTAACACTTCAAACATACCTAAGACTTCATACATACTTAAATAAAGTTATCTCCAACTCTACTAACATATTATAAACTAATTTTGACATAAAAAACTAGACTACCATAACTGCAAGATAGCTATAAAATAAATCAACCACAAATTACGTCAAACATTTTAATTAAATATCTAACATTTTCAATAGTTCAAATTCCAATAGAAATTCATATTCAAAATTCAAATTTAAATTAACTATCAAACTCAATCTCAATTCCACAAATAGTATATAAATTTGATTATGAATTTACACATGCAATCTCAAATTTACACATACAATCTCATACATTCCACATAAAAAACATACATTATTATAATACATTACACATAAAATCTCAAATTCAAATTACCCATAACATCAATACACACACATTACACATACATATACATCTATTTTTATAATTCAAAAAACAAAACTAACCTTGCTTTATAGAGCAGTGGTGGTCGACGACGATGGGCGGTGGAGACACCGACAATGAAGCGACGGACGGTGGCGGACGAACGTTGCTTCTTGGTTTTCTTTCTTCTCCGTGAGTTTTGTATTCTATGGACACAAAACAACAAATAGAGTTGGAATTGTCGACACAGGTTGAAAACATCAACCAATAGACCTTTTTACGATGCCATAAAGTGAAACATTAGAATTAGTATAAACCAAGGCTGATGTTTAATTCACTAATGGCATCGGGGAACATTATTCTATTGTGATATCGGGCTTGCTCTCCAAAGCCATCGCCACATTGCCTACATTGATATAGGTAATTTTTGGCGACGTTTTGATTCCCGACGTCCGTCTCGACGTTGGAAATTGCTCGATTTCTTGTAGTGATCTTACACCAGAATACACAACAAGTGCGAGAAATCTTATCGCATAGGATACATAAGATCATCATCTCATTTCATTGCATCAGTTTAATTCATTTCCTCATTTTAATCATGCATCAAAACAACAAAACACACAGAAGCAAGCCTATATGAAGATCAACCAACATTTTGTATGAAAAACGAATTCTCAGAACAAGTTTTCGGTCCCACTGTGTGCCATATGAGGATCAAATTGTTGATAACATGAGTAAAGGATTACCATCATCCCATTTTGGAACTTATGAACCAAACCTACAGTCGCAAACTGTCCTGAGGGGATATTAAACCATATGAGGATTTTGTTATATATCTTCAAATGCGGTTATGTCACGTATACATTTTCTTATTTATTCTCATTCTTAGTTTTCATATATTGTAATCAATCTCTTTTCAACTTTCCAAAGAATCTTTTATGATTTTCTCCATATATTTCTCCCTTTATAATTCGTTACTAAATAATAGTGAATATTTTTTTTCTCTTATATATTCCATTAACAAGTTTGAACATCATTATTGTTAAATAAGTTATGAACTTAAATGAAATATTACAAGATAGAATAATAATGTGTTAATGATCAATTTTATATTCTTTAAAAAATATTTTATGAATTTTCTTAAATTAGATTCAATAATCTATCAACCATCAATTTTGATCTTATAAAAAAGTCCCAAGTATAATGTCTTGGTTTTTTTAAGTTAATTAGCTCATTAAATTCTAAATTAAGCAATAGATTTTCTTACACAAAAGCAACAGTTGTTTTTTTGAAAAGCTATTTTTGTATTCGATCAAACAAAACAAGCTTAGCAATTGAAACTAAAAACTAAAAACTATTTTTTTAAGGTATCGCATACAACTTAGAGTAGAGATTTAATTAAACTTAACATATTTTGTCATTGGATACAAACTGGATGTGAGTTGAGCTAAAATCATAAACTAATTTCTATGAATTAAATCATTAAATTAACCTTTAAAATTAAAAAAAAAAATCTTTCACTATTTATTAATTATTTTAAAATTTCCATATATGTTAACCATGAAATGTCTATATTTTGAATGTTTAACTTTGTATGTTACTAAAAACAAATCTTTCAAAATCAATTTCTTTAATTAAATACAAGGAGATAAAAAGCTTTATTCAACTACCCATGCACACTTTTTTTCTTTTAAGAAAAAGAAAAAACTACTATAAGAAAGATAAACTATTGATTAATCGATATTTAGTGTACATTTAGTTTAAACCATTCATATAATTAATATACCACACAAACTTAATTTATCATAATTTTTTCTCTTATCTAGTTACTATAGTACTGTAGTCATAATCCTATCATATTAGAAAACATATTAATTTTCCTTCTTAATTATATATATATATATATATATATATTTTGGTAAAAGATATTTAAATTTCAAGAAAAGAAAAATGCACCAGCTGTGTGAACAAGTAAAATATGAAGAGTTTTAAGTCAATGACTAAACCTTTTTCTAATTATTTTTAAAGTGAAGTTGAAGTACTTGTTGAAAAACTATTTAGAATATAAGCTAGTAAATTGGATGGGTATTGTTTTTATAGTAATGTTTATACATATATATATAATTTGTTGAAGTTGAAGATGAAGAATCAAATTTCTAAGTTTAAGATGAATATGAAGCAAAAGCAATATGTGGGTGAGGTGAAATTATGAAATTATGTTTATTAGGATGGATTTTTAGTTATGGTTAAAAAGATATTTGAATTAGTATTAATGAACTAAAACATTTAAACACAGACAAAAGGAATTGTTTTTAGATCATTATCTCAATCCGTATCTTACTTCTTTTAACTATTTCTTCAATCATTCTCCTCTTTTGTTATTTTAATAATTATTAGTAACAATAATTCATTCTCTCTCTCATAATTCCACATTAAAAAAGTACTAATCCCGATGATACCCTTGTTAATTTCTTCATTTTACAATACTTTTCTAATTGCATAAAAACAAATTTGAAAAGTTACATTATCAATCCTATCAATGTAGTTTTGAATAGGTGTTTATAAAATTGTAAATACCACCTTTGTCGTATATATGTAAAGAAAAGAAAAAACGATTGACAGTCTTTGTATCATGGGCTCAATATTCATCAATCTATATTTTTTTGTTATATGAATGAAATACATAATGCATATATTGAATTTACTCTCCTTTCCATTACACTGGTTTCTGTAGAGAAAAAGCAGAAAGAGTATATTAGAAGTATTGAATATACATATTTAAGAAGTGCATAAAATTACCAAAGGAAAAAAAGAAAAAGAAAAAAGAAGATAGAAATGAGCATATGGAGTTAAAAAAGAGAGAAATTTGAGGGAAATTTTCATGGGTCACGTGGGGGCTCACGTGAGTGTGACAGCCACCACGAATCAGCAGAACTTTATGGGTTTGGGTAACTCCAAACCATAAGAAGACGACGAGCAACCCCTCACCCCCACCCCCACCCCCACCCACCTTTTTTTTCATTTTTTCCTTTTTCTTTTTAATTTTCCTATTATATTCCCTCCCTCTCTCTCTCTATATATATTAATGGTTAAAATCACTCACCCTCCACAAATATAAAATTAGTAATGTTAAAGTCGACCCATTTATTAAAAGATCACAGACACGTGTTTCTTTTTATTATCCGTTTTTGTATTTTAATATTATTTTTTGAAGTATTAAATTCAACTTCGCTTGGCCTAAATTCTGTTTTTGCTATGGTGGTGGTGTATTTTGGTTGTGAGTTTAAATCTTGTATGATATAATTTCTTTTACGAAATAGTTTTTATTCTAAATATCAATAATTTTAAAACAATTGCAATAAAGTCGGTGATCCAAACTTTCACTCTCTCAACAACATTCTATAAAAAATGTATTATTCTTTTTTTTTTATGCAAATTTTAAATTCATATATTATATTATAAAAAATCACGTGGAAGTTGGTTTTTTTCTTATTGCTACAAATGCAGTAACTATTATTGGAGTATCAGTTAAATATCGAGATATTTTATTTCTTGATTTGGTATTGGTTTGAAGTTGGAGGTTCATGTATAGAAAAAATCTCCTCCCCGTCACTATGAAAATAAATAGATGAAATAGTCTATAAATGAAAGGAAAAGTAATAAAAGTAAAAATACAGTGGAAAAACTCTAAACTATATCAAAAGAATATGGACTATAGAAATGAAAAATTATTATTATCACACTAAAATCTTTGATTGTACACAAATAGACACACTTTCTCAGTTCTTATAGCATTTGCACCACTCACATTCTTTCCTTTCCATACTCAAAATGAAAATGAAGAATTTAATTAGAGTTAACGTAATTAAATTTAAAATAGAGACTAGAAGCACATTATACTCAAATTCATCACTTTCTTAAACTTAACGTAAGACAATCAATCGTACTTTTCATGTTTTACCAACACTCACTAATTCAATTATTTACTCACAACATATTGGAGAGAAGAAGTTAAATAATTAAATAAATATTTTGTTTCATTTTAAGCAATTTTCTCCCTCTAAAATCATAATAACTTCAAAAATATATCACACGTTTTATTTTAAAGTAAAGAATGAAAATATAAGCTAGAATCAATTTACACCATTGAGTATAGTAATGAGTTAAAAATAAATAAATATTTTAATTTAAAACATGAGAGTTAGAAAAAGGTGAGAAAAAAAAAAGTAAGGAAAGAGTTAAATAGAGGAAAGAAGAAGAAGAAGAAGAAGAAATTAAAGGATAAAAAAATGATTAGAGAAAAATGTTAGAATAATGAAATAATTGAAATTAGGAAGAAAAAAAAGGAGATAATAAAAATATTGATGGCATAGAAAAGTTAGAGTTGAATTAAAGAAAAGATGGTGAACAGAAATAGAGGTGTGGATAAATTGAATATGAATTGAAATAAAAGACATGGTTAGATAGATGAAAGTTGATTAAATAAATAAAAAGGAAAAAAAGAAAAGAAAGGAAGGAAAAGGAAAAAGGAAAAGGAAAAGGAAAAGGTGGGGCCGGGGTGCCGCGACCGTCCAAGTCCGTATGAGTTGATCAATACTTAACCACTTTCTCTTTGTTAGGCATAGCCTCTCCCTCTCCCTCTCCCTATATTATATTTTTAAAAAAGAATAAATTAAATTAAATAGATTGTGGGGTACCCCACGCGTGAAAAGGACCCAAAAGTTTTTGGACAATACTGCCCGCTAAAGTGGGAGTGGGCCCAATAAGTGGGCCCAATAAGTGGGCCCATAGCTCTTCTTCTCTTTTCCACACCCAAAAACCCCCCTTAACAACTTTGTCATCTTCTCTCTCTCTCTCTCTCTATAAATTTTAACCCCCCATTGATTACTCTTCTTTTTCTTCTCTTTTAAATAACTAAATTAACCATTTCCCCCTTTTTTTCTATTACCTCAGTCATGCGTCATGATCGCGTCAGCAGAATACATTTCTCTCTTTCACTATTTTGTAAAGATAATAGTATTTAAAGTATCATTATTTTATGAAAATCGTTTTAGAAAATTAAATAATATAATACAAATTGAGTGGTATTTTGCTTGATACACTTTGGTTGAAGCCAAGTCGGAGTTGAGTAACTCAAATAGTCAAAGGGGGGGTTTGGTAAATTCATTAGATTAAAGATTCATAATAATAATAATAATAAATAAATAAATAAATAAAGGTAGAAAGTTTAGGGTCTTCAATCAATCATTACCAATGGATAACTTTCAACCAAGTGTAGTCATCACACATTTGATTTTAAACAGGAATGGAAGGATTAAGTGAATATGCATCAATCGGTTGTTTTTTCCTTTTTTTTTTAAAAAAAAACAGGATTCATCCCTAAGGCCAAAGTTTTTGTGGTTTTGGAATTAGTTTATGAGTCTTTTATGTTCATTTTAATTAATTTTCTTTATATATAACACAATATGAGATTGTTGTGTAATACTCTCAACCTATCTTTCATCACATCTCTTTTCCTAACTAATGATTTGATTAAAATGAAGAAATTACATGAGAGAACTAAAATTTAAGAAAAAACATCTCATAACATTTTTTTTTTTTTTTGTATATCGTAGATTTGACAAACATGACTATAATCAAACGGTAATTTATTTTTAAATTTTCTATTTTTGTAATTTTGAAAATGTAAATGATATGAATTTTATTATCATAAATTTTCTTTAACTAATTTTGCAAAATATACATATTCGAAAATCTAATTAAAATATCATGTAAATTTAATTAATCTAATTCGTTTTAATTATTATGAAAGTTTCTATTTATCTCAATTTAAATATGGCAATTAACATTTATCCTTGTGTTCACCCCATTTTCACTCATTTCATTGATTTAACCGTCTCACAAATAAATAAAATTTATTCAGTATAGTCTATCGCCGTATAAGTTTTAAAAGGTCGTTTGTTTTATAGACATCTTAAATTTTAATGGTGTGAACATTTGAATTATTATCATGTTTGTTTTGTAGTATTATGAGGTACTCCGACATTTGAAGATTATTGAGTACGTGTAAGAAGATTGGAATAGTTTTGGATACTCTCCTTCAAACATGGATTTTCTAAATTTCTAACATCTCAATTTTATATTTATCCTTTTTATTTTTTATTACACATATATTGATCTTCATTCATGTTTATAGAATTAAAATAAGAAGTCAACTTTAAATATGTTATATAAGTTCAAAATTAGAGAAATTGTAAATAATAGAATATTTAGATAAAATATTTACATTTATTTTCTTAGAAGGTAAGTAGTTTGTCATTTTTTTTTCTATTTTTTAAAAAAGACTCACTCAAATTATATCAAATTTATCTATAAAAATATTTCTAAATTTTGACATTTGTACAAAGTCATCCATCTCATTCACATGCATCAATTACTCCATAAGAATCTATAAAAAGGAACCATAGTGTATGAACACATTTAACGTTTCAGAATTGACATAATTGAGGGAAGTGTTTTAGTGTCACTATCGAATTGAATTCCATTTGACCCTTATAAGTGTGGTTGACTTTATTATGTGCACTTATTAAGGGTCTATATAGACTTGTGTAATACAATAATAATTGTAAACAAAGAAAGATTTAGTTCAATATATTCAACGATATTGTATTATTGAAGTAGGAATAAGATGAGCCACTTGGATAAAGTAATGTCTTTTTCCCCTTCATAGCTGACATTACCAAAAGATTCTTACCCCGTCCCCCTACCCCCAAAAATTAATTAAAAAGGAACACTCAACTTTGGATTAGTGTATATGTTATATCCATTCTCCAAAATTTCTATTTTCATTTCTTTTTTCTTCCTTTCTTTCTTCAAAGATTTAGGGAGAAGTCCTATATTTACCCAAAAAAAAAAAAAAAATTAGTTTTCTATATTTTTAAGACATTTATACCCTTATAATAATTATTAATTATATATAATTTTTAAAATTAAGTTTAAATCATTTTCTTATTTATATTATACTAAATTAACACTCCCTTGTTTGACATATAAATTTATTAAGAAGTATTTTATTAATGCAATATAGAATGAAATCATTTTTAATATAAAATTGTTTAATGATTAAAAATAACATTATATCATTATTTGCATCATCCTTGAACATTCCAAGATAAAAATTCTGGCGCCGGCAATGATTTCTTCTTCTTCATAATTCAATTTCGATAGTTTCTTCCATCAATTTCGCTGTTATCAATATCGTTCTTCAATTTGATTCTTTAGTTTATTTTGAAATTTCATTTTATATACAATATGTCATATGTATTCTTTCTTCTTTCGTTTCGTAGCATTTTTTTTTTAAAAAAAATTGTTCTTTCTTTTTCTGTTTCGTAATATATATTTCGACCATGTTCCTCTTTTTTTTTTTTAATTTTTTATTGTTCAGTTCATCTTCCTGTCATATTCGACATATAATTTTTTATTAAATGTCCTGTCGTTCGTATATACCACTGAATAATGAATTTATGTCATGTGATACGTAATATATATACTACTACATATATTCAATAATACATACACATTCTTTTTCATATTGTGTGATTTTTCTTAGGGCGTATATATACCAATATATACACAGATTATATATTCATTCCTTATCTTTTTTATATCTTTTACATATATGTTACTGAATAATTCATTTATGTTTTGTGATTTGTTACATATATACCACTGTATGTATTCAATAATACATACATAATTTTTGTTATGTTCTGTGTTTTTTTCTCACTGCATTTAACATTGATTATATTTCTTACATATATGTTACTGAATAATACATTTTTTTTCATACAATTCCATAGATCTTCAATTCTTTCATCAAAGTCCCTACATTACAATTATATTAAGTTTTTCTCAACATTACATATACTAGAAAACAACTAATATTTTAATGACATATATTACGTATACTCATCATAATTATTTCTCATTCATGTTCCGGTAGACATAAACAACTTTAATACATAATTAATATTATTTCATACATAACGTATTATTTACTACGTAAGATATGAATATTTAAATAAAATACATAAACAAATTGATATAAGAACCTTTCACTAATAAAATATACACCGAATTTATATATGTTATTTAGTATATATACCTCATATCATATACAATAATACCTTATACATAATTCATACAAAATTTGTGTTTAAATTTTTTGTTTATATAGTAAATATTACTAAAACAGTAGTAAACGACATGATCATACATACATATTTTTCCTTTATAAATGTATTTGATTACATTATACTTTAATACATCTGCAATCTATAATAGTTATGTTTTATGTTTTAGCATATATATACCCCATATTATATACAATAATACTATATACTGACATATAGTTCTATTATTTTTTTGATAAGATTGTCGTTCTTCTTCAACGTTGAATTGTCAATAAACTCTAGAATGTATCACATTCAAAACTAGATTTTCGTTTGTTTGCCTATTTAATCGAATATTTAAAATATACCTAATATACTAAATGTTTCATATGTTTTGAATATATATAATATTAAGCACAAAATTTCTAGATAGATTTTGTTGGATAAGTTTTATATTTGTCGACCATCGAAAGTTTTCTTCTTCACCACCGAAATCTCAATAAACCCTAAAATGTATCACATTCAAAACTACATTTTCATTTGATTGCCTGTTTAATTGAATATCTAAAATATATCTAATATACCTAATGTTTCATATGTGTTGAATATATACAACACTAACCTCGAAATTTTTAACTAGATTATGTTTGAGAAGTTTTGTATTTGTCGGTCGTCGGATGTCTTATTCTTCACTTCCGAACTCTCTAAAATTTCGAAGTAAAAATCGTAATCCACGTTGAAAGGAGTAGACAACCGTTTTCGTAGAAGGAAAGCATAAAAGGTTTTCCACTTCTTTCCAAAACCATATCCCACATGGTTTTTTCATTCAAATATTTGTTATAAATCATTAAATAATAGAAATGAGTATTAAAGTAATTTGGGTTCTTCATGTAATATTATATAGCAATTTAGGCTATATGAGTTAAAGACCCTTCTTTCTTTACAATGTTTTTTTTTAAGATTTATGGACTTATCTATGATTACACCAATTAATTGTACTATTTCACGCAACAATATA